>NC_136069.1:21246267-21598767 GCF_964261635.1 Lissotriton helveticus | reverse complement strand
TAGGGATTGGTATGTAGTATGAGCAAATCTATATTTGGTGAAAGTGTCTCCAGGGTTTCTTCTGTAAATTACTTCCCCACCTTTTTTAATGGAGCGCTTCCCGGGAAGCGCCCCGGTACGCGAACCTGCAGCGTTACGGGATTCCACCATTTTGTGTTTCGGTCGAATTAAGATACAAGATGGAGGGCAAATAATGTTCAGAATGGGTAGAAGGGGACACGGTAGACGTATTTTGACCCCCTAGGTTTTCTGCGGATGGCGGAGGAGGCCCATATGTGCGAAAAAAAACCATTTTTTTAAAAAAATTCGCGCGGTTAGCTTCCGGTTCGCGTAAAGGGTAGCGCTCCGGGGAGCGTACTTTGTTGAAAATTAGTGAAAAAAGTTAGAGTAAAATAATAATTGTGAGTGATCAGATGTAGGGTAGCTCTGAGAAGAGCTTTTGGGTTTATGGTACATTTAGGTACTTATAAGTAGGTACCAATGCACAGTTTTAAATTCAGAATGAAAACTCTGTTCCCTTCATCTGAGAAGTGAACTCCATCTCCTCTGTAGATATCTTGCATGTAGTAACGCAAGTTATTGTTGTACATGGAGCCCATTCCATGGTCTCTCATGTAAGCTGAAACAGATTTGTTTACATGCTTCCTCGATTTCTCAATTTGTGGACAAAATTGGTTCGACCACCTCCATTTCTGTCTTTGGCATATATTTGAATATACCAAGGCAGTTTGAGGAAAAAGTGCCATCAATTGCTCAAAGGTGTCCTTTAAAAGCATTTCCAGACCTACACCAGTCAAAGTGCCCAAGTCATTACCTCCACAGTGCAAAATTAACAGGTCAGGTTTAGGCAAATGCATAAAGGTTTTCACCAATGGTATCAATTGGTGACATTTTAATCCTCTGTGGCCAAACCACTTAATTTCCACATCTTGTAAATTGAGGTTAGGTAAATTTCTGTTCTCAGCATACCTTTGAGCCCAGTAGATGTAACTATGTCCAACAATCCAGACAGAAAACATGGTGAGAGAAGGTTCTGCTGCAGTCAGATGAAGTGTGGCAATGAAATGGCAGTTGGAAAAATAAGAGTTTAAAATGAAAAAAACTGTGGAGTTTCTGTGTTAAGGAAGCAGTAGCAGTGATTGGTGGATTTTGATTGCTGAAAACAGAAAGTTAGGGTGCATGGATGAGTTCTTTGAAAGATGTAATTTGAATGGTCAAGAAAAAAATCATTTAATGAAAGATTGCACTGGATATGCAGGTGCACTGAGAGTTCAGAGTTCAATTGAAACATTGTTGTGTGAACTTGCAAACATCAGAGGTCTTTCAGGAGGTGGTTGCTATGCAAAAAAGGCAGAGAGGGCAGAGGGGGAAGGGTGTTGATTTGAAAAAAGTGAGGGAAGAGTTTTGATTGGGTGACATGAGAGATATGTGTGATGAGTTACAGCATTTCTGTGCTTTTCATAGCTGCAGACTCTGGAGTGCATACCTTTTGCTCTGCTAAAGACAAATTGGTGTGTTTCTGAGACTGTTTTGAAACTCAAAGTATTTGCTAAGGTGAGAAAAGATTCATTTAATTTAGATAGACAATAGTATGCTTTAGGGAGAAAATTATGAAGAAAGTTCTGTATTTAAAATGTTGCTTTGTGTCAAGTGTTTTACAAATAGATTTTGTTTCTTTGAGTTACATAGCCATGTTAAAAGTGACCCTTAAAAAAACGCTTTCATGTGTCTTAGGGCATTTTAAGTCATTTCCCGATGAATGTAGGTATATAATTGATTTAGATGATGTGTTTAAAAACGTTTTTAGGCCTTTGAGTCTCTCTGATATTATTTTCCCCATTTTAATTTAAGACCTTTCCCCGTGGTGCAAGGTCCTTGTAAATATGCCCCCATCTGTGCTTGGCAAATTTAGATTTTAATTCTTTGACTAACATAGCCATGTTAAAAGTGACCCAGAAATGGTGCAAGGGCCTTAAAAAAACGCTTTCATGTGTCTTAGGCCATTTTAAGTCATTTCCCCTTGAATGTAGGTATATAATTGATTTAGATGAGGTGTTTAAAAACGATTTTTGAAATCAATTAGTTTACTTGATATGTAGTGCTAGAGTTTGATAGGTTGCTTGGGGCATATTTATAAGGCATTTGAGTCTCTCTGATGTTATTTTTCTCATTTTAATTTAAGACCTTTCCCCGTGGAGCAAGGTCCTTGTAAATATGCCCCCATCTGTGCTTGGCAAATTTAGATTTTAATTCTTTGACTAACATAGCCATGTTAAAAGTGACCCAGAAATGGTGCAAGGGCCTTAAAAAAACGCTTTCATGTGTCTTAGGCCATTTTAAGTCATTTCCCCTTGAATGTAGGTATATAATTGATTTAGATGATGTGTTTAAAAACGATTTTTGAAATCAATTAGTTTACTTGATATGTAGTGCTAGAGTTTCATAGGTTGCTTGGGGTATATTTAAAAGGCATTTGAGTCTCTCTGATGTTATTTTTCTCATTTTAATTAAAGACCTTTCCCCGTGGTGCAAGGTCCTTGTAAATACGCCCCCATCTGTGCTTGGCAAATTTAGATTTTAATTCTTTGACTAACATAGCCATGTTAAAAGTGACCCAGAAATGGTGCAAGGACCTTAAAAAAACACTTTCATGTGTCTTAGGCCATTTTAAGTCATTTCCCCTTGAATGTAGGTATATCATTGATTTAGATGATGTGTTTAAAAACGATTTCTGAAATCAATTAGGTTTCTTGATATGTACTGCTAGAGTTTCATAGGTTGCTTGGGGTACATTTATAAGGCATTTGAGTCCCTTTGATGTTATTTCTCCCATTTTAATTAAAGACATTTCCTCGTGGTGGAAGGTTCTTGTAAATACACACCCATGTGTGCTTGGCAAATTTAGATTTTGATTATTTAACTTACATAGCCATGTATGCCTCTTTTGCATCACTGTGCGTCACTTTTGTGACGCAGCGGCGGTGCAAAAGATTTGCTATGTGGCGACATATTTACAACTTGATGCATCTAGGCAGATGTGTCATGCTGTAAAGTCCCGTGCCACATGAAACCGATGCAGCAGTGATGCAAAACATGCACCATGTTGCAAGACAGGCCTCATTTAATCTCCAACAAGATAAGAAGCTGTATCTTCTGTAAATGTCAAAATTGTTGTATACACTACTCAACTTATGTGTATTCTTTGATATGCTAGAGTCCATCTGCACTATGAGATACCTAAGCAAAGGAAACACAGGTGATGTGATTGTGAAATGAGGAAAAGAAACTCCACATTTTTCAATTACATCACCTGTGTTTCCTAAGTTTACGAATGACATTGTGCAGATGAGGTTTAGGTCTGTCCACGGACACAGAAGAGGTCTGGCCTTTGTTCAAGAGTGAAGTGGACATGACTTACTTCATTGGTAGGTCTTCACATGTATTATCTCCTCTGTACTCTTCAACAAGCGTAAATTTAATCTGCAACCCTGAGTAGGCCTCACCTTAAACAAACCTCTGGATAGGCCACACCTTAATGTCATCCTGAATCAATCATTTAACATGTTAGGGACAGATTTATGATAGGTGTATGACTCTTTTGCGTCACTGTGCGTCACTTTTGTGACGCAGCGGCGGTGCAAAAGATTTGCTATGTGGCGACATATTTAGAAATTGATGCATCTAGGCAGATGTGTCATGCTGTAAAGTCCCGTGCCACATGAAACCGATGCAGCAGTGATGGAAAAGATGCACCATGTTGCAAGACAGGCCTCATTTCATCTCCAACAAGATAAGAAGCTGAATCTTATGTAAATGTCAAAATTGTTGTATACACTGCTCAGCTTATGTGTACTCTTTGATATGCTAGAGTCCATCTGCACTATGAGATACCTAAGCAAAGGAAACACAGGTGATGTGATTGTGAAATGAGGAAAAGAAACTCCACATTTTTCAATTACATCACCTGTGTTTCCTAAGTTTATGAATGACATTGTGCAGATGAGGTTTAGGTCTGTCCACGGACACAGAAGAGGTCTGGCCTTTGTTCAAGAGTGAAGTGGACATGACTTACTTCATTGGTAGGCCTTCACATATATTATCTCCTCTGTACTCTTCAACAAGTGTAAATCTCATCTGCAACCCTGAGTAGGCCTCACCTCAAACAAACCTCTGGATAGGCCACACCTTATCGTCATCCTGAATCAATCATTTAAAATGTTAGGGACAGATTTATGATAGGTGTGTGCCTCTTTTGCGCCGCTGTGCGTCACTTTAGTGACGCAGCGGCGGTGCAAAAGATTTGCTATGTGGCGACATATTTACAACTTGATGCATCTAGGCAGATGTGTCATGCTGTAAAGTCCCGTGCCATGAAACCGATGCAGCAGTGATGTAAAACATGCACCATGTTGCAAGACAGGCCTCATTTCATCTCCAACAAGATAAGAAGCTGAATCTTCTGTAAATGTCAAAATTGTTGTATACACTGCTCAACTTATGTGTACTCTTTCATATGCTAGAGTCCATCTGCACTATGAGATACCTAAGCAAAGGAAACACAGGTGATGTGATTGTGAAATGAGGAAAAGAAACTCCACATTTTTCAATTACATCACCTGTGTTTCCTAAGTTTACGAATGACATTGTGCAGATGAGGTTTAGGTCTGTCCACGGACACAGAAGAGGTCTGGCCTTTGTTCAAGAGTGAAGTGGACATGACTTACTTCATTGGTAGGCCTTCACATATATTATCTCCTCTGTACTCTTCAACAAGTGTAAATCTCATCTGCAACCCTGAGTAGGCCTCACCTCAAACAAACCTCTGGATAGGCCACACCTTATCGTCATCCTGAATCAATCATTTAAAATGTTAGGGACAGATTTATGATAGGTGTGTGCCTCTTTTGCGCCGTTGTGCGTCACTTTTGTGACGCAGCGGCGGTGCAAAAGATTTGCTATGTGGCGACATATTTACAACTTGATGCATCTAGGCAGATGTGTCATGCTGTAAAGTCCCGTGCCACATGAAACCGATGCAGCAGTGATGTAAAACATGCACCATGTTGCAAGACAGGCCTCATTTCATCTCCAACAAGATAAGAAGCTGAATCTTCTGTAAATGTCAAAATTGTTGTATACACTGCTCAACTTATGTGTACTCTTTCATATGCTAGAGTCCATCTGCACTATGAGATACCTAAGCAAAGGAAACACAGGTGATGTGATTGTGAAATGAGGAAAAGAAACTCCACATTTTTCAATTACATCACCTGTGTTTCCTAAGTTTATGAATGACATTGTGCAGATGAGGTTTAGGTCTGTCCACGGACACAGAAGAGGTCTGGCCTTTGTTCAAGAGTGAAGTGGACATGACTTACTTCATTGGTAGGCCTTCACATGTATTATCTCCTCTGTACTCTTCAACAAGCGTAAATTTTATCTGCAACCCCGAGTAGGCCTCACCTTAAACAAACCTCTGGATAGGCCTTACTCTGCAACATCTCATTGTTGTTCTCTTTTTTTTAAAGATAACGACAACATCAAGCATGAGTGATAATGAGCAATCAGTTGATGTCGATCTTATCATTGAATTTGTCATTGAAACGTCAGTGGAAGTAGATCCCTTGGATGATTTAAATCCTGAGGATGATGAAGAATATGATGAGGATGCCGATTTGTCAGAATTGTATGACATAGGGTGGGAAGCTGACCTGCTTGAGCCTATGAAACTATAAACATTTATTTTTAAAAATAACAAGAAATGAAAAGTAAAAATGTAAACCGTTTCATTTAAAATTAAACACACTTTCAAAAAAAGGTTATGTGTAGTGTCTTCAATAAAATATTAAAATATGCTCATAAAATTAGTTCAGATTCACATATAAAACAACACAGGTAAAATGTGGAAGCATTCAATTTCTTTGCTACTATGTGTGATTTCTAAATTTGACAATGCACTAAAAATTGTTCTTTGTAAAAATAACAAGTAGTGTGTTAAGTTTTTGATGACTGTTATTGATTTACTGTTTGGTAATAGTGGTTAATAACATTTTTTATTATATTTTACCACAGATTCAACTGCAGATCATTTCAAAATTTGAGAATGCCAACTAAGGATAGAATTAGAAAGGCTACAAAACGTCAAAGACAGCAGGTCCATCAAATATTGCAGCAGTCCTCTACAAAAAAAACTTGTCAAGTCACCAAGAAAGCACCGGGTAAGACCACGAAAACATTCATAAGAAACATTTGTACGTGAGTGGAGAAGCGGGAACTGGAAAAAGTTTCCTCATTAAAGCAATTTCATGTTATTTGCAGAAAAGGACTGAGTCATCGCTGTCTTGTGTTGTCACCGCTCCAACTGGACTGGCAGCACATAACATTAAAGGTATTACTTTGCATCGTCTACTGATGCTGCCAGTGGAGCATGATAACAAATTACAATACCACAAGTTATCTGGAGATGCTTGTTGTGAAGTTTCAAGAGTCTTGAGGAAAATGAAACTTCTTATCATTGACGAAGTAAGCATGGTTTCCAATGTCATGCTTGCCTTTGTGCATTTGAGAATGCAAGAAGTTCTCAAAACAGAGTATGATGTGTTATTTGGTGGCAAACACATCATTGTTTTCGGAGATCTTCTGCAGCTGACACCAGTGAAAGGACAACCTGTGTTCAAAATGCTCACGCATGAAGATACCAGGAAGTGCCTAGGGAGCATTGGCAACGTCAATATATGGTTAAACTTCAATTATGCTGAACTGCATGAAAATATGCGTCAGGCGAAGGATGAAGATTATAAGAATATTCTACAAGATGTTAGAATTGGAAAAGTGACCGAGCATGGGAAAGAAGCTTTACATGCACGATTACTGTCAAATTTATATCCAGAACAAGATGTTGTGCCTGAGAATATTTTTCAGAAAATTACTGAGAAGAAATCTGGAATATGTTTGATGCCAACTCTTGCAGAATGTGCCATCTTCAACAACAAAATGTTGCATTTAGAAAACCAAGAGATTGTGAAACTGGAAGCTATTGACAGAGTAGAGCATATGGGATCAACAATTATTTTGTCTGAGAATTTGAAAACAAAATTGGATTCATTAGAGAAGACTAAACTGTGGAGAAGCGTGGCTCAGTGGTTAGAGGCGGCAGACCCGGAAGCTGAGATTGACCGGGGACCAGGGTTCGATTCACCACCTCGGCGGGTCTCGGGCTCAAAATTCCACGGACTCGACAATTCTCACTCCGGTGCCTACTCGAATCACGGGGTCACACTCTGCAACTCTGGGCAATAGCTTGCTTAATCTCCACTACGGCCCCTCGCGGCGGGATGCCTGGCTTTCACCTTGTGGACACCCTGCCGGGGTTTCTCACAGGGGAATACCAGGACGGGTTCCCTAAGCAAGCGCCAGGATGCCCTTTGGGTGACAGGTTTGCGCTATATAAGTACACCTACATTTACATTTACATTTTATATCTAAAACTGCAGGTTTTGAAAAGACTCTGAATGTGTGCTTAAACTGCCGTATAATTTTAAGAAGGAATTTACATGTTGAAAGAGGTCTGGTAAATGGATCAATGGGTAATGTTATTGATTTTGTGAAATACAGAAATAGAGATGGAATTGAATTTTTAAAAATTAAATTTGATGGCATTGAGGAAGTACAGCTAATTGGTCGTTGTTCTGCTAGATTTTTGCTTGTAAAAGACTTATATGTTCGCCGTAAGCAGTTTCCTGTTTGCTTGGCATATGCGGTGACAATCCATAAATCGCAAGGTTTAAGTGTAGACAGTGCATTGGTGAATATTGGCAGTTCTGTGTTCAAGGAGGGTATGGCATATGTGTCATTGTCACGAGTTAGAACTTTATCGGGATTGTACTTGATTGAGTGTGATGTCACAAACATTTGTGCGGATCTAGATTGTGTTAAGGAATACAATAGGTTAAGAAGAGAGTATGCGCCACATTTGCCTCAATATCCTTTGTTTGAGAAACGTGTGGTAGGCCGGAAATGAAGAAATGTGACCAATACTAGGGAGGTTGTAGCAAAAAGACGAAAAGTCGATGAACCTGAAATTATAAGCAGAAACAAAAAGGATTCTGTTGAAGATGTTGTTGGTTTTCAATTTGAAAACAGTTCTGGTGTCAACTGCTATGCTAATGTAGTGGTTAATGTTTTGTTTTCTCTAGAAAATGTAAAAGAAGAGATTGTGGTCAATTCTGATCAAAGATTTTCCAGTTTGTTAAATTCTGTGTTAGAGAAATGTAGCACTGATAGAACAAAAATAGAAAGTGTGTCTGAAATTCGAAATCTGTTAGACAGATGTTCAGGTCAAACAATTCTCTCAAAATATTCAGCAAGATTGTCAGGAGTTTTTAATGTATATGCTTGATGTATTGCATGCTGAAGGTGTAGATGTAGATCACCTGTTTGGGCTTTCTTATCAATGGCAGCATGACTGCGAGAACTGTAGGGTATCAAGTACTACTAGTGTAGTCTCAGAAAGATTTATATATTTAACTTTGCCAGACAGTAAATCAGTCTCCTTTAATAAGCTAGTAAAAGCAGCTGATCACAACATGGAGTGTAGCCAATGTAAATCTGAAATGATGTCAACATTATTTATACGAACATATGGCCAGTATGTCATTTTAATGTTCCAATGATGTAGGCCTGATGGAACAAAATTGACAACTTTAATTAAACATTTTTGTTGCTTCGCAGTTGTCAATATCAGGAAGGACTTTTGTAACTGCAGCAATTATATATCATGATGGTCCTTCAATAACATCAGGACATTACACAGCTTATTTAAAGTCTAGAAATGGCTGGTCATTCTGCAACGATTCTGTTTTAATTTAAAAAAAAAAATTACCTTTTGACCTTAAAAATTCTTACCTGGTGTTTTTAAAACCAAAATTTTAGAGAAGGAATCTTGGGATTTGCTCTGAGGAATTTCAATAGGTTCTAATGGCTCCTACACGATTTGGCCTTGAGGATAAGTGTAGTACAGAGTCAAAAGTTATTTTTGAGTTTTAAATAGTTCCTGGAAAAAAAGAAGATTTTCTTATAGAAAGTGGTGGGCAGAGATTAGTTGAAGGACAACAGAGTATTTCCCAAAGCAAACGGTGTTCTTACCATAACACTTGACGTCATGGAAAAATAACTGCACTTTGAATGAGTTCAGAAAAACTGTTTCTTTTTATAAGCTAATTCAAGCAGCCAATCAAGACATGGAGTAGAGGGAATGTAAGTCTGCAATGCTGTCTAGATTATTTGTCCAAACTTTTGATTATAATGTCATTTTAAAAATCCAACTATATAAACCTGATGAAAGTAAGTCTTCAACTTTAATTACAAATGTTGTGGCTACACAGTTGATTTTAGGAAGAACATTTGTAACTGCAGCTATTATATGGCATGATGGTCATTTGACAAGATCCGCTTATCACACAGCTTATTGAAAATGTAAAAAGATTTGCTGTTTCGGAAATTATTCCCATTTGACTACGATACAATGTTGCCTTTTTACTTAAAAATATTCTTACTTTCTGTTTTCAGAAAAGAGAATTTAGGGTAGGTAACTGGCGTATAATGATTCTAGGGGTTGATATAATTTTATCTACTGTTTTATATTGCTTTGTGATTAAAAGTGATGTAGAGAATTAAATAATTGTAGTAGTCATAGAGGTAGTGTAAGTCTGCTTCATAGTAAGCAGTATCAGTGTCATAGGAAATGTAGAACATGAGTGAGCAAGAAGGGTAAGATATTACTAGTCCAGGATTGTGAAAGTGATCTTGAACGTTTTCTTTCTGAAAGTTGCGGAAATAGAAAATGACGGGATTTGCTTACAAGAATTCCAAGAGTTATAAATGGCTCTTACATGATTTGGCCTTGTGGAAACGTGTGGTAGAGAGCGAGAAGTCATTTATTGTATGTAACATATTTTTCAAAACGATGGAGGTTTTCTTTCAGAAAGTGGCGGGCTGAATATAAAAACAGCACAACCGAGTGTAAGCTGTTCATAGGACATCCTTTGACGTCATGGAAAGTAAGTTACTTTTGAGGAGTTCTGATTTCTGATTGGTTATGTTATATGGGTTTTTTAAACACAATCATTTTGATTGTGTTTTTTTTCCCCGCTGTTATATGATGAATACCTTCAAGTCACTGTTTTTTGTGAAATTTGATACATTCTGAGAACAGCAAAAATAAACCATTTAACATGTATAATTAATTCTGTACTGTTTGTATTTATGATGTGCATTTAGAACTGTGTAGGAGGCATGGAGAAGGTGAGGCTTCTGTAAGTGCCAAAGTTGTTGCATACAGTGCTCACATTCTACGTAGTCTTTCATATGATAGACTACATTTCCACAATGAGATACCTAAGCAAAGGAAACACAGGTGATGTGATTGTGGAATGAGCAAAAAAAATTGCACGTTTTTCAATTATATTACCTGTGTTTCCTAACATTACACATCACATTGTGTAGATGAGGTTTAGGCCTGTTCCAGGAGACAGAGGAGGTCTGACATTTGTTCAAGAGTGCAGTGGACATGACTCACTTCGTTAGTAGGCCTGCACATGTATTATCTCCTCTGTACTCTTCAACAAGCCTAAATTTCATCTGCAACCCTGAGTAGGACTTACCTGAAACAAATCTGTGGATAGGTTACACCTTATCAGCATCTAGAAACAATTATTTAAAATGTTAAGGGCAGTTTTATGAAGGCTGTGTGCCTCTTTTACGCCGCTGTTCCGTCACTTTTGTGTAAAAGATGCACCATGTTGCAAGATAGGCCTCAGTTAATTTCCAGCAAGATACCGTCAGTTTAAAATGTATATAATTAGGACTGTGTAGGGGGTATGGAGAAGCTGAGGCTTCAGTAAGTGTCAAAGTTGTTGCATGCAGTGCGTACTCTTTCATATGCTGGACTACATCTGCACAATGAGATACCTAACCAAAGGAAACACAAGTGATGTGATTGTGAAATGAGCAAAAGAAATTGCACGTTTTTGAAATACATTACCTGTGTTTCCTAACATTACGAATCACATTGTGCAGATGAAGTTTAGGCCTGTCCAGGGAAACAGAGGAAGTCTGAACTTTATTGGTTGGCCTGCACATGTATTATCTCCTCTGTACTCTTGAACAAGCCTAAATTTGATCTGCAACCCTGAGTAGGCCTCACCTGAAACAAACGTCTGGATAGGACACACCTTATTGCCATCCTGAAACAATCATTTAAAATGTTAGGAACAGTTTTATGATGATTGTGCACCTCTTTTGCGCTGCCATTGCGTCACTTTTGTGAGACAACAGCAGTGCAAAAGATGCACCATGTTCCAAGATAGGCCTTACTTCATCTGCATCAAGATACTGTTAGTTTAAAATGTATATCTTTAGGACAGTGTAGGGGGCCTGGAGAAGCAGAAGCTTCTGTAAGTGTCAAAGTTGTTGAAAAACTGTTTGTCCTTCAATCTTTTCCCTTGTCTTTTCTAATTTTTAAATATATGTTTTAATATTTTTCAAATGTTTGTTATCTCTTTCACAGATTGAAAGTATAAAAATAACAAGTGACTAAGTTAACGACAATTATAAGGTAAATGTTTTGTACTCTTTTCGTTTCATTTCTATCACATTTAACTACTATTAGTTCCACTGCTTCATTTCTTTAACCCTCACTTTCCTGCCTTTGCTACTTCCCTCATTCCTTTCTCTATTACTTACTTACTCTACTCCTTCCACTCCTTTTCTCAGTCTTTCTCTTCTCATAGTTCCTCACTCTTGATCACTCACTCCGTCTCTATTACTCTTAGTGTCTCTGACTGATCACTGTTTCACTACTTGTTCATTATGCTTTCTCTGTGTAGTTGAAGCACACTAAGGGACATATTATGAACACAGCCAATAAAATTATTGCTGTTTTTATCGGCAGAAAACTGCTGCAAAAGCGGTTTTAGCGGCAGTTTTCTGCCGCAAAAGCAGCTTTAGCGACACATTTCTGCCGATAAAAGCTGCAAAACTTTTATTGCCTATGTTGATAATATGCCCCTATGTTATTTAGATTTCTTTGCTGTTTCAATTATTCTTTTTCTGTTACTTCTTCTTTTCTGCTTTCTGTTTTTTCCCTCTGTTATTCCACATGTTTTAATCTTATTTTGAACATTCACTCACATTCTCTGAGAAACTCTTCTTTGTTATTCTTCTACTGTCCTTTTTTTCTTTCACTTCCTTATCTATTTTGTTTTTCACAATTATATCCTCTTCCATCTTTTCTTCGGTAAATAAATCTATTAGACAGTATCTCTGGTTTAGTCCCTATAGCTGTCTTTCTTTTAACATTACTCTCTGTTTACTTACCTTATACTTACTCTTCTTTTTTTTTTTTTAATTTTTTGGGTTCGCTCCCGGTTCGCGTACCGGCGAGCGAACCGGGAAGCGAACCAAAAGAAATAGAGCTTGCCAGAGTGCTAAACATTCTAGCAATTTTTTTTATAAAGGGGAGGTAGTTCTGAAAAGAACTTTTTTTAATGTTTTTGTTGTTTTATATTTTTTTTTATTTTTCTGAACATTTTTTGTATTTTTTGAACAATTTTATGGTTTTTTTGGTTTTTTTGGGGGGAAACAACAAAAAACAGGCATTGGAAAGGGCTCAACAGGAGGAAATTTTTTTTTTCTTTTTTGGGGCGTTTAGAGAACTTGTGGTTTTCATATGCTCTGTTTATTAAATTAACACTCATATTGCCACATGAGAGTAAGGTACCGCAATATATACAGACTATCTTCATGTGGACAAAGTTTTCCTGAATGTTTGGCACTGTTTCCCGTGCCTCTGGCCCCGACAGAGATACCTGTGCCGATGTCCTGGCCACAGGAGTTGGTGGGTTGTCCTGGAGGTCACGCATCTCTGCCCGGCTGTAATTTAGTGGATGCCACCTCTGCATGTGACGGTGCATAGTATAGTTGCCGTAACTATACTTCTTATCTGTGCCTCTAGATAAGTCGTCTTTGCATATGAGGCACGTCACATACCGAGCATTAACTTTTTTCTGTCCTTCAGGAAAAGAAAAAAACTGCCAAATGAAACTATTTTTATGATGAGATACCCGGGGCTCCTCTTGTAAAAAATGTGTTGCCTGTATTTCCTCTTCCTCTTCTTGATCCTCTTCCTCCTCTGTGTTGGGAAGGAACTGTGGAGGTGGTCCTCTCTTCCTATGAGGAGGTGGTGGTGGTGGTGGGGGTGCACCAGCTGCAGCTACTAGTGAAGCCATTTTCCACTCAGCAAAATAGGTCTTCCTTTCACAAAGTTGAAAGTAAGAGTGAGAAAAAAGGTGGGGGCTTTCATCATTTTGGAAAAAAAATTGTTCTAAACCAATGAAAAGTGTTATTTTTAGGTCACCTGACCTAGCCTTACATCATTAGGAAACCAAAAGTGAAATGAACCAATGAAAAGTTTTATTAACAAGTCACATGACCTGTTACGCTTATGTTACGCGCTGCGGAACGCGCTCCAGATCGCTTCCGATTCGCGCTCCGGAGCACTTCCGGGTTCGCTAACGCGGCGCGTCATAAGACGCATTACGCGGCAACGCGATACGTCGCGCTTTCGCGACGCGCCCCGGATCGCTTCCGGGGAGCTGCGTTTCGCGTCTCAGTTCGCGTACCGGAGCACTTCCGGGTGCGCTAACGCGGCGCGTCATAAGACGCATTACGCGACAACGTGATACGTCGCGCTTCCGTGACGCGTCACGATGTTGATTTCTAACGCGGCAGTTGCGCAAACGGAACGTTTACCGGTTCGCGGACCAGGTCGCGGCACCAAATTGAGCTAACGGGAAGCTTCCCGGTTCGCCAACCGGGAGCGAACAAAAAAAAATAATAAAAAAAATTATTAATAAACATATAAAATATATTTTTTGATTTAAAGAAGAATACATTTTACAGCTTTTGATATTTGCTAATAAAAAACCATTGAAATTCACTGAAAAAACCATAGGTTATAGACCATATATAGTTAGGAATTAGCATTTACAAAACCTTGAAAATTCACTGAAAAAACCATAGGTTATAGACCATATATAGTTAGGAATTAGCATTTACAAAACCTTATTTTACTCACACAAAACCATTGAAATTCCATATATAGTTAGTTGCACTAACTATATATCGCGCACCCGCAATCCACTGCTAATGATGTCACATATTACATCATTCATGACATGGTCAGTGACATCACTGATGACATCACTGATGACATCTCAAATGACATCACTGATGACATCATCCAGTGACTGTGTGTTTCTGTAAAGTTTAAATATGTTTTACATATTGAAGAATGAGTAGATGTAGAAGTGTCTGGATGAAGCATTTAGTAGGTGCGTGACTGACTATGAGTGAGTGATTAAATGTGTCTCACTGAGTGCATGGGTTAGTGACTAAACTGTCTTAATTTGTGCATCATTATGTCTGTTTTTCTGTAAACTGCTGCATGTGTTGATCAGTAGCTATATGAGTAACTATATGGGTTATTGATTGATTGTCCAAGTATTTGTATGGGAGACTGAGTGTGTGTGTGTGGCTGGCTGGGAGATGTGTGACTCTGTGCAGATCAATGTGTTCTTGTATCAATGATTGTATAAGAGAGTAAGAATGTGTTAGTATATGTTTGAAAATGTAAGGTACTCTATGTTTAACTGTATAGATTAGAAAATGGAAGTGTGATTGATTCTTTACAGGACTGACTAGGTGTGTGAGTAACTCCATGGATGAGTGGCAGAGTGTGAGTGTCTGTATAGGTGTATGAGGGCATATGATAGTGTTGTAAAGATGAGTGATTGTATATATGAATGATTGTATGGGTGAATGAGTGAATGTGTGTGTAGACGTAGGAATCAGTGAGTGCGTATGTAGTAACTAGTATTGGTGTGTCAATGGTTTAAAAAATTATATTCTGTATTTAACACTGGGTGTAACGGAGGTTATATTAAAGTGTGAGGAGATGCATTGTATTGTCACATTAATGATATCATCATTGATGTGACCATTGATGTCAAATGAGATGTCATCAGTGATGTCATCAGTGATGTCATTTGAGATGTCATCAGTGATGTCATTTGAGATATCAGTGATGTCATCAGTGATGTCATTTGAGATGTCATCAGTGATGTCATTTGAGATGTCATCAGTGATGTCATCAGTGATGTCACTGACCATGTCATGAATGATGTAATATGTGACATCATCAGCAGTGGATTGCGGGTGCGCGATATATAGTTAGTGCAACTAACTATATATGGAATTTCAATGGTTTTGTGTGAGTAAAATAAGGTTTTGTAAATGCTAATTCCTAACTATATATGGTCTATAACCTATGGTTTTTTCAGTGAATTTTCAAGGTTTTGTAAATGCTAATTCCTAACTATATATGGTCTATAACATATGGTTTTTTCAGTGAATATACATATATATATATACACATATATATATATACTCATATGCTGCAAGACTCGTCCTCCACAGTTTCTCACCAACAGGCTTGCAATCAGACGAGGTAGACCCAATTCAGTGCTTCTTAATTTATTTCAAAAAGTGCGACCACATCAACTCACGACGCGTTTCGGCAGCTCCCTGCCTTGATCACATGACAACAGTGTCGTGAGATGCACCTCCTTTTAAAGTGACAGTGCATTTGATGGACATAGAAAAAATACTTTTTTACAGTTGTGAAAGTTTCATTTTCCGTGTGATATGTAAAATACTCAGGGGTCAAATTTACTTAAACAAATCATTTGTAAAAGACCCTGGGACTTGGTCTGTGGTTGTCCGTGTAATACATTTTTCAACATTGCTTAAAAGACACGAAACATGAGAATCAGAAAATAACTAAAAAATACATTGATATAAAAGTTTTAAATGTTAAACTGCCACATGTTACTTTTCCAGCCTCATTCCACTGTTCACGCCCCATATATATATCACCTACAGCTGTTAAGATTTATGTACATCAAATCACTGTAATACTACAGTGCATCCCCAGAACTCAAGTGAAACTAATACAAAATATATTGAAAACCAAATTGTTACTGAAAACTTTCATAACTCATGTCCTGTTGCAACACCCTAAGTGATAAATGAATTTATAATTGTGTGTTTAAAAATTAATTTCCTCAAACAAAGACAAAGTGTACTTGATGTATCTATCCTTGATGAGACAGTATTTATATAGGAATTATTAACCTAAGGCATTTCTTTCGACTATCCAAGAATGATTCCCACAATTGATAATTTCAATATTTCAATGAAATGCAAATCAATTCATTCATTTAAGTCGTTAAAATCCCAAAAATAACTAAAACCTATATTGTATACAAAATAGATATACTTAAAATTCCTGTCTTTAAAAGCATACAAATTGTACCAAAAACCAATTAAGATATTTACATATTAACATTTCATGAGGATTGGAACACATTGTCATCAGTGCAAAGCTGCAATCTTCTTAGTGCAATTGTCATTTTAATCTAGAAACGTATATAAATCTTCACTCATATTTAAACCTTTGGGCGGCTTTGTATCTAATGTAAGTATGTAGTGTGTTTCTAGCCGGCGTAGCATTCCTTCCCTGTCTCCTCCTCTTCTGTGCATTGGGACAGTATCAATTATGTAGTATCTTAAGTCTTTAGGATTTCCTCCATGCACTTCATGGAAATGCCTAGCTACAGGGTAGTTGGGGTCGTTGTTATTGATCGCCCTAATGTGCTGCAAAATTCTCTTGTGGCTTGGAAGATTGGTGCTGCCCACATATTTTAAATTGCAGCTGCACTCTAGTACGTAAACCACATATTCGGTTTTACAGGTTAAATGATATTTTATGGTATGAGGTTTCTGATTAAAGGCTGTCATATAACATGTTTTGTTTATTCCATATGTACATGCCTTACAACTAGGGCACTTATAAAACCCCTTCCGTGCTAAAGACCACCCTGTGTTTTCCCTGTATTCAGGGCTACTCTTTACCAACACATTCGCCATGGAGGTCGCCTTCCTGTATGTTATAGCCGGATAGTCTGGTAGACTCTCACCAATGACAGGATCATCCTTAACTAGATGCCAATTGCGCTGGACTATTTTTCGCAGTTCTTTATGCTGTCGATTATATGTCATGATTAATCTGGGTGTGTTATCAGATTCTTGGGTACTTTCCTTGTCCCCAATAGCAGTGACTTCCACTCTTCCTAATAGTTCTTCCCTTGACTTTAGTCTCGACATACATATATACATATATACACATATATATATATACATACATATATATATATATATATACACACACATATATATACACACATATATATATATACACACACACATATATATATATATATATATATATATATATATATATACATACATACATATATATATCCAAAAAACCTCCTTCACCTGAAGAGAGTGGAGACCACACCAGGGGAACGAAATGGAAGCTCTTTATTCACACACTTCAGCGAATGCATTTCGGCATTTATTAGCCTTCATCAGCGCCACAAGTGTCCGGGGAAATTCCATCCATGCAACAATACTGTCCTGCTGCTTAAAGTAGCCATGTGACCATTACTCCGCCTCCGATGTTGAAGACCCACCCGTTGCAGTTCCAGGCGTCTTCAGGAACCGCAACTCCCAGAATGCAGCAGTTTGCCTCCAGGTAGGTAGTGTGCTTGGAATGACAACCTAGTGGTCAGGCGGGAAGCAGGATAGCATGAATGAGACCCCTGACCCTGCTTTCAGTGCGAACAAGGATGCTTCCTTAAGTCCCCTACCGCTCCAGCCCCGAAATCACAGTTCAATTTTTCACGGGGGCCGCAATGTCTGTGCACGCTGCCCAACACGGGAACAGTGTCCTCGCTACCGCTGCAAACTTGCCTGGATTTCTTGGCGGACCCATGCCAAACCAATACCTCGGTGTCGAGAAAAGCCGAAGCAGAAGCCAGAAGAGTCCGGGTCCAATTGTAGAGCGGGGGTCTCCGAACTGCGTTTCTGGCATGTACGCAGATAATATCCAAAAAACCTCCTTCACCTGAAGAGAGTGGAGACCACACCAGGGGAACGAAATGGAAGCTCTTTATTCACACACTTCAGCAAATGCATTTCGGCATTTATTAGCCTTCATCAGCGCCACAAGTGTCCGGGGAAATTCCATCCATGCAACAATACTGTCCTGCTGCTTAAAGTAGCCATGTGACCATTACTCCGCCTCCGATGTTGAAGACCCACCCGTTGCAGTTCC
Source organism: Lissotriton helveticus (assembly GCF_964261635.1). Classification (NCBI taxonomy): domain Eukaryota; kingdom Metazoa; phylum Chordata; class Amphibia; order Caudata; family Salamandridae; genus Lissotriton; species Lissotriton helveticus. The sequence continues at coordinate 21,580,469 of NC_136069.1, read as the reverse complement.
AGGCGTCGTCAGGAACCGCAACTCCCAGAATGCAGCAGTTTGCCTCCAGGTAGGTAGTGTGCTTGGAATGACAACCTAGTAGTCAGGCGGGAAGCAGGATAGCATGAATGAGACCCCTGACCCTGCTTTCAGTGCGAACAAGGATGCTTCCTTAAGTCCCCTACCGCCCCAGCCCCGAAATCACAGTTCAATTTTTCACGGGGGCCGCAATGTCTGTGCACGCTGCCCAACACGAGAACAGTGTCCTCGCTACCGCTGCAAACTTGCCTGGATTTCTTGGCGGACCCAGGCCAAACCAATACCTTGGTGTCGAGAAAAGCCGAAACAGAAGCCAGAAGAGTCCGGGTCCAATTGTAGAGCGGGGGTCTCCGAACTGCGTTTCTGGCATGTACGCAGATAATATCCAAAAAACCTCCTTCACCTGAAGAGAGTGGAGACCACACCAGGGGAACGAAATGGAAGCTCTTTATTCACACACTTCAGCGAATGCATTTCGGCATTTATTAGCCTTCATCAGCGCCACAAGTGCCTGGGGAAATTCCATCCATGCAACAATACTGTCCTGCTGCTTAAAGTAGCCATGTGACCATTACTCCGCCTCCGATGTTGAAGACCCACCCGTTGCAGTTCCAGGCGTCGTCAGGAACCGCAACTCCCAGAATGCAGCAGTTTGCCTCCAGGTAGGTGTGTGCTTGGAATGACAACCTAGTGGTCAGGCAGGAAGCAGGATAGCATGAATGAGACCCCTGACCCTGCTTTCAGTGAGAACAAGGATGCTTCCTTAAGTCCCCTACCGCTCCAGCCCCGAAATCACAGTTCAATTTTTCACGGGGGCCGCAATGTCTGTGCACGCTGCCCAACACGGGAACAGTGTCCTCGCTACCGCTGCAAACTTGCCTGGATTTCTTGGCGGACCCAGGCCAAACCAATACCTTGGTGTCGAGAAAAGCCGAAGCAGAAGCCAGAAGAGTCCGGATCTCCGACAGACCCCTGCCCTCACCACGTCTTCAACAAGGCCGACGCGGTCATCGCACCCCACCTGCGGGACATCATCAACACCTCCTTCGACACCACGACCTTCCCGGAGAGCTGGAAGCACGCCGAACTCAGCGCTCTACTCAAGAAACCATCAGCCGACCCCACCGACCTCAAGAACTACCGCCCCATCTCGCTGCTCCCGTTTCCGGCAAAAGTCATCGAGAAGACCGTCAACAAGCAACTGGCCGCCTTCCTCGAGACGAACGGTTCCCTCGACCTCTCGCAGTCTGGCTTCCGGGCCAACCACAGCACCGAGACCGCCCTGATCGCAGCTACCGATGACATCCGAACCCTGCTCGACAACGGAGAAACAGCGGCCCTCATCCTCCTGGACCTCTCCGCGGCCTTCGACACGGTCTGCCACCGTACCCTAGTACAGCGCCTCAGCAACGTCGGAATCCAGGAGAAGGCACTGGAGTGGATCATCTCCTTCCTCGCCGGAAGGACACAGAGAGTCCGCCTCCCCCCGTTCAGATCAGAGGCCACCGAAGTCATCTGCGGCGTTCCTCAAGGCTCCTCGCTCAGCCCAACACTCTTCAACATCTAAATGAGCCCCCTCGCAGCCATCGCACGCCAGCACAACCTCAACATCATCACCTACGCCGACGACACCCAGCTGATCCTCTCCCTCACCAACGACCCCGCCACCGCCAGAGCCAACCTGCACGAAGGGATGACAGACGTAGCCAAATGGATGTCGAACAGCCGCCTGAAACTGAACTCGGACAAGACGGAAGTCCTCATCCTGGGATCATCACCCTCCGCCTGGGACGACTCCTGGTGGCCCCCCGCCCTAGGCAGTGCACCCAAACCCACAGACCACGCACGCAACCTGGGCTTCATCCTGGACTCCTCCCTCTCCATGACCAGACAAGTCAACGCTGTCTCCTCGTCATGCTTCAACATCCTGCGCATGCTACGTAAGATCTTCCGATGGATCCCCACCGAGACCAGGCAGACGGTCACCCAGGCCCTCGTCACCAGCCGTCTGGACTACGGCAACTCCCTCTACGCCGGAACCACCGCCAAGCTCCAGAAGAAACTACAGCGGATGCAGAACACCTCAGCACGACTCATCCTGGACATCCCCCGCCGCAGCCACATCTCCGGACACCTGAGAGACCTGCACTGGCTCCCGGTCAACAAAAGAATCACCTTCCGGCTCCTCACCACGCACACAAAGCCCTACACAACCAAGGCCCAGGATACCTCAACAGCCGCCTCAACTTCTACGCTCCCAAACGCCAGCTTCGATCGACCGGCCATGCCCTCGCCACCGTCCCCCGCATCCGAAGAGCCACCACAGGAGGAAGGTCCTTCTCCTACCTGGCCGCCAAGACTTGGAACTCCCTTCCGACCCACCTCCGCCTGACCCAGGACCACCTCACCTTCAGGAAGCAGCTCAAGACCTGGCTGTTCGAGCGGTAGCGGACCCCCCCCCCCCCAGCGCCTTGAGACCCTCCGGGTGAGTAGTGCGCTATATAAATGCTTTGATTGATTGATTGATTGATTGTAGAGCGGGGGTCTCCAAACTGCGTTTCTGGCATGTACGCAGATAATATCCAAAAAACCTCCTTCACCTGAAGAGAGTGGAGACCACACCAGGGGAACGAAATGGAAGCTCTTTATTCACACACTTCAGCGAATGCATTTCGGCATTTATTAGCCTTCATCAGCGCCACAAGTGTCCGGGGAAATTCCATCCATGCAACAATACTGTCCTGCTGCTTAAAGTAGCCATGTGACCATTACTCCGCCTCCGATGTTGAAGACCCACCCGTTGCAGTTCCAGGCGTCGTCAGGAACCGCAACTCCCAGAATGCAGCAGTTTGCCTCCAGGTAGGTAGTGTGCTTGGAATGACAACCTAGTGGTCAGGCGGGAAGCAGGATAGCATGAATGAGACCCCTGACCCTGCTTTCAGTGCGAACAAGGATGCTTACTTAAGTCCCCTACCGCCCCAGCCCCGAAATCACAGTTCAATTTTTCACGGGGGCCGCAATGTCTGTGCACGCTGCCCAACACGGGAACAGTGTCCTCGCTACCGCTGCAAACCTGCCTGGATTTCTTGTCGGACCCAGGCCAAACCAATACCTTGGTGTCGAGAAAAGCCGAAGCAGAAGCCAGAAGAGTCCGGGTCCAATTGTAGAGCGGGGGTCTCCGAACTGCGTTTCTGGCCTGTACGCAGATAATATCTAAAAAACCTCCTTCACCTGAAGAGAGTGGAGACCACACCAGGGGAACGAAATGGAAGCTCTTTATTCACACACTTCAGCGAATGCATTTCGGCATTTATTAGCCTTCATCAGCGCCACAAGTGTCCGGGGAAATTCCATCCATGCAACAATACTGTCCTGCTGCTTAAAGTAGCCATGTGACCATTACTCCGCCTCCGATGTTGAAGACCCACCCGTTGCAGTTCCAGGCGTCGTCAGGAACCGCAACTCCCAGAATGCAGCAGTTTGCCTCCAGGTAGGTAGTGTGCTTGGAATGACAACCTAGTGGTCAGGCGGGAAGCAGGATAGCATGAATGAGACCCCTGACCCTGCTTTCAGTGCGAACAAGGATGCTTCCTTAAGTCCGCTACCGCTCCAGCCCCGAAATCACAGTTCAATTTTTCACGGGGGCCGCAATGTCTGTGCACGCTGCCCAACACGGGAACAGTGTCCTCGCTACCGCTGCAAACTTGCCTGGATTTCTTGGTGGACCCAGGCCAAACCAATACCTTGGTGTCAAGAAGCCGAAGCAGAAGCCAGAAGAGTCCGGGTCCAATTGTAGAGCGGGGGTCTCCGAACTGCGTTTCTGGCATGTACGCAGATAATATCCAAAAAACCTCCTTCACCTGAAGAGAGTGGAGACCACACCAGGGGAACGAAATGGAAGCTCTTTATTCACACACTTCAGCGAATGCATTTCGGCATTTATTAGCCTTCATCAGCGCCACAAGTGCCTGGGGAAATTCCATCCATGCAACAATACTGTCCTGCTGCTTAAAGTAGCCATGTGACCATTACTCCGCCTCCGATGTTGAAGACCCACCCGTTGCAGTTCCAGGCGTCGTCAGGAACCGCAACTCCCAGAATGCAGCAGTTTGCCTCCAGGTAGGTAGTGTGCTTGGAAAGACAACCTAGTGGTCAGACGGGAAGCAGGATAGCATGAATGAGACCCCTGACCCTGCTTTCAGTGCGAACAAGGATGCTTCCTTAAGTCCCCTACCGCTCCAGCCCCGAAATCACAGTTCAATTTGTCACGGGGCCGCAATGTCTGTGCACGCTGCCCAACACGGGAACAGTGTCCTCGCTACCGCTGCAAACTTGCCTGGATTTCTTGGCGGACCCAGGCCAAACCAATACCTTGGTGTCGAGAAAAGCCGAAGCAGAAGCCAGAAGAGTCCGGGTCCAATTGTAGAGCGGGGGTCTCCGAACTGCGTTTCTGGCATGTACGCAGATAATATCCAAAAAACCTCCTTCACCTGAAGAGAGTGGAGACCACACCAGGGGAAAGAAATGGAAGCTCTTTATTCACACACTTCAGCGAATGCATTTCGGCATTTATTAGCCTTCATCAGCGCCACAAGTGTCCGGGGAAATTCCATCCATGCAACAATACTGTCCTGCTGCTTAAAGTAGCCATGTGACCATTACTCCGCCTCCGATGATGAAGACCCACCCGTTGCAGTTCCAGGCGTCGTCAGGAACCGCAACTCCCAGAATGCAGCAGTTTGCCTCCAGGTAGGTAGTGTGCTTGGAATGACAACCTAGTGGTCAGGCGGGAAGCAGGATAGCATGAATGAGACCCCTGACCGTGCTTTCAGTGCGAACAAGGATGCTTCCTTAAGTCCCTTACCGCTCCAGCCCCGAAATCACAGTTCAATTTTTCACGGGGGCCGCAATGTCTGTGCACGCTGCCCAACACGGGAACAGTGTCCTCGCTACCGCTGCAAACTTGCCTGGATTTCTTGGCGGACCCAGGCCAAACCAATACCTTGGTGTCGAGAAAAGCCGAAGCAGAAGCCAGAAGAGTCCGGGTCCAAATGTAGAGCGGGGGTCTCCGAACTGCGTTTCTGGCATGTACGCAGATAATATCCAAAAAACCTCCTTCACCTGAAGAGAGTGGAGACCACACCAGGGGAACGAAATGGAAGCTCTTTATTCACACACTTCAGCGAATGCATTTCGGCATTTATTAGCCTTCATCAGCGCCACAAGTGTCCGGGGAAATTCCATCCATGCAACAATACTGTCCTGCTGCTTAAAGTAGCCATGTGACCATTACTCCGCCTCCGATGTTGAAGACCCACCTGTTGCAGTTCCAGGCGTCGTCAGGAACCGCAACTCCCAGAATGCAGCAGTTTGCCTCCAGGTAGGTAGTGTGCTTGGAATGACAACCTAGTGGTCAGGCGGGAAGCAGGATAGCATGAATGAAACCCCTGACCCTGCTTTCAGTGCGAACAAGGATGCTTCCTTAAGTCCCCTACCGCCCCAGCCCCGAAATCATAGTTCAATTTTTCACGGGGGACGCAATGTCTGTGCACGCTGCCCAACACGAGAACAGTGTCCTCGCTACCGCTGCAAACTTGCCTGGATTTCTTGGCGGACCCAGGCCAAACCAATACCTTGGTGTCGAGAAAAGCCGAAACAGAAGCCAGAAGAGTCCGGGTCCAATTGTAGAGCGGGGGTCTCCGAACTGCGTTTCTGGCATGTGCGCAGATAATATCCAAAAAAACTCCTTCACCTGAAGAGAGTGGAGACCACACCAGGGGAACGAAATGGAAGCTCTTTATTCACACACTTCAGCGAATGCATTTCGGCATTTATTAGCCTTCATTAGCGCCACAAGTGTCCGGGGAAATTCCATCCATGCAACAATACTGTCCTGCTGCTTAAAGTAGCCATGTGACCATTACTCCGCCTCCGATGTTGAAGACCCACCCGTTGCAGTTCCAGGCGTCGTCAGGAACCGCAACTCCCAGAATGCAGCAGTTTGCCTCCAGGTAGGTAGTGTGCTTGGAATGACAACCTAGTGGTCAGGCGGGAAGCAGGATAGCATGAATGAGACCCCTGACCCTGCTTTCAGTGCGAACAAGGATGCTTCCTTAAGTCCCCTACCGCCCCAGCCCCGAAATCACAGTTCAATTTTTCACGGGGGCCGCAATGTCTGTGCACGCTGCCCAACACGAGAACAGTGTCCTCGCTACCGCTGCAAACTTGCCTGGATTTCTTGGCGGACCCAGGCCAAACCAATACCTTGGTGTCGAGAAAAGCCGAAACAGAAGCCAGAAGAGTCCGGGTCCAATTGTAGAGCGGGGGTCTCCAAACTGCGTTTCTGGCATGTACGCAGATAATATCCAAAAAACCTCCTTCACCTGAAGAGAGTGGAGACCACACCAGGGGAACGAAATGGAAGCTCTTTATTCACACACTACAGTGAATGCATTTCGGCATTTATTAGCCTTCATCAGCGCCACAAGTGTCCGGGGAAATTCCATCCATGCAACAATACTGTCCTGCTGCTTAAAGTAGCCATGTGACCATTACTCCGCCTCCGATGTTGAAGACCCACCCGTTGCAGTTCCAGGCGACGTCAGGAACCGCAACTCCCAGAATGCAGCAGTTTGCCTCCAGGTAGGTAGTGTGCTTGGAATGACAACTTAGTGGTCAGGCGGGAAGCAGGATAGCATGAATGAGACCCCTGACCCTGCTTTCAGTGCGAACAAGGATGCTTCCATAAGTCCCCTACCGCTCCAGCCCTGAAATCACAGTTCAATTTTTCACGGGGGCCGCAATGTCTGTGCACGCTGCCCAACACAAGAACAGTGTCCTCACTACCGCTGCAAACTTGCCTGGATTTCTTGGCGGACCCAGGCCAAACCAATACCTTGGTGTCGAGAAAAGCCAAAACAGAAGCCAGAAGAGTCCGGGTCCAATTGTAGAGCGGGGGGTCTCCAAACTGCGTTTCTGGCATGTACGCAGATAATATCCAAAAAACCTCCTTCACCTGAAGAGAGTGGAGACCACACCAGGGGAACGAAATGGAAGCTCTTTATTCACACACTTCAGCGAATGCATTTCGGCATTTATTAGCCTTCATCAGCACCACAAGTGTCCGGGGAAATTCCATCCATGCAACAATACTGTCCTGCTGCTTAAAGTAGCCATGTGACCATTACTCCGCCTCCGATGTTGAAGACCCACCCGTTGCAGTTCCAGGCGTCGTCAGGAACCGCAACTCCCAGAATGCAGCAGTTTGCCTCCAGGTAGGTAGTGTGCTTGGAATGACAACCTAGTGGTCAGGCGGGAAGCAGGATAGCATGAATGAGACCCCTGACCCTGCTTTCAGTGCGAACAAGGATGCTTCCTTAAGTCCCCTACTGCTCCAGCCCCGAAATCCCAGTTCAATTTTTCACGGGGGCCGCAATGTCTGTGCACGCTGCCCAACACGAGAACAGTGTCCTCGCTACCGCTGCAAACTTGCCTGGATTTCTTGGCGGACCCAGGCCAAACCAATACCTTGGTGTCGAGAAAAGCCGAAACAGAAGCCAGAAGAGTCCGCGTCCAATTGTAGAGCGGAGGTGTCCAAACTGCGTTTCTGGCATGTACGCAGATAATATCCAAAAAAACTCCTTCACCTGAAGAGAGTGGAGACCACACCAGGGGAACGAAATGGAAGCTCTTTATTCACACACTTCGCCGAATGCATTTCGGCATTTATTAGCCTTCATCAGCGCCACAAGTGTCCGGGGAAATTCCATCCATGCAACAATACTGTCCTGCTGCTTAAAGTAGCCATGTGACCTTTACTCCGCCTCCGATGTTGAAGACCCACCCGTTGCAGTTCCAGGCGTCGTCAGGAACCGCAACTCCCAGAATGCAGCAGTTTGCCTCCAGGTAGGTAGTGTGCTTGGAATGACAACCTAGTGGTCAGGCGGAAAGCAGGATAGCATGAATGAGACCCCTGACCCTGCTTTCAGTGCGAACAAGGATGCTTCCTTAAGTCCCCTACCGCCCCAGCCCCGAAATCACAGTTCAATTTTTCACGGGGGCCGCAATGTCTGTGCACGCTGCCCAACACGAGAACAGTGTCCTCGCTACCGCTGCAAACTTGCCTGGATTTCTTGGCGGACCCAGGCCAAACCAATACCTTGGTGTCGAGAAAAGCCGAAACAGAAGCCAGAAGAGTCCGGGTCCAATTGTAGAGCGGGGGTCTCCAAACTGCGTTTCTGGCATGTACGCAGATAATATCCAAAAAACCTCCTTCACCTGAAGAGAGTGGAGACCACACCAGGGGAACGAAATGGAAGCTCTTTATTCACACACTACAGTGAATGCATTTCGGCATTTATTAGCCTTCATCAGCGCCACAAGTGTCCGGGGAAATTCCATCCATGCAACAATACTGTCCTGCTGCTTAAAGTAGCCATGTGACCATTACTCCGCCTCCGATGTTGAAGACCCACCCGTTGCAGTTCCAGGCGTCGTCAGGAACCGCAACTCCCAGAATGCAGCAGTTTGCCTCCAGGTAGGTAGTGTGCTTGGAATGACAACCTAGTGGTCAGGCGGGAAGCAGGATAGCATGAATGAGACCCCTGACCCTGCTTTCAGTGCGAACAAGGATGCTTCCTTAAGTCCCCTACTGCTCCAGCCCCGAAATCACAGTTCAATTTTTCACGGGGGCCGCAATGTCTGTGCACGCTGCCCAACACGAGAACAGTGTCCTCGCTACCGCTGCAAACTTGCCTGGATTTCTTGGCGGACCCAGGCCAAACCAATACCTTGGTGTCGAGAAAAGCCGAAACAGAAGCCAGAAGAGTCCGCGTCCAATTGTAGAGCGGAGGTGTCCAAACTGCGTTTCTGGCATGTACGCAGATAATATCCAAAAAAACTCCTTCACCTGAAGAGAGTGGAGACCACACCAGGGGAACGAAATGGAAGCTCTTTATTCACACACTTCGCCGAATGCATTTCGGCATTTATTAGCCTTCATCAGCGCCACAAGTGTCCGGGGAAATTCCATCCATGCAACAATACTGTCCTGCTGCTTAAAGTAGCCATGTGACCTTTACTCCGCCTCCGATGTTGAAGACCCACCCGTTGCAGTTCCAGGCGTCGTCAGGAACCGCAACTCCCAGAATGCAGCAGTTTGCCTCCAGGTAGGTAGTGTGCTTGGAATGACAACCTAGTGGTCAGGCGGAAAGCAGGATAGCATGAATGAGACCCCTGACCCTGCTTTCAGTGCGAACAAGGATGCTTCCTTAAGTCCCCTACCGCTCCAGCCCCGAAATCCCAGTTCAATTTTTATATATATATATATATATATATATATATATATACACACACACACTCCAGCCTGTCCCTCGATGCACTTTCCGTGCGGACAAGAACGGGACACCAAAATAACGCCACAGCCGGACTGGAAATGATATCACAAGTAATATGCTTTTATTCGTGCATACAGGGTGCAAAGCCTTGTCAAACGCGTTTCGGGCACCGGCTGTGCCCTTGCTCACTGACAATTCGCCATGGTTACTCCACCAGTATAAATACAACTGTGTAAGAAATGCGCGCCAACCTTCCAATTCAAAAATAAACATAATCAAAGGACTTATGCCATTGTGAGCTTCACAGGTTACAGGAAATGGTTCCGCCATACAGGAACGGTGCAATTGAAACTAGCCCAAGACGAACATAACAACTTAGTATCAACATAGGTATACCTAAATAAACGTTAAATCATAAAAAACGTTTAAAACTGCATTACATATATAGCATTCGTTAGGTTGTTGATGTCTTCTGAAAAGGTGTTAGAAAGTCTACCAGATGGTGAGAATTAGACCTTGATAAGTGTTGGAAACAAGGTTATGTGGGCCGTTTAAATGGCATATAATTGAATGCCTGTAGAATTTGGTCCCCAAAATTTGTATAAAAGCAATCGACACTGTGCAAATACGCTGTAATAACATACCGATATGCATAAACATAGCAATGTATACAATGATGATGTTTGATTTTGACAAGATGCCATATTATTCCAATGATGTTTGATTTTGACAAGATGCCATATTATTCCAATAAAGTGCTCATGTGCTAAATTTATAATTTCAATTGTAAACATATGACCTGTGCAAATTTGTCCATGCAAACTAGATGAAGGTGCATAGTGCAAAGGCAAACGGAATATATGTACACAAGGGGACTTTTCAGAAACGGTGCAAAAATGCAATTATATTGAAGACCATAATTACATGTTGGTTCTCATTTAATCATCTGGTATAGGGCTAATTTCAATAAATATAAAGATATTAAAGTGCACAAATGCTTTATGAATCAGTGAAGTCTAGACATGTAACTCGAGTGTTGGCATAGTCTACACGTTGTATCTATATGTGTCTCTAGCCACAGTGGAGAACACAATTATTTAAGAAGCTTGCAAAGAAGAGGACACTTCTTGTCAAATAATATGACAAGAAGTGAAAAGTGCATAATGTGACGTGTCAATAGTGATTTGCTAAATTATAAAAAACCTTACAGTAATATAATAGGTCATCTTAGTTTGTGAAGTTATCAGCTTGCCCTCCGAAGGTCGGGACCAGTAACTAATGGTATGTATATATAAGCTGTGTAGGTCAAATGCGTTACTGAATATGAACTCCAAGCCTGGAGACCACTGGACCAAATTGCTGATTAGAGAAAATTACGGAGATCCTCTCCCATGTTGAGGCCCCCAGGAGTCTTGCTATTTAGTTTGATGATATATCTAGACTCTAACTGGCGTAATCTCTTGTCCGTATCGCCTCCCCTTTTCCCCTGCTCCACTGCATCAATAACAAAGTATTGTAGGTTTGTTAAGTCTTTGTTATGAGTGGGTGCAAAGTGTCTAGCTACAGGATATGTCAAATCCGTATTAACAATTGCTCTTATGTGCTGCAAGATGCGGACGTGGGCTGGGTGTTTCGTACTGCCCGCGTACATTAGATTACAAGTACATTGCAGCACATAAACTGCATTCTCTGTGCGACACGTGAAATGAGCCCTGAGGGGAACCGGAGTGTTATCAAAAGGGGTGGTGTAGGTGGTAGTATTGACCCCAAAAGTGCAGGCCCGGTAGGAACTGCATTTAAAAAAACTATTTTTAGGGGACAGCCAGTTTTTCCTTTTTTGGTTTCCAGGCTACTAGTAACCAAATCATTGCGCATTGAAAATGCGCGCCTGAAAGTAATGGTGGGGGCTTTGGGCATGATTTCCTTCAGAACTAAATCAGTCATAATAATGGGCCATTCGCGTCTGACTATTTGGCTTATCTGTTTGGCCTGCCTGCTGAAACCAGTGATAAGTCTGATTTGATTGTTACCCATATCATCTGGTTCAATGATGGAGTCTTTCCTGTTGGGATCAAGGAGGTCTAGACGATTCAGAGTGTTGGCTTTTCTCATAGCGGTATCTAATATAGGTGGTGAATAACCCCTGGCTAGGAGTCTGAACTTAGCCTCTTTTTGCTGTTGGTCTCTGAGCATAGATGAACTGCAAGTACGATGAATTCGCAAAAAATCACCATAGGGTATACTGGCAATGGTAATATACACACACACACACACACACACATATACACGCATATATTTTTGTTATTGCTCCGGGGTCGCTGCACGTGGGTGGGACTATTCAGTGCTTATGACTATTGATGAGTATCCCCTGGAAGAGAAGTTCATTTATTTCTATTTTTTTCATTCACTCATCCCGAACCGAGGGTCAGGACGTGGTGGGGTTTGCGGAGTAACTTTTAATCGGAAGGTGACTTTAGAAAGTCACCACTTTGTTGCCCAAAACTTTGGTAGCCCTTTCTGGCTACCCACAGCTTCTGTCCCCAAGATAACATGTTTCCGCCATACTAAGAAGTATGATACACTCCTAGGAACAGGGTACCAAGAGAACTGTTGGTAGGAGGAGGTATGACCTAGGACGACTACCGGGCAGTAGCCACAGATAGCCCTGCTTCAAATGGGCCACCGCTTCAGTGAAGCAAATGAAGGTCACACCTTTGCCTACCAGCTCCTTTGTGTCAACAGACAGACTGGCATCTCTTTCAGAAGGGGAAAGCCAGTTGCAAAACTGGTTTTCCAGGAGGGTCTCATTATACTTGGCCCACACTAGCGGTGTTCCCAGAGCTCCACACAGGTAAAGGAGACTTGTGCCATACTAGGTTTAGACAGAGAAGGATACGCGGGGATAGTTTCTTGCCAAACCACCAGGAAGTGATGTAAAGTGAGAAGGGATGTCCCATGGTAATTGTTGCTCCACTGGCTAGTACGCCCTACCCTTTAGCAAATACGAAATTGGCATAAAAGTGGCACCCCTGGTACGAAGTCCTCAGATCACTAATTGACTGGGAAAAGAGACAGAAGAAGGAGTACCCTGCTGCTCCATGGACCCAGCAAAAGGCTGCACCTAGAACAGGACTGAACTTCTGAATTGGAGGTACCCGCAAAAACAACTGTGCCCATTCATGGACAAGAACACTACTTGTGTCAGGACAGAAGAAGTGACTTCAAGGGCTAGTAGTTGACCAGCCTCCTTTAAGCAGAAGGACACAAAAGCCAAAGAAGCCTGCCCTCTCAAGAGCCCATCTGTCCAGGACAGCCCGCCTACGGCTAAACCTAAAGTGTAGGCTCGGAGACAGAGTTCGGACCTTCAAGAGGCACCCCCAAGGTTGTTCGACCTATGACAAGTCAGTATGTACTCTAGTTACCCTACAAGATTTGCTGATCTACAAGTAACCACTGACCCCACTGTAATATGGAGACCTTTTGCCGCTGGACCTGCCCTGGACTCCACTGGTCCCTTGTGAGAGATTGAGTCCCGATGCTGGTGACGACCCCCAACTTTCGTGGACCCAGGGTGGGCCAAGAAGGACTCACCACACGTCTTTAGCATCAGCATCCCAGGCAACAGGACCACTTTTATGCTGGAACTGCTCTGGACTCCCCTGGTGCCTTGTGAGAGATTGAGTCCAAATGCTGGTGATGACCCCCAACTTTCGTGGACCCAGGGCGGGCCAAGAAAGACTCACCACACATCTTCAGCATCAGCATCCCATGCTTCAGGAACACTTCTATGCTGGACCTGCCCCGGACTCCACTGATCCCTTATGAGAGATTGAGTCCCGAAGCTGGTGACGAACCCCCAACTTTTGTGGACCCAGGACGGGCCAAGAAAGACTCACCACATGTCTTCAGCATCCTCAGCATCAGCATCCCAGACATCAGGAGCACTTCTAAGCTGGACCTGCCCTGGTCCCTAGTGAGAGATTGAGTCCCGATGCTGGTGACTACCTCCAACTTTTGTGGACCCAGGACGGGCCAAGAAAGACTCACCACATGTCTTCAGCATCCTCAGCATCAGCATCCCAGACATCAGGACCACTTCTAAGCTGGACCTGCCCTGGTCCCTAGTGAGAGATTGAGTCCCGATGCTGGTGACTACCTCCAACTTTCGTGGACCCAGGGTGGGCACAGCTTCCGCATCTTCAGCATCCCCAGCCTAGGCATCAGGACCACTTCTTTGTTGGACCGCGATAACAAAAATAGATACCACAAGAATCTTGAGACTATTTGACCCGACATGTGACTGTCCTCCTTGACCTGAGTGGTCCCTGTGACTGTCTCCCAATCTGTTGTGGCCTGTCTAAGAGTATTTTGTAGCTGTTCTAGTACACTAGCTCAAAACTGATAAGCTACATGCAATTATTTATTGCATTCTGAAGAGTGAAATATAGTGATTTACCTTAACTTTGAAACATATCTCCAGATGCCCATGATAGTTTTTAGTCATTTTGGTGCCTATTCAAAGCTAAAATTACACTATTTCTATAAAGTGGTGTTGTATTTTTATTGTGTCATGCTTCTTACTTATTGACTGTTTTGGTACTTCGAAATACTTTACACTTGTTCCTTTGATTAAGCTATGTGCCACAGCTATACAGGGCTAGGCTAAAGGTTTTATTAAAGAACCTAACTCAATCTGATAGAGACTGTGATATTATTACATGATTTCTCCCAAAACAGCACATAATTCAGTATCTTACATATTTGTATTCTCTTTGGGTGGGTAGCCATGTGTTCAGTTGCATCTAGCTGGTTGCTGGAAGAATGCTTTGGTTTTGGTAAGGAATTTACTTTATGCTTGTTATTTCTTATGTGCACCGCTTGTGTCTTAATTATGTTAATTTTGTAAAGCATTTGTTCACTGAGCTTCTTGGCGTGGACTTGAACACAACTAAAACAGCAATAAGGAACAAAGACAATGTGAACAATCTGGCAGAGAATAAAGTTGAGCAGGGAAAGCTATAAAAAAAACAAGTGTTCACCAACTAGCAAAAAGGGGCTGTACGCGTATAAGTAGCTCAGTTCAGGAATTTAGCTGCAGCAGTGAAATAGGGCTTCTCATCATAGGTCACTGCCACAGCTAGGGACCACAAGAAGCGACTGATTGGAAGAGTGCAATGATCGATTCAGGAGTGTTCTGGATGGCTTGATGTATGATTGTGATGGCTTCAAAATGTACCCTGCTATGAACGGGGATAGATGCAAGTGTTGGTGAATGAGCTCCTTTCATGAGTGCCTGGACCGCGATAACAATAAAAGCAAACAATGAAATCTGCGCTATGTGAGGGGGAGTCAAGAATCTTTATTCAAGAAGTCACTAAGATAAAATCTGCCAAGTGAAGCTTGAACTGGTTTAAAGCGTCTTCACCTTGAAGTGTTGCTGGGTGTCAATGAATGCTTGTTTTCCTTTAAAGAGTCACAGCTGCAAACTGCAGATACTAGCAAACTTGCCCAACTTGTTACCCAAAGACAGACTGGGATCAGCTTCGATACCCATGGTACTAACCGCTCTGGGACAGTAAGAACAGTGACCTCGTTACCTAAGTTTGGTCCACATTACTCGAACCAGGTGGAAGAGGTGTGGCGCAGCGGCCAGGGTGCCTGACTCCAGACCACAGGGTTCACGGTTCGATCCCGGGCTCCGGCGGCAGGTTAGCCCAGCACCATGTGACTCTGGGCAATAGCTTGCTTAATCTTCCCGACTGCCCCCAGCGCCGGGACACCTCTCCAGAAGTAGCTGTGCGCTTTACAAATGCTGGCATTTACCAGAAACATCTGGGGTGCTAAGAAGGATCTTAGTTTTAGGTGGATTTCATTTCAGAAATTTGATTCATTTTCAACACAGGGTTATGGCCACAGACTTGGCCAAGGTGTCAGGGTCCTGACCTATGTTTCCTCCACTTGAGTGATGTGATACACCATTTATGAGCTTGCTGTCACCCGCATACATGTAGAACTTGTACATAGTGCTTGTGCAGTTCGTCGCTCGTTGTTGTCACATATTTGGTATTTGTAAAGTGGGAGGATGTGTTGTGTCGTACCTTCTAAGAGTTCTTTGTGTCTCTATTCATCCCAAGTGATGCTGCTGCTGTTAGACTATGATGATGCTTCTGAGAGTATGAACATGCAGTTATAGCAGCCCCACCAACCCCCTCCCTCTTTTTGGACTGCCCTGCTGATGGGTGCTTCTGATCCTGAATGCAGAAGGATCTGGTTTAGAGCTACGCAGGTCCTGCTAGATACGAGTGCCTTGCTGTGATGCAAGGGCCTCCTTCGGCTTCCAAGGACAGAGACATAAAATAGTCCAGGTCTTGTGTCCCTGACAGGACTTCATCAGAAGCTGGTATTAAGCAGGCCGTTACTAAGTTATAAAGGGTAACAAAGCATTTCCAAAAGGCACCAATTCAAATATAACATGGTGGGCAGGTATCAAAACAGAAAAAGAAGAGTGGTGGCCTCCAGGTGAAGTCAGCAAGATGGTTCTGAGAGTTAATTGCTCACTGCTTACACCTGCATGCTAGATGTTTGGATCACGGCAGGGTAATATCATCCTTCCAAGGGCTATTAATTGGATCCATTAAATTGAGTAAGAGTAACACCAGTTATGTACAGCGCTACAGGATGGCAAAACTGAAATTACAAGTATGGTATTAAAGGTGGCCATCATCACCCCAGACAAGAAAGCTTTGGCCCACCTTAACAAGTTTACGTACATTGAAGCATCTCAATTGCCCCCTTTCAGGCTTGTTTGTCACACAAGAGGGAAATGAAACCGGAAAAGGAAAGAGAGGAATTGTGGAAAAAATGGTTGACGAGCAGCACAGCACACAGTACTTTAGATAATATAATACAAAGTATTTAGGCTACAGCGGTGCAGTCATGTGCAGTATGGCCCGCACCTTTGATCTCTCACCAGGGATTCTGGTTGGCACCTCTACAAGTTATCTATCAGTAGGTGGTAGGTTCTTTTCAGTGGCAGCTGCCAAATGCTAAAACTTGCTTGTGGTACATCTGCAACTTTAAAAGCGCGTTGTTCCTCTCTGGCAGGAGCCTTAAACCTTGGCCAGTAGATGCTTAGATCATGGTAGCTGCCATTTCATAGTTACTCTTTAGCTTAGTGCGAGTCAGCCTCAGCATCAATGTGCCTTATAAATACCCTAAAACTCGGGAGAAAAAAAACATTTACCTTTGGGTCTTAAATCTTTACATGGATTGAAGATCTGAAGACGTCTTCTAAATACTCAGGGGAAGGGCCATGCACTGCTTTATGTCCCAGTAAGAGGGACTGAGAGTTGATTCTATTATAAATCACCAGCAGCTAATAAAGCTCTCTAAGAACAGTGGACACACTAAATCTTGTAAATGCTGTTTAACGTTGGAATAGTAGGTTACCAAATGCAGAACATTACGACAGTGGAGTTTGGCACCCGATATGGACCTGGCAACATGCGCATTATGGTGTTCACCCAAAAGGTGTGTGATGTGTCTTTGGGATTGCAGGTGATAACTTATAAAAGGCATCGCCGACTTGATTTGGTAGTCCATTGTCACTAACCTTTCTAAAAACACACTTAGGGTTTGAATTTTATCCTCAGAAGTGAGGACTCTCTCTCCCGACGTAAGGGCGCAAATATTTATTAGATTTCCTTATAGAGTTGGGACCGATACCCGAGAATTATTGTTCTCCCATTTCAGATCTGGGATGCTATCATCCATCTGCCCTTAATTAAGCTGTAGACCCGGATACTTTGGTATCAGCAACGCCCTCGCCTTTGGGCAGGTTAAACACCACCATGATGTCATGAGTTTAACTGTGGAACTTGACATTGGCTGCAAGCACGACATCATAGAATGGTTTATTGTGCACCTTAAGCAGTATATGAATATAATTTCTGCCTGTGTTAAGTAGGATGTTGTAATTTTTGCTTTTGTGTTTACATTCTTTCTGTGCCAGCGTGCCCACTTCAGCAAATCGTTATTAATCCTAATGGCAGGGTCACTCTAAACTGAGGTCCAGTGTGATTAATCCCCAAGATTGATACCATATTTATTCTATGTAAAAATATGACTTACCTGCCGGGCAGAAGACATTTTTAACTTTCTCAGAGCATGGATCAGTCATGGGATACGGTCCTCGCTCTTCTTTGATGCTGTCTGAGACCATCACTACGTTGAACTCTTCTGTAATAATGAGAAAACAAAGCGTTAATTCACACTCAGTGACAGGAGCTGGAGATGGGGACATGACTATCACATCATTGCTCTCCTCGCTAGACCCATTCCTTTCAAAGTCAGTCACAGGAGCTGGAGATGGAGCCCGACTCCTCTGGCACCTCATTGCTCTCCTCGCTAGACCCATTCCTTTCAGACTCAGTCACAGAAGCTGGAGATGGGGCTCGACTCCTCTGTCACCTCAATGCTATCCTCAGTCGCTGAAGATGGGGCCCGACTCCTCTGTCACCTCATTGCTATCCTCACTAGACCCATTCCTCTCGGAGTCAGTCACAGGAGCTGGAGATGGGGCTCGACTCCTCTGTCACCTCAATGCTATCCTCAGTCGCTGAAGATGGGGCCCGACTCCTCTGTCACCTCATTGCTATCCTCGCTAGATCCATTCCTTTCTTAGTCAGTCACAGGAGCTGGAGATGGGGCTCCACTCCTCTGTCACCTCATTGCCATCCTCGCTAGACCCATTCCTTTCAGAGTCAGTCACAGGAGCTGGAGCCTGACTCCTCTGTTCCTTTCGGAGTCAGTCACAGGAGCTGGAGATGGGGCCTGTCTCTTCTGTCACCTCATTACTATCCTCGCTAGACCCATTCCTCTCGGAGTCAGTCACAGGAGCTGGAGATGGGGCTCCACTCCTCTGTCACCTCATTGCTATCCTCGCTAGATCCATTCCTTTCTTAGTCAGTCACAGGAGCTGGAGATGGGGCTCCACTCCTCTGTCACCTCATTGCCATCCTCGCTAGACCCATTCCTTTCAGAGTCAGTCACAGGAGCTGGAGCCTGACTCCTCTGTTCCTTTCGGAGTCAGTCACAGGAGCTGGAGATGGGGCCTGTCTCTTCTGTCACCTCATTACTATCCTCGCTAGACCCATTCCTCTCGGAGTCAGTCACAGGAGCTGGAGATGGGGCTCGACTCCTCTGTCTCCTCATTGCTCTCCTCGCTAGACCCATTCCTTTTGGAGTCACTCACAGGAGCTGGAGATGGGGCCTGACTCCTCTGTCACCTCATTGCTCTCCTCGCTAGACCCATTCCTTTCGGAGTCAGTCACAGGAGCTGGAGATGGGGCTCGACTCCTCTGTCACCTCAATGCTATCCTCAGTCGCTGAAGATGGGGCCCAACTCCTCTGTCACCTCATTGCTATCCTCACTAGACCCATTCCTCTCGGAGTCAGTCACAGGAGCTGGAGATGGGGCTCCACTCCTCTGTCACCTCATTGCTATCCTCGCTAGATCCATTCCTTTCTTAGTCAGTCACAGGAGCTGGAGATGGGGCCTGTCTCTTCTGTCACCTCATTGCTATCCTCGCTAGACCCATTCCTCTCGGAGTCAGTCACAGGAGCTGGAGATGGGGCTCCACTCCTCTGTCACCTCATTGCTATCCTCGCTAGATCCATTCCTTTCTTAGTCAGTCACAGGAGCTGGAGATGGTGCCCGACTTCTCTGTCACCTCACTGCTATCCTCACTAGACCCATTCCTTTCGGAGTCAGTCACAGGAGCTGGAGATGGTGCCCGACTTGTGAAATCTTAAGAAGGAATGCAAACCCAGTTGTAGCTGTATCCAGAATGTAGCTTTATTTAGAAGATGAAGTTACAGGATATGCAGCATTGTAATCCAAAGTAAACAGGTATAAGATGGAAAGCCCCACCGGCTGCAGCAGGCCTGCTGCTCAGCTTACATAGATGAACCGGCAGATACACTTAAACATACACAGAGGCAACATTCCATGACATCACAGAGACTGGCTGAGCAGCAGAGGACAGGACACAGAGAAAGGACAAAGTAGTGCAGAAGGCAAGATACTACACAACTCCTCTGTTCCTTTCGGAGTCAGTCACAGGAGCTGAGATAGGGCCCGACTTCTCTGTCACCTCATTGCTATCCTCACTAGACCCATTCCTTTCGGAGTCAGTCGCTGGAGATGGGGCCCGACTCCTCTGTTCCTTTCGGAGTCAGTCACAGGAGCTGGAGATGGGTGCAGACTCCTCTGTTCCTTTCAGAGTCAGTCACAGGAGCTGGAGATGGGGCCCAATTTCTCTGTCATCTTGTTGCTATCCTCACTAAACCCATTCTTTTCAGAGTCAGACACAGGAGCTGGAGCCTGACTCCTCTGTTCCTTTCGGAGTCCGTCGCTGGAGATGGGGCTCGACTTCTCTGTCACCTCATTGCTATCCTCACTAGACCCATTCCTTTCGGAGTCAGTCACAGGGGCTGGAGATGGGGCTCGACTCCTCGGTCACCTCATTGCTATCCTCACTAGACCCATTCCTTTCGGAGTCAGTCACAGGAGCTGTAGATGGGGCCCGACTCCTCTGTCACCTCATTGCTATCCTCAGTCACAGGAGCTGGAGATGGGGCTCGACTCCTCGGTCACCTCATTGCTATCCTCACTAGACCCATTCCTTTCGGAGTCAGTCACAGGAGCTGTAGATGGGGCCCGACTCCTCTGTCACCTCATTCCTATCCTCGCTAGACCCATTCCTTTCAGAGTCAGTCACAGGAGCTGGAGCCTGACTCCTCTGTTCCTTTCGGAGTCAGTCACAGGGGCTGGAGATGGGGCTCGACTCCTCGGTCACCTCATTGCTATCCTCACTAGACCCATTCCTTTCTGAGTCAGTCACAGAAGCTGGGGCCCGACTCCTCTGTTCCTTTCGTAGTCAGTCACAGGAACTGGAGATGGTGCCCGACTCCTCTATCACCTCATTGCTATCCTCACTAGACCCATTCTTTACGGAGTCAGTCACTGGAGATGGGGCCCAACTCCTCTGTTCCTTTCGGAGACAGTCACAGGAGCTATAGATGGTGCCAGACTCCTTTGTCATCTCATTGCTATCCTCACTAGACCCATTCCTTTTGGAGTCAGTCAGTGGAGATGGGGCTCGACTTCTCTGTTACCTCATTGCTATCCTCGCTAGACCCATTCCTTTCGGAGTCAGTCTCAGGAGATGGAGATGAAGCCCGACTTCTCTGTTACCTCATTGCTATCCTCGCTAGACCCATTCCTTTCGGAGTCAGTCTCAGGATGTAGTGTAGCTCCTATTTTCCCAATAGGCTCTGCGCATTGGAATAGTACCTACAGCAGTAAAGGCCTAGGCCAGACGTTAACTAGGTCTACTACTGTCGATACTAGACTTAATTTTTGGGTTTGCCAGCTAAGCTCAGAGTTCGCTAGAAACTTTCTCGAATGTTCAAGGAAGGATGAACTCCCCTGATTAGACAAGAAGGGATTTAGTTTCTGACAACCATAGAACATGACAACTTTGCTCTCCCCTAATCAAGAGTCAATCTCGAGAGTCGTGTGAGCACAAGGCAATTATTTTACTCAGTCAGTACGTGCATTCTTAGTCTCATCAGAATGTAGAGAAAAGGAAGAGACGGGCGTGTTCAATAAAAGATGTTATTTATTGATCAGTCTCTTTTCTCGTACAAGAGAAATGGATCGATATTATTGCAATACTTATAGTTAAGTAAAGTGCATACATTAGAAGCAATAGTATAAAATAATACTGTAAAAACATTGATATGGTTTCTGAGCCATATGATGTTTAAAATGATTAAAATATATTTACATACACATATACATTTGACTAAACGTACTCAACTGGTGTTTCTAAATACGCCTACCCCGTGTACCTGACCTAAGTCTAATGCGTGGGCGGGAATAGAAAGTTACAGTTTAGTTTAAGTTTGTTTTTGCCAAGTGAATAACTAAAGAATTCTCTAGGAGGGGTTATTCAGTTCTGTACCTGGAATTTAGGATGAATGAGGAATAGTATCTCTTTCTCTGCTCTCGATATTCCAGGCTGCCTGCGAGGGCTGCCCAGAAGCGCCGGTGCTGGGTCTCTCGGCTTGAGATAGCAGCGCGTCTCTCAGCGCGTCAGGAAGGCGGGGCTGCTGCCTGCGGGGTCTGCTTCTGCTCTCGGCTTCGGCAAGTATGGCTGCTCCGTCTTGTCACCACGCGTGTGTTTGCATAGGGCAAGGTCGGCAATATTTATACCTTAAAGGTGCCGGGATTGACGTAAGGATGGACATAGGTACGTCAATAAAGATGTCATACGACTTGCTCGTTAGCACATTCTTTACTAAAGTTCTCTGTGAAATCAAAACAATGGCCGCACGGATTATCCAGGTTGTCATAGGTTTGATTTGTTATGAGAACGTCGTATGCCTTATCAGGGGCTGGAGGAATATCGCTTGTCTAATTAGATCTCAAGCGTTATGACCTAATCAGATAACATGTTCCTGTGCCGTAGTGTGACTGCGTCAGATAACGGTATCTGCATCATGGGGGATTTCTTGCCTCATGGGCTGACTGTTAGTTAACTAGCTAGGTAGTTTAACCAGAATAGGGTCAGGAATAGGGGGATGGATTCAGAACCTATAGAAATACACGACACCCACTCCACGCTAACTATGGTCATATCTACTAATCTATGCATAGTATAACATAGTACAACATACTATAGAGTATAGTGTATACCTTACCACCCCAAAATACATAAATGCATTTCGAAATTTTCAAATATACTGAAAAATTGCAGTCATATATATTGTATGCACTTAAGCTATGAATTAAATGCAAAAGTGAACACGCATTGTTATGCATTATTGATTGTTGGTATATGAGAAATACACATGAAATGGCTCTTAATATGGCTATACAGAAAAAAAGTCGAAACCATTTCATCACATAAAATCTATTGCGAACATACCAGCGGGCAGCTAAAGTCTATAAAGTCTATAAAGTATCTAAAATAGAAATCTTAGTTCTCTAGGAATAGTCTCTTACTTTAAGCAGAAAATCAGTGTCCCGGGAAAAAATATATAGAAAAATATTTTAGGGGCTTGCTGAAAAAAGTTGCTGTCCGTGAACTGGATTGTAATTGTTCATGTGACTTTATTTTTAAAGTTGAAGGCCGAATTCAGGGAACGCCGTGTGCGAGTTTACTCAAAAGTCTCTATTTCTGTTCCGGAGAGAACATCATATCATTCAGGCTTTCGAAAAAACTGTCAACAGCTTCATGGGAAAGTTCCTCTAAGTCGGAAATAGGGGTAACCATGCATTCATGCGCATGATTGTCTCCATTGACATTCTGATTTGCATTGCTGACAGAAGGTCGTACCTGTTCGATGCTGCTTTCATCTTGAACTTCACTACTCTTCAATCGCAGTGGTGAAGATTCCAGGAATGCCGTCATCAGAATTGGCAGCCTTTGAGGGCAGCACAGTGCGTGAACCTTGGTAGGAACCAACAGTGTATCTGCATCCACCGGCGCATCCGATTGTAGCGTCAGACAGGTGTCTAACACGCATTCTTCTCCGCATAGCAGACACCTTAGTACAGGTAAAACACACCTTTGCCACATTGGTCGAAATGATAGAAACCAAGTCATGTTTAGGTCTCTAAGCCGGGATAGTCCCAGGATTTTTGATATCCGGTCCCGGTATCCAATGGCTAGGATCGTATCTTCCATTGTCGCGAGAGTTTGATCTGTGACATGGGTTGCCATAACGAAAAATAAGGACTAGGAATAGGATTCCTGCAATTAGTCCTAGGATCAGGGGAAGTCCGCCAAAAATCGAATGGACGAAGTCTGGAAAAATACCCAGTATGGCTTTGAATGGTGTTAATGCCATCGAAAATACTGTCTTAAATACCTTTGAGACCCCTGTGGTATCAGAAATATTTAAGATTTCGCTCAGGATTTCCGCGAAATGTACGGGGGAATTAGTTGATAATAATGTATGTATCTCTGCAGTCGTCCTTGCGACTTGTAGATCATACGTTTCTTTAGATGACGTGAGCCTTGTACGCGTCTGAAGAAGCACTGTTTTCATTCTGCTTAAAGTGTCTATTCGAATAGAAGTAATTTTCAAACTGGGCCATGCCCTTGCCTCCCTGTCTGGAAAGGAGCTGGGGAACAAAGAACGTCCACAGCACTTGACCTTCGCCGTCGTAGTGACGAGATAAGGAGTCCCGGGCATAAGACTACAGCATCTGCGGTCTACAATAAGAATGTAACTCCCATTATAGAGTCTTTGAAAGAATGGTTCTATTTCAGTTGCAGGTGCGCCTTGCTGGTGACATGAAAGGTTGTATGAATTCCCTTCACAGGCTCCGTGCAAACTAATACCGTTACACAGAAGCGTGCCGCTTAGTGACATAGCACAATTGATGCCACTAAGAAACACTTTCTGTCCTTTGTTACTGATACATGCATGTGAATAGGGCAGGTTCCATGTTGTTTTAAGGTACCCCTTTCCCAATTTCTCGTACATGCCAGCCTGTATATATTTTTGGCAGTATTGAAACCTGAAGGTTGAGATTGGAATATTTATGATTCCGTGGATTATCCATTCACTGACAGGTCGTTCTGACATTGTCAACGGTAATCTTTCTAGTTTTTCAATGCTCAAGATTGTATAATCAGCACCCTTCTGCGCCATACCGATTTGTCTATCAGTAAGGTTAAAGATTTGAAATAGTGACGTTGTGTGGATTAAACGCCAAGGCACATAGCCTGAACGCAGATTTTGTAACGTCCAGCCAAGCTGTACAATAGAACGCAATTGTGACTGACCATGTTGTAATAACAGTAAGTCTTGCGATAATATATCGATTGCTGAAGACACAATGCTGTCCAATGAAAAAATTCTGGAGGACAGAGTCATTAACCCATTGTCCACTACAGAAAGTGATTTTTCCAAATTAATACGGTCAATTTCCCGTATTCTTTCTGCTGTCTCAATTTGAGTAACCTTCCAGGCCTCATTGTATGCTGCATATACAGAGGCTGCTATGAAACGCTTTTGACGCTGTTTGCGTGGTCCCATTATGAAATCACGCAAGTCAGCACCATCAGTAAGTAAAGTTAGGTGTTGCTTAATTTCAGGCAGTGTGGAAGTTTGTAGCCATTGAAGGCATAATTTGCCCACACTGTAGGTTGTTATTATCCCTGGGTGATGTCTTTGGGGATATCTAGGGTCTGGCCTGTTCATTTTGAAACCCTGTGTTTTATTCAGGAATCTATCTTGACAGTTATTTGTATCTGTGGGCCAGATCAACCATTGTTTCCAATCAGGATGTGTTCTGTTTTGGTTAAGTATATGGTTTATGTCTATTTCTTCATCTGTTTCAGAGTTATTGCTAAACATTGTTGGCTTTGGAATAGACAGGTTATTTAAATCTTTGATTTTGGCTAAGCCAAGACAGGTGGTTTGTTGAACGGTGTCATTTAAAAATATCATTTGTTCTGGGATCATGCAGGCTCTAAACAAAGCTTCTATACCCTGTACTTGCCATTCTTTTGTACCCCAAACACTTTTCAAATCAACATGTTTGTCCCAATAATCAAATCCAAAAGTATTCATTTTTTCAAAGAAAGAATCTGAATATATCAATTTTGTGTTGGTTATCATGGTTTTCATCCCTGTCTTGTTTGACAATTTGTAATAAAATGTTTCAGCATTAGTTATGTTAAAACCTGAAAAATATGAATATTTGCCATACACGGTTCTAGAGCTCCCTTTTGGAGGTGTAGCACAATGTTCCCATTGATTAAAATTTAAAACATTTCTAGGTTGTGCAGATTTATGCAAGAAATGGTTACCATAATGGTTATAGCAGTACATGCTGTCATAATTTGTAGAACCCTGCAAATAATCATGTTTTGTAAATTTAGCAGACATTACTAAGTCAGACATCATATTGTTTATACTTTCAAAGTCCCAATCATCAGCAAATGAGTTTGGTTTTGCAAAGTCACTCAAGGAGATCTTGATTTGGTGTGGATATTTCAGGATCTCGACCGGACCATAAATTTCATAGTCAGTGTTGTCCCAGGCTACCCCACCAGATATTGGAATTGCTGTGAAGTTGGCTGAAGAAAGTTCTGAAGAAAGTTCTCTTTTCTCGACGTGTGAAGATGTGTGTGGTTTGAGGACCAAGTTGATGTTCTGACTTGCTGTGTCCATTTTAGCATATTTTCCCTCAATGAAGCGTCCCAAGGTAAATACCATGATGAGCCAAAGTATGAGGATAAATGCACCAAAACCCACCCAAAATTCAATCCATGGAGAAACTAGATATGTTTCTTTCAGTTGTTTCAAAAGTTCCTTCGCTTTGTCTTTAAAGGATTTTGATGATGGCTGTGTCTTTTGTTCGCTGAAGCCTTCAGAGGAATCATCGAAGTTGATGAAGTAACCGGATGCAGTTCTGTCAATTGTTCCAATTGGTTCAGGATTTTTGTTTCTTGCATTTTCACTTGGTACTTCTGTATAGATTGGTGTGTCTCTGCTAAATGTCTTTATTTGGGTTTTCAGAGGTCTAAGTTCTATTGCATTGTTGCATAGTCCTTGTTGTTCTTCTGTAGGCGTTTCGAATGTGATGAGCCTCTTTGATAGGACCTCTGTACTGGTAGCAAACCTTGGTGTTCTGCTACTTATTGGGAGTCCACTTGGCCTACTGTTGGTTATCGGCCACATGTTGTGGTTTTACCAGGTCGATGGATACAACTCGGTTCTCCTTTTTTCCAGCAAGTGGCGGTAGTACAACTGATCTTGTCCCGTTGACAGACAATACAGGAACTGCTTTTCTGTAAGAAGGCCCAAATTCCTTCTTTACCGCGATCTTCTCCCTGACTAGATCCCCGACTTTTGGAATCCAGACAGGTCTTGCTGGGACAGGTGGTGATTCTTCAGTGGTCGTTGGCTGTTCTTTCAACTGTATGTTGCTCAGGTCTTTTCTTGTTTTGTTTAAGTCCTGCAAAATAGCCAAACGGTCTTTGACATCAAAGCTTTTTTCTGTTACCACTGAAGTCTGACTATCAAGGTCAGAGATCAACATCCTAGTTCCGAATAATAATTCGTACGGACTGAATCCCTTCAGAGAATTTCTTGGCAAGTTATTTAGACTACGTTGGACACTTATTAGATGTTTGACCCACCCAGCTCCCGAACCTAATATCCTTTCTATTATAGATTGCTTTCTGTCTTGGTTTTTTCTTTACACCATCCCATACCCTCAGGAAGGAAGTGAGAAGATTCCCGCTGGGCTGTGCTCATTTGGCCATTCTTTCCCCCCCCCAGGCTGGATTGCCTGAGAAAAAGAAAAAAAAATGGTCGAACGTAGCATGCTCTTAGCGTATATGCCATTTAGACTCGCAAATCTTGTATAACAGTCCGGACGTCAGCCGAGTGCTGTGGATCTACATTATAAGTGGGAACTAGCCTGTATATGTTAATCGCAAGCCATTCTTTTTAGTGGTGATGTTATCTGCCTTGATACGACGAGGTATTAAACTGCTTCTCTCCCCACTGCGATCTCTGTTGCAGTTTGGGCAGTTTTTTACAAACATGGTGTAGTGCAGGCTCATGCCTGGCCACCAGTACCGTGATTGTAATTCTTCCAGAGAATCTTTTAATTTAAGGTGTCTGAGACCCTCGCCCATGTGTGCGTCTGCGATTAACAAGTTTCTCCTGTCCATGTTTGGAATCACTCTATCCCCCACTCCAGGGATTCGAGCAAAAGGAATGGAGTTTGCATCTATGATGTATGTGTAATTGAGTGGATAGTTGATCGGTAACGCCGAGCAGTCGCCTTTTGATGACGTTTTTACTGCCAGCACTGTTTCGCCGTCAATGTATTTTAATGTACGCTTTTTTCGATCTACGGGAGCCGGTTTACTGGCTGCCGCTGCGGCTGTTTCAGCCAATGAATTCCCTACAACGTGAACGCCATCACGCTGGTGACTCAGTGAGTGTGTCACGTGAGTCTTTGGTAGTTCTTTTTTCAAAAGAGCTACCTGTTCCCAGAGCAGTCTCTGCTTTATTGGTGCATCCGTGTCATCTTTGTAATCGTTCTGAATCCAGGTCTGCAAATCCTTGTTATATGCTTTGACGCAGAAATATGAATCTGACACTATAAGTGTCGGGAATTCGCGATCCGCATTATCTAGCGCCATTTTCAAAGCTAATATTTCAGTTTGTAGTTCTGAATTAGTTTCTACTGAGTGTGATTTTGTTAATAGAGGTCTTAGTTTACCTCCGTGCCACACTTCTTTTGTAATCTCACATGTGGGATTGTATGCATGTTCTCCCCAAACGGAGGGTTGAGCATGTCCGTCTGTATAGATTACACAGGCGTAATGTCGTAGAGGCAGAATGTCGATTGGCAGAGGATACGTTTTTTCATATTTTAGATTTTTTAATTCTTCTAGTTCTTAAAAGACTGTTAACCAGGCAATACTTGATAATTCATATCCTCCGTACTGGATTTTCAGATGGGCAATTCTGGACTTTTTGAAGTTGAATTTGTAACCCTCTGCAGCGAAACCAAGTATTATGGTGTTCACTCTTTTCAAGTGAGTCTCCAAGTCATCATCTGTTAAGTAAATGTCATCGACATAAGATAATGCTTCATCATCATATAGTTGTAGTAATTCTGTTACTCTCGCTGAGAATACCCCCGGGCTGTTCTTGTACCCCTGGGCTAACCGACAGAATTGTTTTTGAGTGCCATTTACTGAAAATGCAGTTAAATATCTGCTCTCTGGTGCTATGTTTTGACAAAAGAATCCGTTGGAGATGTCCAAGGTTGTTTTGTATTTTTTGCGCACTATGTTATTCATTAGTGCAGCACTGTGTGAGTTTTGCACTGCAAAAGTTTTGCAACATGTGTTAAGGTGTCGGTAATCCAAAACTAGACGGTACGAATTGTCTGGTTTGGAGACCGGAAACAAAGGATTGTTCATTTGTGAGGTGCAAGTTTCAATCACCCCCTGGTATTCTAGCTGATCTAGTATTTCATTTACTTGTTTTTTAGCTTCTTGCTTAATTGGGTACTGCCTTTGTGCAGTAGGTTGTGATTTTAACTGGACTTTGTGAGGAGGAGAATCCTCATCCCATCCTACGTGATTTTTATATAAAGCAGGTGCTAAGGCCACTGCCCACTTTCTAGCAAGTGTGTATTTTTTATGAATCGGTATTTGATTCGAGAAGGCAGGCATAATTACTTCTTCGCCATGAGGGCACTCCCTGACAAACTCCGGTGGCCAGTCTTTTTCAGCTAGAAGGATGTCATAGCCCTTGGATAGGTTATCCCAAAATAGTCCCCTTATTTTCCTAGTCTTATCTCCCTCTATACGTAATGTTATCTCGTATATTTTGTGGGGCTTGCTAACTCTGGTATCTGCAGTTTCCACTTGAAGGTATTCATTCGTGTCCACTGTCTCCAGATGATTCATAAGGACTTTGCGAGCTATGCTCACCTCTGCTGCGCTGTCTAGCATTGTCTGAGCCCATTCTCCGTTTTTCAGTTGTGTCCTCAGTATTCTCGGCATTGTTAACTACCTTGATACTGGCTACCTTCTTTTTTGGAAATTGTGATTTCTTTTTCAGTTGAGCAGGTTCCTTGTCTTTGGACTTGGCGTGCTCTTCTGATCGTCCTCTTCTTTCCGATTTCTGCGAGGAATTCTGAAAAGATTGAGACGGACGTGTATCAATGTCTTGATATCTATCAGGTTTTTTAATATTATCCCTATTTCTAAGGTTATATCTATTCCCAGAGGGTTCACTCTGAGGTGACCTTTGTCTCGGGTTTGGAGATTTCTCTCTTCGCCTAGGAGACCTTCCACTGGACTGGAATTTCTTTTCTTTAGGATTGGATTGTTTATTTCCATCCCAGTTCTTTTTTGGTGAATTATTATTAAAAAATATTTTTTCTGGACTTGTAGTCAGTTGCGGTTTTACTGGTATTCCACCTAGACTATCTCTGCCTAGTTCTTCATAGGATTTTTCTATGATTCTGGCAATTTCAGCTGGTTGGTCTGCTATATCTGTCTCTTTTAACCTCTGGCGGATCGCCACGTTTGCTGCTTCACCCTTTATGTTGGCTAGTAATATAGCCGAGACCTGCTTGAAGTCTTTCAGTAATTTCATACCAAGAGTTAAAGCAGGTTCTGGACCGTATTCATCTTGAATTTGTTTTAGCACATCTGGTATTACCGAAATGGATGGAACACCGTGCGTTTTTGTGTAGATTGAAGCAAAGACCGTACCCCAAGTGTCACAGTCCTCAATGTGTGGTGCGATTCCCATTGGGAGACATATAGTCAGAATCCTGTGCTTTTCTAATGGGGTGGTGTCAGGAAACACCGCCTCTATTTGGGTGATTTTCTGTGCCAACCAGAATGGTATCTGTTCCCGTTTAGCTGGAACTTTACCTAGGCAGGATTGGATGTTCTGTGGTGTGATTTTATTTGTGTTCCCCTGGTGAGGGGTCAGCTGTGGAATTTTAATCGCTGGCTGAATTGTTGAAGTCCGCATTACATACTGAACTAATTGTCTGTGAATTTTTAGTAGTTGTTTTAGCTGTATTAATAGCTCTGGTGCAGTCATCTCGTCGATGTCTGGATGTGGTGTGTATCCGGCTAAGACCGGCCACGTTGCTCCTGGTCTTCCTAAAGGACCGAGCCTTGTAATGTGATTATTATGTTTTAGGGCGCCATCAAATAAGAGCAAATGCTCTTGGAATTTGAGTGGTACTTCCACCTCCTCGAAAGGAGTGTACGTTTCAGGAGGTTCCTCTACTTTGTAATAGTGGAAGTACTTTGTTACAGCATTTGCTGCTGGAAAATGTATCCATGTATAGTATACCTCTGTCTGCCGATATTCGTGTGCCTCAATTACGAATATGACTGTGCCACCTCTAGGTGTCAGTCCATTTTCTATAAGTTTTAAGGTTATAGATCTCCTTTTGGCGACCTGGATGAGTATTATATCCGGGTCTGCTGTTTGCATGGTAGCATCAGCATCTGCTATTTCAGTAGCTAATCTAATTGCCTCTCTTTCTCCATCACTGTCTCCCATTTTACTGACAGGATGGTATTATTTTTATTTGCAGATCAGGTTTCTTTATGGAAACAGAGATTAGGTGCACAATATTTTGGAACTGTTTTATCCTTCAACGTTGACTAGACCAAGAACCATACATAGGAGTTCCCTCCTGCGAGGTTTTGGAGGATATAATAACCTTTCACCCACTCCAGACGTCTTTGGAATATTTGGGAGAAGGGGTCTGAGTGAGAAAGCACGACTAAGTTACTCTAAATGTTTTACGTTAGTTTTATCGCCCTTTCCAAACGCGTTGGGCGCCATGTAGTGTAGCTCCTATTTTCCCAATAGGCTCTGCGCATTGGAATAGTACCTACAGCAGTAAAGGCCTAGGCCAGACGTTAACTAGGTCTACTACTGTCGATACTAGACTTAATTTTTGGGTTTGCCAGCTAAGCTCAGAGTTCGCTAGAAACTTTCTCGAATGTTCAAGGAAGGATGAACTCCCCTGATTAGACAAGAAGGGATTTAGTTTCTGACAACCATAGAACATGACAACTTTGCTCTCCCCTAATCAAGAGTCAATCTCGAGAGTCGTGTGAGCACAAGGCAATTATTTTACTCAGTCAGTACGTGCATTCTTAGTCTCATCAGAATGTAGAGAAAAGGAAGAGACGGGCGTGTTCAATAAAAGATGTTATTTATTGATCAGTCTCTTTTCTCGTACAAGAGAAATGGATCGATATTATTGCAATACTTATAGTTAAGTAAAGTGCATACATTAGAAGCAATAGTATAAAATAATACTGTAAAAACATTGATATGGTTTCTGAGCCATATGATGTTTAAAATGATTAAAATATATTTACATACACATATACATTTGACTAAACGTACTCAACTGGTGTTTCTAAATACGCCTACCCCGTGTACCTGACCTAAGTCTAATGCGTGGGCGGGAATAGAAAGTTACAGTTTAGTTTAAGTTTGTTTTTGCCAAGTGAATAACTAAAGAATTCTCTAGGAGGGGTTATTCAGTTCTGTACCTGGAATTTAGGATGAATGAGGAATAGTATCTCTTTCTCTGCTCTCGATATTCCAGGCTGCCTGCGAGGGCTGCCCAGAAGCGCCGGTGCTGGGTCTCTCGGCTTGAGATAGCAGCGCGTCTCTCAGCGCGTCAGGAAGGCGGGGCTGCTGCCTGCGGGGTCTGCTTCTGCTCTCGGCTTCGGCAAGTATGGCTGCTCCGTCTTGTCACCACGCGTGTGTTTGCATAGGGAAAGGTCGGCAATATTTATACCTTAAAGGTGCCGGGATTGACGTAAGGATGGACATAGGTACGTCAATAAAGATGTCATACGACTTGCTCGTTAGCACATTCTTTACTAAAGTTCTCTGTGAAATCAAAACAATGGCCGCACGGATTATCCAGGTTGTCATAGGTTTGATTTGTTATGAGAACGTCGTATGCCTTATCAGGGGCTGGAGGAATATCGCTTGTCTAATTAGATCTCAAGCGTTATGACCTAATCAGATAACATGTTCCTGTGCCGTAGTGTGACTGCGTCAGATAACGGTATCTGCATCATGGGGGATTTCTTGCCTCATGGGCTGACTGTTAGTTAACTAGCTAGGTAGTTTAACCAGAATAGGGTCAGGAATAGGGGGATGGATTCAGAACCTATAGAAATACACGACAAGGAGATGGAGATGAAGCCCGACTTCTCTGTTACCTCATTGCTATCCTCGCTAGACCCATTCCTTTCGGAGTCAGTCTCAGGAGCTGTAGATGGGGCCAGACTCCTCTGTCACCTCATTGCTATCCTCGCTAGACCCATTCCTTTCAGAGTCAGTCACAGGAGCTGAAGTCTGACTCCTCCGTTCCTTTCGGAGTCAGTCACAGGGGCTGGAGATGGGGCTCGACTCCTCTGTCACCTCATTGCTACCCTCACTAGACCCATTCCTTTCGGAGTCAGTCACAGAAGTTGGAGATGGGGCTCTACTCCTCGGTCACCTCATTGCTATCCTCGCTAGACCCATTCCTTTCGGAGTCAGTCACTGGAGATGGGGCTCGACTTCTCTGTTACCTCATTGCTATCCTCGCTAGACCCATTCCTTTCGGAGTCAGTCTCAGGAGATGGAGAT
The DNA here is from genome assembly GCF_964261635.1 of Lissotriton helveticus. Lineage (NCBI taxonomy): Eukaryota > Metazoa > Chordata > Amphibia > Caudata > Salamandridae > Lissotriton > Lissotriton helveticus. Next base: position 21,547,860 of record NC_136069.1, on the reverse strand, counting down.
GAAGCCCGACTTCTCTGTTACCTCATTGCTATCCTCGCTAGACCCATTCCTTTCGGAGTCAGTCTCAGGAGATGGAGATGAAGCCCGACTTCTCTGTCATCTGATTGCTATCCTCGTTAGACCCATTCCTTTCAGAGTCAGTCACAGGAGCTGGAGCCTGACTCCTCTGTTCCTTTCGGAGTCAGTCACAGGAGCTGGAGATGGGGCCTGTCTCTTCTGTCACCTCATTGCTATCCTCGCTAGACCCATTCCTCTCGGAGTCAGTCACAGGAGCTGGAGATGGGGCTCGACTCCTCTGTCTCCTCATTGCTATCCTCGCTAGACCCATTCCTTTCGGAGTCAGACACAGGGGCTGGAGATGGGGCTCGACTCCTCTGTTCCTTTCTTAGTCAGTCACAGGAGCTGGAGATGGGGCTCGACTCCTCTGTCACCTCACTGCTATCCTCACTAGACCCATTCCTTTCGGAGTCAGTCGCTGGAGATGGGGCCCGACTCCTCTGTCACCTCAATGCTACCCTCAGTTGCTGGAGATGCGGCCCGACTCCTCTGTCACCTCACTGCTCCTTTGATTACATCAGTCTCTGTGTAGATTCATTTGATGCTGGCTAGCTCACACATTCACAAATACATGCATTTCTGGCCATAACATGAAGGATGATGGACAACAAGAAGCTCCTCAATCGTGTGGACTAGAGGTAGTGCTGATCCATCAGCTTCCACTTTCACACTTAGTCATTCGTGTGCTTAGAAATCCTCTCCTCTGACAGTTTATGGAGATGAAGCTTGAGGTTGCCATGGTCAGTGCCCTCCCATTTATTTCTCATGTGATAAAGTAGGAGCTTTTTTGGTGCAGTAACCCACTAAATAAGCAGGGGATGCCATGGGAGAAGGGAGACTGAAATATATGAGCCACAGGGTGTTTTAAACCATGCAAGACTCCAGAACCGGGTTTTTAACATTAAGAAATGGATAGGATTTGCCAGGAAACCCAGCTCCTGGGCAATTTCTGTCCCTTCCTCGCAAGATATGGATTTGATAGATCCTGGCACTCAGGCTTCGCACGGTGTTCTCGTGGGGTCCTCATCCTCTAAAAGCACAACCTACCTTTCGTACTAACTCAAATTAAGAGAGATCCCAATGGACGTTTTGTTGCCCTCTCCAGAACTCTAGGCGAAGAAACCCTTAATGTCCTCTCCATGTACATTCCCTGTGCCACCCACACACAGACCCTAAACCACATAGGTTAAATACTCTCTTCCCTGCCTCCCGGAACAAAGGTTTTAGGGGGGGTAGGTTGGGGACAGATTTCGATGCGGTCATGCAACCCAGGCTCAATACCACGGGGGCTCCCTCTATCACACGCTCCTCTCACGCCAAACAGCTTACGGACTGGGCTGAAGCCATGGGTATTTGTGATGTATGGCGAATATGGAACCCGCAGGAAACCCATTACACCCACACTTCAGCAGCACACCACAGCCACTCTCGCATTGACATGATGTTTATGTCTGCCCCCGAGTGTAGTAAAGTCAGAGAAATAAGTATCCTCCCTTGGGGCATCTCAGACCACTCACCACTACTATTGACCCTGGGCGACCCACCCACTGCTCCCCGCCCAATGTGGAGGATGAACGCCTGGTTCCTCCAAGACCGGAAATTTAAAGAAACAAAGCTGAAATCAAGCAATATTTCCTCACGAATCAGGATTCTGTCTCATCCCCGGGCACCCTGTGGGAGGCAGGTAAGGCCACAATCGGCGGGCTTTCCAAGAGCCACCTCAAAGCCCAACGAACAGCAAGAGACAGTAGGCTCACACTCCTCAAATCCCAAGAGATCCAGCTGGAGAGAGACACAACTGGCACATCAGATAAAACTCAGTTGGGTCACCTGGTGCTAGTGTGGGATGTAATAAGACAGATTTCGTTAGACTCCGCAAAACTCTTATGGAGGTCCTCGGTTGTTCAAATATACGGGTGGGGCGATAAGAATGGAAAGATATTGAACAGACTAGTGTCCTACCCCCTAGCGAATCGGATAATTCCAGAGATCCATGACTCAGTGGGATGCACCCATCGCTCTCCCAAAGCGAAAGCCCAAGTCTTTGCAGACTACTACTCGGACCTATACTCTGCTCGGAAGCCAGAACTTTCATTGATGGAGCTGATCGCTCTTGAGAACTTCCACCTCCCTACGCTCACTACAGTTGAGTCTGATGTAATGGAAAGTCTGCTTACGTGCGAAGAAAACAGGTGGCCCTTTCACTAGTCGCGGCTGGTAAAACTCCTGGCCCGGACAGCTATCCACAGGAATATTATTCCACATACTGCGACATACTCACTCCTCACCTGACAGCCCTCTATGAAGAAGCCGTAGAAAAAGGCTCTTTCCCTCCCGAGACAGATACGGTTACCATAACTATTATTCCCAAAAGACAACCACCTTCACCAGCCGGCTCTGTGTAGAGGGTGGTGAACCCTGCAGGTAACAGGTGCAATATGTAAATGAAGCCCAGTGAGGGTGGGAGTGAGGGCTTTGGTCTTCGCAAGAGGTTGTATAGCTTGCTGTGTAGGATTACAGGCAGGGATGTGTTTTAAGGAGAAAGGGGGAAACGACCGGTTATTAGGAACCCAAGTGAGAAAAGATGAAAGAAAGAGAAAAAGAGGGGAAAAGGATAGAGGAAAAAGGAGGAGACAGAAAAAAGAGGGGAGGGAAAGGGGATACGGGGACCCTCTGGCACCTACTGGACTGTGTAGATCTGTGAAGTCTATAGGGCTACCAATGAGCAATAAGGGGTCCTGTAAAGCAGAGTGTGCTGTGAGGTGTCCCAGTCGGCAGGGGAGGCGCAGTAGAGAGGTGTTAGGCTATCGCAGTTAAGGCACTAGTTATCCGGTTGAGATGTTTTGCAAGGAGGGGGGGCTGAAATGGGAGGGTGGGGAGAGAACAATGGGACGGAAGCGGGGATTACCTTCTCGGCCCTTCGAGCACTGTGAGAGCTAATCTGTCTACCGCGGGTCTATACTAGGCGGATCGCCGCTCCAAGGGGGTACCAATCTCCCAGAGCAGGGTGGGCCGCTGCCGTGAGGAAAATCACAATTGTATATAGAGGAGGGGCTAGAGAGAAAAAGACTAGCGGCCCAGGATGGGGGATGAGGATGGGTGACGCCCTACTCGCGGAGAGGCACTGCGTGGCTCCAGTAGATGGTGTTGTTGCAGGGACTTAGGGGCTCGCAATCCGCTGCCAGGCAGGAACATGTATACGGAGATGTATAATACTGTGGCCCCCTGAAAAAGTGTCTGTGTCAGGCATGGGGCTGCAGTCACTATCGATGTGCATAGCGGAGCGGGCGCAATAGGCCGGGGATGAGCACAGATATGATTAATGTAAATGTAAGTGGCACTACTAAACAACGCCGCTGTATAAACAATGACATTTACATTTGTATTGGTGCAGTACAAAGAAACCTCTATAAATTTTCATACCTCAGGGACGTGGCCAAGAGAGCCATCATGGCGGACGCAGCTTAACAGAGCTCCATCCCGCCGAATATCGATCCGACCAATTATCCTGTCTCCCCCTGCTCCCGAGCGCCTCAGTCGAGGGGATCCGGTGTCGGAGCCTGCCAGCAGGCACCCGGCCAACTCCTGCGAGATTCGGAGCGCCAGGGGGCAGTTGACGGAGGCTGTGGAAGAGTGCGGCCTCGACTGAGAAGTGGAGCCTGAAACCTCGATTTTCAGGGCAGCCAGTGCGGAGGCGGTGCCGCGGCCTGTGGTGCGAGGGGCGAGTCCCGGTCCGGCGGTCCCGCGGCACGGCCCAATGGTGCAGCTTGGTCCTGAGAGCCCGGCAGCACGCACCCAGGCAATTCCTGCGAGATTCGGAGCGCCGGGGGTCGGTGACAGAGGCTGTGGAAGAGTGCGGCCTAGACTGAGGAGTGGAGCCGGGTGTAGGAGAGTGGGGTCTGCAATCCTATGGTCACCCCAGATTTTTGCTTTTTGCTTCACTGGTTTACGACTTTCCCTGGCTGTGGGCCTGCTAATCAGACCCACAGCCTAGCTGTTCTCTCTCTAAATTGACAACCATGTACTTTAGGTGCATTTACCAATTGGTACTGGGCCACCTTATCAGTCCCTGTACAGTGTACCTTAGGTGCCCAGGGCATAGGTGAACCCAAGGCCTACCAGGGGCTGAAGCATGTATTATGCCACCCCTGGCTGGCCATCTAAAGCTGAAACAACTGGCTGCACAACAGCTGGGGCAAGGTGGTGTAATCACCCTTTGCTGTAGATATAGTATACCTATATCTAACCCTAAAATGGACACATATCCTCCTATCAGTCACTCCTATGGCAGGCCTTAACAATCCTGAAGGCAGAGTGCTTGGAATTATGTGAGATGGTGCTCTGGCATGAGCTGAGCCAGTCTGCAGCTTGCGGAACCAAGTCCTAATAGCTGTTCCATGATAACGCTATACCATATACTCTTAAGTGCATTACCAACCTCGCGGTTAAATGCTAACTCTGGTATAACATTATCAAAACATGTCGAGTAAGGTGTCATACGAATTGGAATACTACCCCCTCGCCAATTCTGGCGACGGGGGTAGCATTCCACCCTTCTAGAGGGACACGACATGTATGTAACTGTGAACCCCGGTTAAAGTTAACTCGAGCCTTGGCATCACAAAATGGATGCTGCCACCACAGACACAAGTCTGACCTCCTGCTGCTGGGAGTCCTTCCAGCGAGGACGGCTTGGACAAAGGGTTTCCTGCCTTGGGAGGTGCTAGCACCACCCCAGACAGGATTTTGTGTATTGGGTAGGATAGGCTTGAAAGGAATGAGACATGCCTGGGGCACACAAGGTGCCCTGTGCATACACCGGTTCAAACCAGTTGCTGGGGCACTCCAGCCCCAGCTCTGGCGGGAAACCGGACAAAGGATAGGGGGTGTAACCACCCCCCTTCCTGGTCCCACCCAGGGGAGGGACCTAGTCAGTAGTGCAGCCCCCTTTAGCAGGATAAAGGTAGGAGCTGGCCCCATTCCAAATCAGATTAATCCTGAACTACTCTACAAGAAGAAACTCTGGACTTCGACGTTCTGCTCCACAGAAGACTGAAGAAATCTCCCTTGTGGGCAAGGAGTGTCCACCCTGCATCTGCAGGCACTATCAAGCGTCCAGCGGCTTCACTTTGTCGTCTTCCCTCGAGGATCCAGACTTCAGAGCCCGACGAGACCCGGATTCCCAGACCTCGCCGACCTCAACTCACATCTGCAGCAAAGCTGACACCCGTGGGTGCGACGAGACACGTGGGACCGGCCCTCTTGAACGAACCTGCACTTCGCTTCCAGCATGACTCCCGAGGTAAACTCGACCAAGTGCTTTGGGGACGAGAAGCCCCAGCCCCGAGCAGCCCCTGCACCGAAGATCAGCCCTCCAGCATCCACGAGATCTGCGTGGGGCCCTTCTGTTTGCTGCTCGACGCGTTGTCTGGTCACTTGCCGGCTGGCTAGTGGCCTCCTAGACGACGAACCTTTGAATCTTTGCTGCTGGTCTGGTTGCTCCAGACTGGCCCTTGCTCCCTTCCAAAAGAGGGGCACCCCGGACTCTCCTAGTCCGCACCAGACGCTTTCTCCACTCACCGCGTGGGTTGCCTTTGCCAAGGCCTGTTGACGCCGATTCCGGATCCAACACCGCCGACAGCGAGAGCCTGCGTGGGACAGCTCGTGCCTCCATCCTGGTCGTCGAAGACACCTCCTGGTCCACGTGGCTGCAAGGTCAAGCGTCCACTCTTCACCTGATCGCGACGTCGACATCTGGTTCCTTCCTGGTTCCACTCCAGTCACTGGCTAGTGACTGTGAACATTGTCCCCTCTGCTTTCAGGTCTTCTTCTTCACCGATAATAATAATATTAATAATCCACATTTGTAAAGCGCGAACAATCACCCGTTAGGGTCTCTAGGCGCTGGGGGCCGTCGGGAAGATTAAGCAAGCTATTGCCCAGAGTCACATGGTGCTGAGCTAATCTGCCGCCGGTGCCGGGGATCGAACCGTGATCCCCAGATTCCGGAGTCAGTCGCCCTGGCCGCGGCGCCGATCCACCCTTGGATCGCACCGGACATCTTCCTCCTGGTCGCCTGCAGCATCTTTTCTTACAGGCTCCATAGACTTCAACGCGAGAACCCGACGCACTTTGACACCTGTGCACCCGCAGTCCGTGAGTGAGGTAACAAGAGCATTTCGGTGCTCAAGGGTAGTTTAACTGTCCTAGTGTCCAGTTCCACAGTCGTTTTAGTCCTATCTAGTCAGGATTGTCCGTACTCACCTTAACTTGAACTGTACTGTCCATAGACGTTGTTACGCATCTCGCGTGTGAGTTCACACTCTGCACACGCGTCCCGTGGGCCTCCTATTACTTACCTAAGGTGAAGATAGCGTAGTCCTAGCGAACCTCCAGCCTCTGGACAGCTCCATTTCTTTTATCGACTCTCACATTCCACTTACTTAGTATATGGTTTGTCGTGCCCCTAGGGCACCATTGTAATTTTGTGCAACTTGTCGTATTTTTCTTAAGAGATTGTCATGTGCTTAGCCCTCTGACCTCATAAAGAGTTCAGAGGTGTTGTTATTAATAAATATACTGTTTATTTTCATAACAACCTGTGTGGTGTCCTTTCATCTGGTATTCAAGGGGTTATATTGTGGTAAAACAGCTGGCTTCACATGCCAAAAGAGTTTAGCCTAAGACTGCTTTGTCCATGCTACCATTAGGATAGCTGGTCTATAAGGTTGACTTACAACCAATCACCATAAGGGTTGTTTGGACTGATACAAGGTGGTCACTAGAACTAGTGAACATCATATATCAGGCCAACTTCTCACACCGGGGACCTCGATTTACGAGGAAGCCGGTGCGGAGGCGGCGCCACGGCCTGTGGTGCGAGGGACAAGTCCCGGTCCGGCAGGCCCGCGGCACGGCCCAGCGGCGCAGCTTGGCCCCCTCAGGACTCCTGCTGACGGTGGGCTCCAGGGGCGGGGCCCATCCTAGATCTACCATCCACTGCGGCGGGGCCTGGACCCGAGAGGATGAGCCCGGGGCTTGGGCTTGGTGTGTACCCCCGGCAGCGGGATCTGGCGGCTGGCCTAGCAGAGGACAGTTGGGGGGGCATATCGGCCCTTTGGAAAAGAGCCAGACAGCGGGAGACGCTCACGGGGCCACGGCCCTGGGCATTGCTGGACTGCGGGGCCGAGAGAGGTCAGCTGCTTCACCCGCGGCGGTCGGATCGGGCCCCGACAGGAGTGAGAGCGGTGTGGGGCCGGAGTGGTGTCTGCCTGGTCCTGAGCCCGGGCGCAGGAGCCCGAGGGCCTGGGTCGCTGCTGCCGCCAGGGGAACGGTGGCCAACGGCATAACATACGGCGGCTGGATCGGGCCGCGGCGGTAGACAAGGCAACGTGAGGGTGTGGACTGTGGTACAGGTCTGGTGGGAGCGCTGGAGCCCTCTAGGACATTGGCCAGCTGAACGAGACGAGGAGCACGGACCCAGACGGTGAGCCCGGGCCGGCGGGTGCCCATTCTCCGGCGGGGCGCGACCTGGGCACGTGCACGTGGCCCTAGTGGGAGTTGGGTTGCCCAGCGGGTGAGCGTGGTGGCCGGCCTCCCCCGGGGCAGGAACCTGCTCCTAGTAGACATGACGCGAGGCGCAGGTGGTGGAGGGACCACAAAGCAGGGGCCTATTGACAGGTTCACTGGGCCAGGTGGCGGTGCAGAGGCGGCCAGAAGGACTCGGGACCCGGGACCCGATAATGCAGCACTGTTCGCAGCCATAACCCAGTACAGGGATATGTTGGACGCAAAGATAGGTGCAGTGGGATCAGAGGTTACATTACTGCGCCAGGATTGGAGAAATGCTGTATCCCGCATTACTGAGGCAGAAACGCGCATATCCGGGGTAGAGGATGACGTTGCGACTCTGAAGCGGAAAATGGCCAGTTTGGAAAGCATTCAGAAAGATCGGACACTCCATGCTGAGGATGCAGAGGGGCGGGCCAGGCGGAACAACCGGCGCTTCGTTGGGCTCCCGGAAGGCTGCGAGAAGGGCAATATGGAGGGCTTCTTGACACAGTGGTTGGAGAGCTTGCTCCCCCCTGACTCCCTCTCTAGATGCTTTGTGATCGAGCAGGCGCACAGGGCCCTCATGCAAAAGCCACCGGTGGGGACTCGTCCGCGGCCAGTGATAGCCAATCCTTTGAATTACCACGATCGGGACACTAGATTGCGACAGGCCAGGGGGAAAGAACCACTACTCTTCGAAAACCATCGCATATTGATCTTTCCAGACTATACCCGGTTGGTGCAGCAGCAGCGGCAATCATTTACAGCGGCTAAGACTCGTCGGCCCGCCTCCGAGTCGTATTCCAGTCCTGCACCCATTTCTTTGATACCCCCGAGGAGGTGTTTCGATGGACTGATGAAACTGTCACAGTGAGAGTACAAACACCACCGGGGTTGGAGTCGGACTCGTCATTGCCTGGGACACAGTCGCAGGCCCCACGAGGGCAGCGGGGGAGGGGTAACTGGAAGTCTAGGTCCCGGCGGGGCTCTGCGTCTGGTGATACTTTGGTCGAGGGGAAGGGAGCTCCCGAGCATCTGGAGGAGGTTACCTGATTTATCCGTGGGATTGCCTGTAGGGCCTGGATTTGCATTGTACTTGGGCAGGGTTGTATGTTTTTGGTGTGTTATTGCCGTCACTGATTTGTCGGATAAATAGCGGGGCTGTGTAGTTACGACAATGGCTCTGGGAAACAATGTACTGTAGCGGGGCAGGGGGAGGTCTTTTTTGGGGCGGGCCAGTCCCCCTAGTTGAGGGCTGGTTGAGGGTGGTTCAGGGTGTTGGGACTGTTAGATGGGGATCCATTGGTGTGGACGGCTTCTGGTCCCATGTTGGGGGCCGAGAGTCAGCCATGCCGCGACAGGTACTTCAACATTTTTGAGGTATGGGGATGGGGGTTTTGGGGGAAGGGGAGGTTGGTTGTTCTAGGGGGGGCTTGGTTGGGGTGGGGGGTGAGTCGCACGGTTCTATGAGGACTTCAATGGTTGCTGTGCGTGCACCTACATGGCCCAGTTTGTGGATGTTTGCGCTGGATGTTCCTTGATGGTGAACCCTGAGGTTGGGGCACGTGGGCCCAGGGGCTCCATTCGTGTCCTTAGCTGGAATGTGCGGGGAATCCTCGACAAGATCAAGAGGGGGGCGGTATTGCGGCAGGCGAAGAGGGCAGGAGCTGATGTGGTGATGCTACAGGAAACCCACTTGTTAGCTACTAAAACATTATGTCTGCAGCGGTATGGCTACCACCAAGTATTTCATGCGGGTTTCACTAGGGGCTCCAGGGGGGGTGGCCATTTTGGTGCACCGCAGGGTCCCCTATGGACACTCCACTCAGTGGATAGATACACAGGGCCGCTATATCTTTGTTAAGGGTAAGGTCGGGGAGGTGCCGCTTGTGCTGGGATGTGTGTACGGCCCACCCTCTTTACAGTGGTCACTGTTGGAGAAGCTATTTGCGGTATGGGCAGATGTTCCGGACATATTGGCGGTGGTGGGGGGGGGGACTGGAATGACGTCATGGATAGCATAAGAGACCAGCACAGACCGGGGGGCTCCCACCAAATTGAGCGACATGGTTAGGAGCTTAGACTGGGTGGATACATGGAGGCACCTACACGGTAACAAGCGGGAGTACACGTTCCTGTCAGTTGTACACAAATCCTTCTCCAGGCTGGATTACATGTTTGTCCCCAGGGCAGCGATTGGCAGGGTGGAGTCAGCAGACATACTACCACGCGGACTCTCGGACCATTCCCCCACCGCCATTGACGTTGTTTAGACAGGAGACGACAGCCGTTTCGCTGGCGTCTCTCAGTTTGGCACCTGCAGATGCCGGACTACCAGAAGCATATGATTGAAGCCGTAGCTCACTTCTTGACTGAGAATGTGGGGTCAGTTGCGGATACTGGGAAGTTATGGGAGGTCATGAAACCCACATTACGGGGAGTGGACATAGCCTGGTGTGTGGCTGCCCGCAGGAAGTGTAGTGCTGCCTTAATTCAGGCCGAGGTGGAGATTGAGGTGCTGGAGCATCAGGGAATTGCAGAGGGTGAGGGCCCAGTAGTAGGGCAGTTGCTATTGGCACAACAGTCTTACGCCGCTTTGTTGCTAGATGAGGCGCGGCAGATATAGCTAGCGACGCGCAGCAGAATATATCAGTGGGGGGACAAGTCAGGGACGATGCTACACCGGCTATGCCAGGGCGTCTTCCAGTCACAAACCCTTCCGGGGATACGGGATTGTGCGGGATCCTCTGTCACGGACCCTACAGAGTTGGCCGAGGGCTTCGCAGCCTATTACGCTGATCTATACGCCCCAAAGGAATGTCTTCCTGCGGACGTGGTAGACAAGTTCCTCGCAGACTTACCGCCACGGGCGGTCCCTGATGAGGTGCGAGACCGCCTTGAGCTTCCGCTGACGGAAGAAGAGCTGGGCACTGCCCTGGGTGAACTCAACACCAGAAAAGCCCCCGGACCCAATGGCTTTCCTAGTGAATTTCATATGAAATACCATCTACAGCTTGGTGCCCACTACAGAGCGGTCGTGGAGGAGGCCAGGGAACGAGGCAGTCTCGCTCCAGATTGGAGACATGCAAGTGGTGGTATTTCACAAACCGGGCCAGCCCCCGGAACAGCATGCATCATATCGCCCGATCTCCCTGTTAAATGTGGAAGCTAAGATTCTTGCCAAGGCTTTTGCCTATCGGTTACTGCCTTATATCACGGATCTCATCCACCCCAACCAAGCGGGTTTTATGCCACAGAGGGCGACCAGACACAATATTCGGCGAGCTAATGTGGCAGTGGCGGCGGTTCGGACCGCGGGGGTGCAAGCGGCACTTTCGTTAGCCGATATGGACAGGGCGTTTGACTCCCTGAGCTGGGTCTACCTGTTCGCACTTCTGCCTCGGCTCAACCTTGGACCCCGCTTCATGTCATATCTGCGACTATTATATACAGATTTGACAGCCTCGGTTAGAGTTGCTGGGGCTATATCCTCGAGCTTCTCCATCGGGCGGGGTACCCGGCAGGGTTGCCCCCTCTCGCCAAACCTATTTGCTCTAGCTATGGAGCCGCTGGCCGCGTGGGTGCACATAGACGCGCAGATGCGAGGGTTTGAATGGGAGCAGGGGCCCTAGGATAGAATTGCTTTATACGCCGATGATGTCCTGTTCTTTCTTACGGACCTCAATAGGTCGGGTCCACGCCTCTATCGCATTCTACAGATGTTTGGAGACCTCAGGGCTGTACATGAACCCACGCAAATCCACTTTATGGGTATTGGGGAAGGGATCGAGAGTGGGGAGCTGGGCCTCAGCACTTCAGGTAGCGGTGGGGTCTATAAATATATCTGGGGGTGTTCTTGTCTGAAGTTCCAACGGTTTCGTGGGAGCGGAACATAGCACTGGTCTGGGAGCGGGTCCGGGCGGATATCAAGACATGGTCACGCATGCCCCTCACGATTTATGGTCGGTCAATCAGTTTTAAAATGGTGGCCCTTCCCAGTCTGCTCTATCAATTGCAGAATCACCCCTTTCATATCCCACCCAATTGGTTCCGGCAGGTGGACTCAGTGCTAGGGCAATTCCTCTGGGCAAGAGGTACGGTCCGAGTGGCGTTGCGCACTTGTTTTTTGTCCACTTATTGTGGTGGTCTGGCGAACTCGGACGTCCTGTCCTACTATCAAGCTTCTCGCCTTCTAGTTGAGTGGTGGTATGGGGACAGGGGGACCCAGCTTACGCACTGGAGCGCTTTCTAATGAGACTTCACACACTGCATACAATCTTATATGAGGCACGTACGCGGAGGGCACTACCGCCGGCCACGCAGGTAGTTTTTGAGATCTAGAAACAAGCTCTACGTCGAATGGGGTGATGGAGCACCCTGACAGGGGAAACTCCCCTTTGGCATAATGGACGGCTGCCTGGACTGGCGATGTTGCAGGGCTTCCGGGGATGGGATAGTATAAGGATATCAACACTGGGGGACGTATTGTCAGGAGTGACCCTTAAGTCCTTTCAGGACCTGAGTAGCGAATATGGTATGCCCCGATCCCAATTCTTTAAGTATCTTCACTTCCGCCACGCTCTTGCCCCGAGTCTGGAGGTCCTGGATTCCCTTCCCGAGTTTAGCCCCTGGAAGCAAAGGTATTCATGGGAGATTTGGAGACCAAGAAAATATCACGCATCTACCAGTCCTTGGTCATACACTGTTCCTCTTCATTACAGAAATTACGGGAATGATATCGGAACATTAGAGGAGGAGGATTGGAGAGAGGCGTTGGCCGCCCCCAGGGGTGCTGCCATTGCAATCCGCTTGCGACTCATCCAATTTAAGTACCTTCATAGGGTGTATTTCACCAGACAGTGACTGTGGCGGGCAGGACTGTCTCATATGTGGTCAGAGGTGGGGACATTTTTGCACACACTGTGGAGCTGTAGCTCTCTGGACAGGTTCTGGAAGGGGGCGTGGGATGGTATGTCTGAGGCCCTGGGGTGGGTGCTCCCCCGTACACCACAGCCGGGTCTATTGCATGTAATGGACGGGGTGGGGGTAACATTTATAAGAGACACCTATTACTGCTGGGACTCACATTGGCGTAAAGGGATGTTATGTTAAAAATATTTATACCGCGCTCGGTCTCCAGACGGTTTCATGGCACATGGATGTGGCTAGAGCATGGAAAGATGCGCAGGCCCCCTCTGTGGTAGCGTGGAAGAGAGGGCTTGACTTCTGCATGGGTATGGAGCGGCCAATTTTTATTGCCCGGGATGCCCAAGAAAGCATTATAAAATCTGGAAGCGTCGGGCCGATTATAGGGGTCTATGGCTTCAACCTCCGGTGGAACAGGACTCCTCACTGGATATTTAAGGAGGCCATGATAACGGGTGTATGCATACTGTCAGCCGAGTGTATGGTGAGCAGGAGAAGTGAGATGGATACCGTGCGGCGGGGGAGGGGGGGAACCGGGAGGGGGTGGATGGTTGGAGGGGGGATTTGGGGGGGCTGAGGGGGGTGGTTATAGCATAGTTTATGTTTTCTTGTTTATTGCAAAAAGCGGATTGCGATTTCATTGCTGTGACATATTTGACCTGCAGATACCTCTGGGAAATGTATGCAATCTGTCAATAAAATTTGTTTAAAAAAAACCTTTCATACCTCAGGTATAAAGTGTGAGTGAGTGAGGTGAAACAGTGTAACCCTCCAGGGCCTAAGATACCCCGCAATACAGTACAGTGTATAGGATACTCAGCTGGCCGTTGGTCCAATATCTTCCCACTGCGCCGTCGGCCGCATCACCAGCTGTAGTAGGGGTCATCAACCTAAGCCCTCCACCACAGGCCCTCCGCGCTCCCGATCAGGATCAGTTGCTGATTTCAAAGGCGAACGAGACTTGTCCCTCTGTGATTCATGGGCGAAAGTAGCCGCAGCATGTAACGCGGAGGCTCTGTCCTCCTGTGTGCGTTCCATTCTGCTCTGGTCCATGCCACGGTGCCATATTCCTCCATAGGTCCGTCTCCTGCTCTCCGTTGAGTTGGGCCAGACAGTTGGGAAAGTTCTAAGTCGCCTGTGTGCGTGTCCATGTCCTGACTTGTTGTATTGTCCAGAAAGAGGAAGAGATCCTCTGGGTGGTAGAAATCCCTAGAATTGCCGTCTTTGGTGATGCAGAATCTCGCCGGTTCGAAGAGGCCATACTTAATGTTTAACTGTCGGAGTCGAGCTGTCCTTGGTGAACTATCCTTGTGCATGCGCTGCTGCTAGGATTTGCCTCGTCTGATTGTGGCGTAGAAAACCAGCAATAAGCGGCTGTGGGCGTACGTCAGAGCCCTTGTGGGGCAGTTGTATGCGGTGGGCCCTTTGGATCTCCAAGGGTGGTTCTTGTAGGACACTTCAGGAGAGTGTCCTACAAGAACACAGCAGCGCTGGGGCACTCGACGGATTCCAGAAATCCAAGGAAGAGAACCTTATCCCTGTGACAGTGGTCCTCCAAGTCTACGAGCTTGCTGCAGAGGAAGAGGATTTCTTGATCCCTGTCCGACATTGCGTTCAGCCGGCACTCCACCACAGTCAGCTTCTGATCCAGTGCCTCCGCACGGGAGTGGAACCCAGCCAGGTCCGCTCGTATGGATTGGACTTCATCCTCCAGTTTAGAGTTATTAGAATCCATACCCTCCAACCTGTGACTGACTGTGGAAATCTCCTGCAGGATGCGGTCCATAGTTACCTCTGCTGCCGGGGTCATGGGGGGGGGGGGGGGGGGGGGGGGGAGGTGAACTGGGGAGCCGCTCACCGGGAGGCCATTAGTTTCGCAGCCATGGTGCACGGTTATTGCTACAGCGCCTCCATGAATAAAAGCTGCCTGGAGGTCTCGCTTCCTGGTTTTGCCGTGGACATTCGTGCCCCGGTACTTTGTGTTGTTGCACCCTCCCAGTTCAAGAGTGTGCTCCTGCACCTCTGGGAAGCGGGCTTTTGCTGGTCTCATTAGTCCATGGCCCCATGCTAGGCGCCGGGAGCCGAGACGTGTACTCCCTGGTTCTGTTCCGTGGGGTGTAGTGCTGCTAAGTGGGAGGGCAGCGCTTACCTTCCGCGCCGGAGGGCACTTGAAAACACCCAGTGGAAGACATAAAGTTGGACAGTCACCCCACCCATGGATATCCCAGGAACCTAGATACCCACACCAGGGGGATCAGGTGACGCTGTGGAATACCAGTAGCCATTCACGAGCTGCCCCATGTCGAAAGTCAAGAACTAGGGTGTTGGTGTCTGACAAGACCACCAACAAGCCTTGGCAACAGCAACAGATATGGTAAACTAAAAAGGTGCAGCATTGGGACCAGCAAGGTCCAAGGGACTCACCAAGTGCAGGAGAGTTGGAGCAGGCCCTGAGCAAGCAGAAGAGCCCACTGAAGCCAAAGAAGACCCTCAATAGGACCCACAGGCCTAAGGCACAGGAGTTGCAAGAAGACCTCGAGCAGCGCCCCAAAGATGCAGGCCCACGGTGCAGAGGACATGGTGTGGATAAAGATCTTGGTAGGAATAGATGCTGGAGGCTGGAGTTTCTTGAAGCCCGAAGATCCTTGGAGGACAGAGTCAACAAGCCTTGGTAACGGCAAGTCGTCGTGGTGCACACGGGTTCTGTTCCAGCGGTTCTGATGAGGAATACTGGGCTCCAAGTTGCTGGAGGACAGGTCAGGCCTCAAGGGAGGTGCAGAACCATCACCTCTGCTGCTGAGCCTTTCGGAGTCCGTGGGACGTCAGGAGCAGCAGACCGGTCAGCTTTGTTGCAGTGCCTGCAGCTGCAGGGGAGCAACTCCTTCACTCCAAGGGAGATTACTTCGGGTGTCCTCTATGCCCACAGGCCTGGAGAGGATCCTGGATGAAGCACAGGCACTGATGACGCAGAAGACTGTCAGGACGACGAGACCAGGAGCAGCAGGAGTCTTCCTTGGTGTAGTCTAGTTTCCTAGGCGAAGTCCAAAGTGACTAGACGGTAGAAGATTAAGTGGTTTCGGGTTTGAATCTTGTCCCACGACGAATCTGAAGAGTCACCCACAGGTAAGCCCTTAAGTACCCTAGGGAAAGAGTTGGAACGATTCAAGGATTCCTCTCAGAGGAGGAGCTGGAGAGAGGGGAGGATACTCCGATGTCCTTTGTCCAGTTTTGTGCCAGAGCGGGAGCCAATGGCTCCCTGAACTGGCTACAACTGGAGTATGCAGGGAGGGCACCAAATGTGCCCTTCAAAGCAGTCTGGTGATGCTGACAAACACCCCCCCACCACAACCCAATACACTAAGTTGTGTCTGTGAGGTGATCCCTGTGGCAGGAAACCATTTCTCCTGCTCAAGCTCAGCTTAGTGTCTGTGGTCGGCAGTATCACTAGCTTGCTGTTAGACCCTAAAAGGCTGGTACCGGGAATACAGGGGGGCACCCTAGGGCAGCCAACCCAGTACATTGGATCCTTCATCCAATAGTGGAATCGGTGTTGAGGTAGTATTCCAACAGGTTTAAAACCAACCATGACTGGTTTTGGTGCAGCCAATATATAGTTGACAACTTGGATTTGACTTGATGTCCACTATATGTATTAAATGGATGACCGCACTTACAAAGCCTGGAGAATCGACTCCGGGGTTTGTAGCGAGGCACCCTCATACGTGTAACCAAGCAGCCTGCCCTCAGGACTGAAGAGCCTGCCATAGGGGTGACTTAAAGGTTTTAAGTACAGCGATCTCAGATAAAAGGAAACTTATATCAGTTGGAAGTGGTGCTAGCACCAACTTACACATGTTGCAATGGCAGTCACAGTTTGAGTGGTCTCTCATGGGTGGCATAATACATGCTGCACCTCTGGTGTACCTATGCGCTGGGTGCCTTAACACCATATACTAGGGACTTACATGGGTACACCATGAAACCGATTGGTGACCGTGCGCGGTAGAAATAATTTTAACATAACATAACATACACCAGTAGCCAATTGGGAAGGTACCAAAGTACTTAGCAGTGTCAAATTTCGGGAGGAAGCACAGTGAATGGGGTCCTGATTGGCAGGATCCCAGCCAGACTAGTCAGAAAACAGATTAACACCAGCAACAAGTGGGGCTAACCATGAAAGTAGATCCTACTGTCCTACAACAATGTTCTTTCCTTTCAGGTTGTTTAAGGCAAGCATACACATTACTACCGTTGTATACATGTGGATAGCACTGTAGGTTCCCAAGCTATCGTGTATGACCCTGCTTTTCGGCAGGGCACACCTCATGCTTACCGTCTATGTCATGACCCCCACTAAACTGACGATGTCCTTTGGAATGGCTTGCTGGACCAGATTAAATATTCCGCAGTATTCCAGTATATCAAGCGATAATAACCAGCGGCCGTCTTCTTGCAGGATAACCACTTGCTAGGCACAAAGCTGCCCCTTCTTGGGCCGTTTCGGCTATGACAGGGTTTACCACTCCAGCTTTATGCGTGGCTCCAGAGGAGTTGCCATACTGCTGCACAAAAACCTCCCCCTGGCAGTCACGGCACAGCACACGGACACCCAGGGATTATATGTGGGTAGTGAGGGCCCCCTGGAATCAAGGTATTACAACTTTGTGTCCTGTTATGTCCTATCTCCCCTGCTGCAGCCCTCCCTGCATTCACTGCAATTCTTCCTCCTGACTCACCCTCAGGCCTTTACGGTGGTTGGTGGACATTTTAATGCAGTCCCTGATCCTGATCCGAATGCCTCAACTGCCCCATACCTAGGTAGGTGTTCCCAGTTGACCTGTTTACCCTCGTGGGCGGACTCGCTGGGCCTCTGCGATGTATTGCGCTCCTGGCATCCTACCCAGCGTGCCTATACTCACCAACCACTGGCACACGTAGCGGAATCCCGCATAGATTTGCTGTGGTTGTCGGCATCGGACCTCTTTTTGGTCCAATTTGTGCACATTCTCCTGCGGGGAATTTCCGATTATGCCCACTTTTATTGTCTAGGGAAACCCAGCCCACCATCTTACGCTTTGGTCCCAGAATTAGACCAGGACCGTACACTAGAGGAGGTGATTTTCGCGGTGTCGGGACTAAAAGCCGGGAAGACGGCTGGCCCTATGGGTATCCGATTGAATATGTCAAACGCTTCTGTGACATCCTATTTCCCAATCTTCTGAATTTCTATACAGCTGCACTGCAGCAGAGGTCCTTAACACCTAACTTAGAACCAAAATTGTGGTCTTGCCTAAGGAGGGTCTCTCTAGATACCAGCGTTCAAATTATTGCCCGATTTCCCGAATTAACGTTTATATCAAGTTCTAAGCGAAAGAGCTAGCAACACGGTTGGCCCTGGCGTTACCGTATTTTATCCATTCACATCAATGTGGATACATGCCGGGTCGCAGCATGCGTAATTTGTTAGGAGGGTTCATCCAGGCCTATCCGGGGCTCAGGACCTTGACAGCACCCTGGCCCTCTCGTTTTTTGATTTCATCCATGCTTTTGATACAGTGTCATGGGATATTATAGATAGGGTCCTTCAGCGGAACAGGATAGGAGAAGGGTTCTGCCGAATGATCCATCTTCTCTACCATGCCCAATCTCTTGGGTCATTGTAAATGGGGTCCTGTCTTCTGCGTTTCCAATAGAAGGTGGCACGCACCAGGGGTGTCCGCTATCCCCACTGCTCTTCACCCTGGTGATAGAGCCCTTGGCACAACTTATACGCTGCATCTGCCCACTACATTACCTTCTTGTACGTGTGTGTCCCTTACCTGCTGGAGGGTGGCTCTTCGGCTAATTGGCTGGGACCGCTGTCTTATGGAGAAGGCCCCCTTATGGCAGGGAACTTGGCTTAAGCAACTCGAGATCCTGGGGGGATTTGTCCCCTGGGACCGTATTGGGATTTCATATTTGGAGGATGTCTACAGGGGAGGAAGCACTGTGGCCTTCCAGGACTTGAAGGCTAGATACACCCTGTCCAATTTGCAGTTCTTCCATTACCTCCAATTGTGCCATGCTCTGCAGGCCCAGGATATCACATAAGACTCGCTACCTCAGTTCAGTCCACTGGAAGCGAAGGTTTTCTTTGGGCGTTTGGTTAAGGGGCAACCTCTGTGATCTATCCCTCGCTGGTAATCCATGCCCCTGATGGCCTTGAGCGGAATCAGCAGAGGTGGGGGGTCTGGAGGGGGAACTAGATGAAGAGGAGTGGAGGGAGGCCTGCACGGCGCATGAGAGTTGGCAATTTTGTCGCAGCTGCGTATGCTGCAATTCAATTACTTGCATGTGACGTATCTAACTCCACAGCGCTTGCAGCACTTCCTCCCCATTGATCAGGCAATATGCGCACATTGCGTACTTCCAGCAGCAGATTTCTTCCATGTGGTCTGGGAGTGTCCCGCGCTGAGGCCCTTTTGGGAGAGGTTGGGTTGAGTGCTCTCTTCCGACCTGGGCTGCACCCTGGAACTTACACCCTGTGTTGTGCTGTTAGGATTGATGGAGGAGATTAGTGGCCCCAGGGCTGAGTGAACCTTTTTAGGGGTGCCCTGTTTCTTCGCCAAACTGGACGTAGCCCGTGCTTGGAAGCAGCAAAAGCCACTGACTATCAGAAGCTGGCGCAAGGGGATAGATGGGTGCGCGCACCAAGAGATACTGATGTTTGAGGCTAGTGGTTGCCCCCACAAGCATAGCTGAATATGGGGGAAATGGTTTAGCTACTATTGTTTATCGATTTGACCTTGTAATGTTATGTAATACGAATGTCTGGGCTTGCTGTACTAATGTACATGTACATCGAACTTTCGTACACTGTGGTGATGTGTCTTGCCGCAAAACCTTCAATAAAGTTGGTTATATAAAAAAAAAAGCATTATGGGACAGTTTTAAACAGTTGTTGGTTAAGTTTGTTCCCTGTGAATAGCGACAGGACACACTTTTTGAGTAGCTGTGAGCTGTATAAATCCTGTTTCATTCATTTTTCACATACATTTAATTTTCTACTCTTGTGTTATCTTGAAATTCAGTTTTGACAGTGAACCTGAAAAACTCAACTTTCACACCAGTTCTTCTTACCTGTGTCAAGGAGATCAGGGTTCTCCCTCTCGTCTGTTTTCAGAGGATTACACAGAAACTGGGTTTTCTGTGCGCTGATGGAGAATACGTCTAATGGGGAAATTGCTTCAGATAAAAAAAGAAATAAAAAAGAAGTATTTCAATTGAAATAAGATATCATTGGAATACGAGATTAAGTTGATGTGAGAACTGTTTTGAAAGTGAAGAAACACTGATTTTATGAAACATTACACCTTCATTCTGAATATAAGACGCTGCGCAATCTTAGTTTGACAATTCTATTCATCAATGTCTTGCCTGTTGCATTTCCTCTTCAGCGCGGTTTCCACTGCAGAAGGCATACAGATGTGTCTTGCCTGTTACATTCCCTCTTTAAAGGTTCTGTGAAATCTTCACTGCAGAAGCCATAAACAGGTTGGGGCAGATGGAACCAAAAGGAGGGTGCTGTAATGCGGAACGCTTGGACACCACTGCACAAGTCAAGAGTGGAAATGAGTGAACCGCATCCCCCTACACATTTTACAGCTTTACAGCTACCGCTTGAGGGGATGGCACGTGTCACCTTCATTGAGAACAGAGTTGTGGGAGTATCCAATGAACCACCACAAAAACTCATCAGTAACAATAATCAAAGGCTGCTGTCACAGAATCACATACACTTGCAACGTGGCCTCGCGAGATTTGTGTAGCACCTTATGTCTCAGTGAACGACAGAGGAAGGGACGATGTTTGGAGCTCAGAACTGCACTGGGACATTATCATAGGTAGTCCTCGGGAGCCTTGTTGTCTCTTCATAGGTGTAGTAAAGGAACGCCAGGTAGTGTCAAACACTTCAACCCTATCGCAGACAATTACTGGGAGTTTTTCCATTGCATAAATCGACCACACCTTCCCCCACTACATATTAAGCGAAGGGACCTGCGGTTGTTTCCACATCTGGGCATGAGGCCCATAGGGGTTGTCATGTTCCTTGGAGGGGATGAGATATCAAACATAACGATACAGCCAGGATATCCCCTTACATCGAATATTATTGGTATATTTGGTCCTACTGAGGTTTACTCCTCTGTGATGCTCAACAAGCAGGATTCCTTCCCACCCAGTGTAGCACCTGCGCAACTCTACAGGGGTCTCATCGGGTCAATGCATTTTTCTTAATGTGTTTCTGCTCCGTCCTCAGGTATCCGTCGTTATAGAAGTCTTTCAAGGCAGGTGAATGTCCCTGGTCCCAAAGAAAGGGACCCGGGTCTGATCTGCCTGTTGGAGAGTCTGGCTGATTGGCCAGGGGGTTCAAGCGGAATGGGTAGGCTGGGGATGCATGTTTTCATCATACAATTCTGCAGTGAATCAGCAACTTGCCAGTCAGTAGTAAGGGAAGGGGGGGTGAGCCTACCCAGGCCGAGGTTGAAAGCCACAGAAGTTCTCTGGGGGGGGGGGGGGACTGGCAAGAAAGCCTGTTCCATCAACACCCAAGGTTTGCCTTCAGGATCATGGTTCCAGTTTAGGGAAGTACGTATCTGGCCACCAGAACGTACACTGCAATGTCTGGGAAAACCAGACCCCCTCTCAGTCGTGGGCTGGGGTAAGTAAGACTTTGCCATCCTTGGGGATTTGCCCTCCCAACCGAAATGAAGCATTTTGCTATGGATAAGATATTGGGTTGGTTTTTGGATTTGAAGATGTATAAGTCAGGGCATGAAATTCATTTTGAGGCTATTTAGTCGACCCAGGCAAAATAATTATAGCTTGCCAAAGCGGTAGAGATCCTTGAACAAGGTTGTGAGCAATGAAGGGATATTACTGTTGTAAAGGGCGCTCATTTAAGCAAGGAGGCGAATTCCCAGACTTGGGATAAAAGACTCCGCCAATGTAAAACTCCCTTGTTAAACGGGATCGCCAAAGATATTCAGAGGCTCCGACAGCCCCAGACCCTGGGACTTAGTGTAATTGATTTTAAAGCATGCTACCCGGTCAAAGTGGTCTAACTACTTCAGTAATGCCGGAATGGTTGCGGCAGGCTCAGTTATGAAAAATAGTATGTCATCGGTAAGGAGGGATAGTTTGTGCTCTCTACCCTCCACCACCACATTGTGTACCGAAGTACTGTACTGAATCTTAGCTACCAATGGTTCTATGACCAAGGCGAAGACATCAAGGGCCAGTGGGCAGCCCTGCCTCGTACCCTTTGTCAAAGGAATGTCGGGTGTGAGTGCATCATTAATTTAAAGCTTGGCGGATGGTTTTTGTAGTTGGCGCGGATAAAGGCCTTCATTTTTGGGCCCAGGCATGCCTAGTCTAAGACCCTCAACAGGTATGCCCAGTCCCCTCTATAAAAAGCCTTCTCAGCATCCAGGGAGAGAAGGGCCATTGGTTGTCAGCGACGCTCAGCCGTCTCCAAGAGTGCCACCGCCAGCCTCATGTTTTCATTTTCTTGCATATGGCGAATGAAGCACGATTGCGGAGTAGCAATCAGGGTAGGTCAAATAGGATGGAGCCGGAACACAAGAATAGACGTAAAAATGCTGATATCACACTTCAACAGCGCAATTGGACTGTAAGATGAGCAAAGTGCTGAGAGCTTGTTAAGCTTCAAAAGAAGGGTAAAGTGTCAGCCTAGAATGGCATGTATCACCACCCGGGCACCAGAATGGAGCTGAAAACCTTTGCAAGGGGTAGAGAAACATGGCTTGTAAAAGGTAGCAGGGAACCCATCGGGACCCGGGGCCTTTCGGGATGGAAGACTGGTAATAGCTGACCGGGCCTCCTCTGGTGTGATGTCCTCCTCGAGCAAGCTCAATTCAGCTACCATGTCCGGGGTCATGAAGTCACTCAGAAATTCGTCCTGAAGTTGCCGGTCCGTCTAGGGCTTGAGCTCGAAATGAGTCTCCTCCGCCATCTTTTAGTCCAATTGGCCCTCCCCATCCCTATTCTCCCAGATAGGATTGTGTGCCACTAGCACCCGCAGCTTATGGGCCAGGATCCTGTCAGCTTTGTCACCTCGCTCATAGTAAGTTTGGTTGACATACAGTAAGTTCTTGGCTGTTTGTTTCATCAGTACCTGTTCAGGTTCCCCTCAAAGCCTGCGGAGCTCCTACAGAGACCTGTGGAAGCCTCCCTTCTTGTGCAGCACCTCAGCCTGTGATGTCTGAACTTCAAGTTCTTGATTGCGAAGTTTAGCCGCACGATCGAACACTGCTGTGCGAGAGATGAACTCCCCTTGGAAAACCGTTATAGCCACATCCCAAGGGGTTACAGGGGACACTTAGCCAGCATCATTTGCTGCAAAGTCGTTTTCTATTGTGTCTTTGATGTGGTCGTGCAGCGTCGGGTCCTGAAGCACCACCTCGTTCACTACCCATGGCATTGAGACTGGTCTCTGCAAGTCTGCGGGCCCTACCATCATCAGCATGGTCGGTTAAGACTTTGAAATCAATTTTGGAATCCGGTAGCCTGGGTATCAGAGACTGCAATACCAGGAGGTAGTCCAAGCGTGAGTAGGTTTTGTGAACACTGGAATAGAACGTACAGTCCTGGTCTCGGCATAATGATGGCGCCAAACGCCCACTATCGTGAGGTCCAGTAATCCCTGCACCAGGCCACGGGGGCAAGGATTGCCATATCTGGGGTGGGATTGATCCACCTTCAGGTCTACGGATATTAAGGTCGCCCTGCCCCCCTGTCCTCCTCCCCCCCAGGATATCACCAACTGCGAAGTGGGAAATTCTCAGAAACAGATCAATATAAAACTCTCCCCTGCTTTCGTTAGGCCATAAATAGAATAGTCATCCGAGTAGGGCCTAGAGTGCCTCGGATTCTCACCTGGGGTCCCTCCCGGTCTCTGTATGTACCGTCTAGCTTTAAAGATAGGTCTCTACAGAGGAGGATTACCACACCTCGAGACCTGCAGGCATATGAAGAGTAGAATGGTGTTGGATACCAATATGAATGGAGGCTACCTGGAGAAGATGGGTTTCTTGGAGTAACGCCACTTACATCTCCTTTTGCTTGAGCCAATGCAACAAGGCCTGCCACTTAATAAGGGAGTTTAAACCCTGGATATTAAATGACACTATGTGTAGAGTGGCCATGATGAATCATGTGGGGTACCACTGCCTGTGTGCAAGATAGGAACAAGGTAATATGCGACATTTGAGTCTAATGAGTGTGTCAACAAGGGCCTGGGGGACAGAACAATAACTGAAGACAGTATATGACCTGAAAAACCTGAAAAACAACTATAATGGATTGCCAGGCCTCGGCTGAGACTCGGGTCATGATTTTAGTAAGATGACAGAACCCTACCATCCTTTTACTTTCGTAGTACTGTTAATCATATTTATCCTCTACTGTCTAACGACAGTTGTTGCAGCACATCTATTTTACACCAGAATAACATCTGTTCAATAAATCATTACTGAGAACACCGAGCTTGTTTTATTCAGTGGGTCGCTCTGAGAGAAACTAAGTAAGCATGAGTGACTGAGCGAAAGGTAGTACATTGTTTCCACTGTCCTGAGGGATCATGGTTGTTCTGAGGTTGCCAGAAACTATTCTCTCCTTGGTAAGAGGAGATTATAGTGGCACTGTGAGCTAGCTGATACAGAAAGGCTAACATGCCCGGTGGGGGTTATCAGAGTTCGTCTGACACCAATCCTACAGTGTATGTTTTCTAAACGTGCAGATCCTGTATATTTTCTTTAGGAACTACACGACACCGGGAAAGTGTTTGGGCAGCGACATCCTGGAAAAGGGAATGGTACCCCTGGCAGCTTGCATGATTTTCTCCTTAGCATGGAAATCGTGGACCCAGGTGAGAGCATCAGGAGAAAGATTATTTTGCTGTTTAACAGCTGAGTACCCATGTGCGTGTGGTCGAAGAGGACCGGCTGGTTGAAGCATGTGGGCGAAGAAAGCCTGGACGCAAGCTTCTAGTTCTGTGGGGTAGGGGGTATTGTGGATGCAATACCCCAGATCCGTATATAGCTCCTCCTGGAAGGATTTTCGATTTTCAAGATCATTGAGCGATCGCTGGAGCGCTAACTGGTCTTGTTCCAATTTTTCAATGCGTGCTCTACGATCCAATGTTATACTGAACATGGTCTGCTACCGTTGATTCCACTTGTCCTAGGTGGGAATCCGTTTGGCGCAGGGACTGGTCGAGTTCCACAAGGCCCAAATGAAGTGCTTTGTAGTAAATATACAGTTGTAATACAGTTTGGATTTTTAATAGTATATGCACTTGGTTTTGACTTGCAGTATGATTTCAGAGAAATGCAATACTTTGTGAATACAGTACATCAGGCGGGCAACTAGAGCCAAATTTCGGGGGGGGGCCTGGAAAATATTTCAGGGGGGGAGGGGGCTAATTCTTCCAACCATGGGCAGAGTGGCTGTAAGAAAGGGTGAACACACAACGAAAACCTCATTTACAAGTAAATGGTCTTTTAAAGACCTGCTAAGTACTCGGTGCGGCTGCAATTTGATGCTTGCCAGCCCGCGAAGCTGTCTCGGCCCGGGCTGACACACACGACGGGGAGGGCTGAAGCCCCGTGAGCCCAATGGGTGTTGCGTGCCTGCAGTACATAGACTTGAATATACTTTTCAATAAAATTACAGGTAAGTTACTTGGGAGATTACTTTTCTTACTCAGAGTAGTATTCCTGGATACTACTCTGGGACATTATAATCGTTTTTGTGAGTGCAATTTTAAAGAATTTCTTTAGGTTTTCAAACTCCACACGTAGAAACTTTTCCAAGAAAAAGAGTCAATGTTATCCTATGGAGGAAAATCATGTTATTGGTTTAACAGTAAGTATTTGGTAGTGGGAGTTGAGGTTCTGGGAGTTGACTCAGGGGCCCCCAGGGTCAAGGATGTACTCTTGTTACACCCTCAGCGGCACTAGGGCGGTCAGGTGCAGAGTGCTGTGGCCCAATGTTATCCGATGGGGGATAGGGGGCCTCCAGTTGATGGCTGCCGATGAGCAGGACACTGGGTTGTGGGAGCAAAGCTACTGGACATAAGCTCAGGGCAAATGGGGGTTGAGTCCAGCACAAACGTTGCACCCTCAGCGGCACTGGGGCGGCCGGGTGCAAAGTGTGGTTTTGGCGTCGGAAGCCCTGTAGCCCTAGTGCCGCTGAGGATGTAGCTTTCAATGGGGAGTCTCCGGTTTGCAAAAAGCACTGCAGGCTTGGGGACAAAGGTCTTCTGGGTGCGACCACCACAAGTTGGGGGTTGGTTAGGCACCATCAGATTGGCCAGTCCAAAGCCGTGGGGCGTCGGCTGCAGGGGTGCCTTTTGGGGTCGGATCTTCTTACCAGCTCCTGGTTGCGGTTGGGGGGCTTTCTGGATTTAGGCTGCAGTCGTCGGCTGGAGGCTAGAGGCAGGTTAGGGGTTGCAGGATCTCAGGTCAGGATCACTGGGGTGACCTCCTAGGCTTATGTCGCGTTATCATGCGGACGTGAGGATACACATCGAGCTCACAGCTATTCTACCGCTTTACAACGAACTGCACACCTGTAGATTTTCTCCGTTACTGCGTACCTACAGGGGACCGTCTATACATTGCGTGGATTTCGACCACTTTACATCTACAACTTGCTAATTTTGAATGTTCATGTTGGAACTGTCCCTCTGTATGAGAAACATAGCTTCGACTTTTTAATTCTTGCATTGAAGATTATCGGACAGTGCTCACCACTTATATGATATAGGTCCAAAACCAGACCTTTTATACTTAGATTAATGAGCGAGGCCACGATTCACCACATGATCCGTTCATTCAGCCTTGAAAAAGTCATGGTACGGATTGGATGTACCGACGAAACACGTGTTGGCTGCTCTTGTTGACTCTTTTTTATGAAGCCTTGTGAATAAATGGAGAAATTAACATATATGGACTATAATTGATTTTGTACCTTATCTGGAAAATAAGTCTTACAGATATTCTCAATTGGACCTTATTTATTTGTTTGTCTTAACTTTTTGTGATCATATATCACTTGTTTTACATTTGCTTAGGATTGTGTTCTCCTTGACCCTATTGTGCCTGACCTCCTAGTGGTGTTTGCCCACTCGAGCTCAGGCCGTGGACGGGAGTCTATGGGGTTGAAGGCAGGCAGGTCCTCCGGGGGAGGCTGCTGGCTGCAGGACACATCGGGATTTCGCAGGAGCAGGATCGAGGTGGAGACAGGCGGGTAGGGCTGGGGCCAAGTCAGTGGGCGTCTTCCCCTTGTTAGATGCTGCACAGCTGTTTTGTCCTTCTTCTTGTAGTTTCTTCTTGTCTGAGGAAGTAAGGTTCAGGGGTGCCCCTAAATACTAGATTTAGGGGTGTAACAGTAAGATAAGAGGTAGGGACCAATGGGTCCCTTCCCTGGGGTGGGTACACTCCCTATTATGCCACCCTCCAGTGGGAGGGGACCTGAGCTTGCCCCTGGTTGGCTGAGTCCCCCCATTTGCAAGATGGTGGGGACTGAGAGTTGTGCTTCACCTCGCCTCCCCACCTGAGGGGTGGAGTTGGCAGAGGTGGGCACACCTCTCTTCCTCACTTGTTTTTTCCGCCGGTTCTCCCGCCCAAAGTGGGGGTCAGAACCTGTGGGGAATAGCTGCTGAGAGCAACAAGTGACCTGGGGAAGCTCACAAAGGCGGCAAGCCTTTGAAGCTTCCCCTTCGTGAACCCTGCCCATCCTGGGGGAAGAGACTTGGCACCTCGTCCCTGGATGTGCATTGTTTCAGGCCCCAGAGATCAGCAGGCTCTCGACCCAGCGGGCCAGAAACATGTCTGGTGGTGGCAGCTGCAAGCAGCCACTCAGCCTGGACACTAGTGGTAGGTTAATTTTCAGGGGGCATCTCTAAGATGCCCTCTGTGCGCATTTTCCAATAAATCCCACACTGGCATCAGTCAGAGTTTAATGTGCTGAGAAGTTTGATACCAATCTTCTCAGTTTTCAGTGTAGCCATTATGGTGCTGTGGAGTTCGTAGTGACAAATTCATAGCACCATATACTCTTAATGGCAGCACTGCACAATGTCTAAGAATGGACTTAGACACTGTAGGGGTTCAGGGCTCATGCACCTGTACCCTCACCACTGATATAAAGCACCCAGCTAGCGGGGTGACTGACCCATGCCAGGGCAGTGGGTTGTCGGCATGGCACACAGCGATGCCTGCCATGTCGACTCTTCACTTTGTTCTGCACCACAACAAGCAGCCTGCAAAGGCAGTGTGTGTGTGTGTGTGTGTGTGTGTGTGTGTGTGTGTAAGTAAAGGTACAGGGCCTCTAAGAGTGGCACAATAAGTGCTGCAGCCCTTAGAGGTCTTCCCTGGTCATAGTGCCCTGGGTACCTGTGGTACCATTTACCAGGGGCTGACCTGTGGCCAGAGAGGCCAATTGGCTTAGTTTTGGGAAAGGAACACAGGCCCTGGGAACCTCACTCACTTTCTGAAGTCACTTATTGCAGTCATCTCATGTCCTTCTCAACGGAGGAGTAAAAAGCTGAACAACATCTCCATGCTCTGCTGCAATCTAACTAAAAACAAACATTTGCAGTGCAATAGGTCTCCCATTTGCGAGAGTTAGAGCTACTGGCTTTGTAATGTAACAATGTCTTTTATGAATGTATTTTGTTTGGAGTAGAGTGGAGTATGTGGTGTGTATTTTGACAACAATGTACTTCCTTCACACACCAAATCCTGCCCAGAATCAGAATTGCAACTGGAATATGTTACCATTGCTCTGTGCGCTCTGGAGAGAGACCAAGGATTGTATATGCATGTATTCATAACAACTGACAGGCACTGAAAACTCACTGCTTTCATAAACTACAGAGCGCTCAATCGTGGCCCGTTATGTACACATGGGGACAACTCAGTTCAAAGTATGCACTATAGAAGAGTAATATGCTATACAAAAAATGCAGATGCACAACATAGTGCAAGTAACTAACACTCATGAAATGAAAGATTAAGTAAAACGTGAAATACAAACCGGAATTAAATTGCTGACATGGATTGCCTTAATATTTTTAACAATCATTCAAAAATTGATCAGTAATTTTACTTGTACTGTTATGGACATGAATCTAGGGCCCAACAGGCACCGTTTGGATGTCCGGATTTAATTACTACCAGATCTGAGACCGGGAGTGACCAGAAACACTTAAAAGTCCTGAGGACTGTAATAAATTATACATATTCATCAAATATATTCAGCTTATAAAAGTATTACCAAATTACAAAAACAGCAAAGGTGCGGTGTGCTTAAAATCACTCTTAATCCAACGTTTATCAAAATTAAGTCATAACACTTTGTCTTCCAGCCTGTACCTTCCCAAGTTGTCATTACTGGGAGCCACGGACTCGAAAACAAACACTCAAACTGCTAGGGCACTACTGACAATATGCATGGGGGTCTTCTCACAGGCTGCAGGATAGAGTCTTGTTAAACGCTGTTCTGGTGGAGGGACTTGTCACAAAATGCAGGTGATCATCATAAAAAGCAGGGGAAACACAAAGAGAATGCCGGAGGCTCCTTAAAGGTTGGAGAAGGGTGGCCGGCAAAGACAGACAAGCGACAAAGCGACTTTAGGGAAAGAGGCTTCCCAAGAATGCCATGGGGCTCTTTAAAGTAAAGGTACCAGATGAAGCCATGTCATCAAGTCCACAATATTCAATACTACAGCTCAGAGCTGTGATCAGATTGGTTCAATTTATGTGAACCCAGGCTACAACTACCAGAATGCACTTCATTGTAATGACCAGGACCGTAACACAACGCCTCCGCAGGTAGGAGTCACTTGATAACCTTATAGTTGCTCGCAGACGACACCAAAAGGGGATTCTACACCACAGAGTGTAGTGGACTAATGGCAGAGTGTGGTGGTCGATTTATTAGAGATGGTGGGGAGCCTGACGACTGCAAGAGCAATACCCAGATGCTGCAACGCACTACTCTTCAGAGGCTGAGAAGACATTCTCAGACTGTAGGGATAATTAACTGCGCACAAACTCATGGTGGAGGGATCCACACAAATTGCAGGGACTCTGGCAGACTACATTAGAGCTCACGGACAGTGAAGGTATGTGCGGGCTCCCAGGGCACAGTAAGGTTTGAGATTGCTCTGCCCCACAGAGGACATCCTCACAGATTATTGCTGGGCTTCCTCACACCTTGCAGGTAAAGGAAATCTGACAGTCTCCGAAAGACAAGTCATCAGTATTCCAATGAAGGTGTCACCTCAAAGAACACCCCCATGCCTACAGCGTGGCACCTCTTAAAAAAGCTTAAGCGTCTGCCACAACATGCTCCACCATGGTTGCCGCCATCTTGTTTGCCTCTCAGGCAATCCAAAGCTGCTGTACTGTTAAGTGAGACCTGATTCCAAACTGGTTACAAAAGAATTACGCACATCGGTGCTAAAGACATAGAAGAGTCTGACACTTTATGAAGGAGAACACGCCGAGGTATATTATGATTAATAATAAACCTTCATGGAGTGTGTGAAAGCACTAAGTGCTACAGGGAAAAGAAACGTTCAAATCTCATTTTATATTTTATTGTAAATGAATTCATATAGTGGTTACTTTTCCTGGCGATGCATTGAGGCGCTTTACAACAGGCAACTTGTGGAGCCACCTGGCTCAATTTGAGGGTGAAAAGTTAGGGCTATTCAGAGAGGAGTTGTTCCAAAAACATTTTCAATATTGTAAGACAGTGTTTCTTAACATTTAGATACTATGCGGCTTAGTGCGGCACATTTTGATAGGGTATAATGTAGGGTGACCAGATTCTCAAAAGAAAAAACGGGCGCCCCGCGAGTACTGTGTGGGGGCAACCATTGTTAAAGTTAAAGCACACATGACGCACAGCAAATACAAATAGTCGTATCCGTCGCCGACGATGTCGTTTTCAACGACTAGGTCGGTGAAATGCACTCAGATGGTAATTTTTGTGTTGACGGAGGTCCAGATGAAAACGCCGTTGATGATATAAGCTTTCTAGTGAGTGTAATCTTCATTTATGGTTCTGAAAATAGTTTATGTTATGGTGTTTCTCCTCAGTAGGAAATTAATGATTTCCTTTTAGTGAGGTATCAGCATCCTCTGGTCAAGACTTTTTAGAAGCCTGTTTCTTGGAAATTTCAGGAGATTCATGATTTCCTGAGAAGCCTGTGAGATAGAGCTCTTCTTATCCTCAGAGACGACTTGAGATGTATTTTTCAGTCTCTGAAACCAAATCAACAACATATCCTCTCTGTCCTTAAGGGTTTTGGTTGAAAAAGTCCTACAAATCTTATGTTGAGGGTAGCGACAAAAGATGCAGTTCTTATGGGGATCCTCAGCATGCAGTCTCTTCTTACCGCATGCTCCACACGACCTGAAGAGACCTTTCTTTTGAAGAATCCGACATTTTGAGTTGAAATCTGGAAAACTGAAGAAGAAACTGAGCAGAGCCCAGGGAGACTCCCTTTTACACGACGTGCAGTAGAAAATCTGAGGAACCTAGCCTCTCTTGGGATTGTTCTAGAGGGTGGAGTCACGTGATTTGCTGCTACTTAAGTTTGTTTCTTTTTTCCAAAGGAAAATGGATAGGCTATTGCAGTGACTGTTCATTGCATTGTAGCCTATGGTAGTATTATCTACTGCTTTCATATGTATACCGTGGGACTCCCACTACGATGACAGGGATGATTCAAGCATGTGAATCTATGAAAGATCCAATACTGGAGAAGCACTGCTACACATTTGTGACTTTGCAAAAAGAATTAATGAAGAAATATGTTTACCCTTCACACTCACTTGGGGAATGGTCAGCACTTTGACTTTTGTCAGGGTCCCCAACATCCACAGGGTACAGCCCATAATTTTCTTTCGCTCTTAACGAAAAGACTGTGGCAGCAATCACAGGACCTGTTCAAAACAAATAAGGGAACATGTAAGTGATCTGTAGTTGCACCAATTATCTGCTATCTCTCTGGTGAAGGCAGAATCTGTGACAGGGTTAATGAGGTAGCAGCTACTGTGCTGATGTTCAGGGATGCTAGCGGGCCTGAGTTTTGAAAGGCATGAGTAGTGTACAACAGGAGCAGATAAGGAGAAGAGGTGGGATCTTTACTAGTGTCCTTAAGTCAGGGAGGTTTGTTGGGGCTCCAGCATGCAAGTGTGTCGGTATAGAAGGCTATTCGCTGGAGAGAACTAGAAGAGTCCTTAAAGAAAATGAGACATGGGTGGCAACAAATGTCCTCATATTTAACCCAAATAAGATAGAGCTGCTAGCCATGGCGTCTGACAAGGTTAGGATAGACCCCCTTCCCAGCAGATGACAAAAGAACTAAGCGGACAAAATATTTGGGTTTGATATTAATAGATTACCACTTGCATAACATCAGAAGCACAAGGCATAGGTAGTGAGCTGCTATCCTACCTCCATTCTAGCTCGCCAAGCAAGCCCAAAGTAAATTTAACGAGCCCTTAGACAAAAATGAGCTGTGAATGGCAAAAAAA
This sequence comes from Lissotriton helveticus, assembly GCF_964261635.1. NCBI lineage: Eukaryota > Metazoa > Chordata > Amphibia > Caudata > Salamandridae > Lissotriton > Lissotriton helveticus. The sequence continues at coordinate 21,515,704 of NC_136069.1, read as the reverse complement.
TCCTTTACTTTATTCCAACATGGCAGAGTTGCTATAATATCTTCCAGTGTTATAAGTCCTCTTAACAGTGGGCAAAAGAACAAATCTGACAAAAACTACTTATGATGCTAACTCTTAACTGAATGTCTCTCGCCTTTAATCACAAGTTCAATGCATAGATAGTGGTTTCCCATCCTAACCCCACACTACCTCACCAGAGTACTTCTTGTCTTGTGTATCTAAAATCAAATAAACAAAACGCAAGCCCAATGACAACTCAAATAGTGAAGGGACATGCAAAATATTATTTTCAAACTCATGAGACAACAAAATAAGGCAAACAGTTAAGTAATTTATAGGCTGAGCAAACGTTAAGTCACTGTAACTTTACCGAGTGACATCAAGACTTGGTGAATTTCTTTCATCAGACTTTCATAAAGATCCTTTTGCCAGTTGAGTAACAGCTCCCGCTCTTGTTGTGAGAAACTAGCAACTGCATCCTGGAATGTAAGCAGCATCTAAAAGAATTGTGATAACACACATTGATGTCATATTCACAATGAACAGTCAGGCATGATATAGAACAAAACCTGCTCCTGTAACAAAGAGTATTTAAACCTCTAGGTCTTGGGTCACAGAGGTCCAGGAATGCAGTACAACGCCCACAGTGCCACAGGAGATATGGTGTGTATGTCCTCCACCCTATCAACACCTGGCTGGTATGACCAGAATAAAACCCCAAAGTCCACATGAAGATATTCCTCATGCGAGCCCATTTGTTTACTTAAATATGTTTCACTGCAGGGTTTATACGGCACTGTGATACCAATTTAGCGTACTACACTGCATGACAGATAAAAAATGCCGAAAGAAAAATGGCTAATACAGATTGTGAATACATATGGAGTTATGCGAACTGAGGGCCAGGTTTATATTCTGGCAGATGGAGTAATCTCCATTGGCCTGGGGGAGGACTTTACATCGGCCAGGCCGAGAATACTCCGCCCACCAGATTTATAAATGACCGCCAAGACGGACGAAGCCCGCCAACACTTGTGTGGCATGAGGTGATGGGCTTCAGCAAGCCTATGGTCTCGGAGGCACTGGGCTTGGCACCCAAAAGAGACTGAACAGTGGGAGCCTGACCCCCTGCGACACAGCCGGACAATGGTCAAGTCAAGGTCAGATAAAGATAAAGTGCAGCTGGTCAAAGGGCCCCAGCATCACCACTGGCAGGGGATACATGACTGAGAAGAGCCCTCACTGGTGCCCTGGGGGGTGCCCTGGTGAACCAGGCAGACCAGCTGGAGAAGATCCTGGGTGCAATTACAGACCTAAAAACTCCCTTAAAACAAAGGGGTTGATTTACATTTCGGTGGACAGGTTACTCCGTCACAACAATGACGGATATCCCTTCCGCCGAAAGACCCTTTGGGCTGACGGTATATCTGTTACCATTGTGACGGAGGAACCCATCTGCTGAAATCTAAATCAGGTCCAAAAACTGATGCTATGGCACCTGACCTGGGGCTGCTCAGACTGGACCATAGGAAACTGCCCGCCAGAGTCACTGTGATGGAAGGAACCATGGGATCACTTGACTCCGGATATGGGGGGACGAAGGTCAGACTTCAGGACTTGGTTGCTACCATGGAGAGGCTCCAGTAATGAGGACTGCTCATGCCGCAAAAACATCCAAATAACAGGCCTCCTCAAGAAAACTGAGGGTCAATCGGTGTGCTCCTCCTGAAAGAGTGGCTCATCACTAACATCTACGAAGGGAAAACTGAGGCAACTGGGCCTGCACTACATACTCCTATGCCCGGCTAATCTGTGCGTAATCAACATACTTCATTACAATGTTGGTAGAAGCCTGTCAATGGGCGAAATTTGAGGGAGTTGCCATAGGTGGAGAATGGTTTAGAAACAAGCTGGCAAGAGGCTACATAGGTGACATCGAAGAACAACCTCACAGTTGGGCAGCCAACCCTCGACGTCACAGGTGAGATCAGAGAGGGCCAAGGTGGTGGCAGCTGTGGAGAGTATCTGTGATTCCCAGGACTCGACGTTGGTGCCCAGCCCAGATGCCTCCCATACCACCTCTGAGTCTTAGGTGGAATCCAGACTAGATACCTTTGGCCCGGGGCCAGAGGTGAACTCCATGACTGCAGAGGGGCTACTATGAACAGTCTGTATATTAACTGCTTACTGCTGGAGTGGAGCGCTGTAGCGGGGTGGCGATGCCCGCCCTGCCAAGTACTGATACAGAGACTGTGCATAAGGACCTTCACCGTTTACCCCCTGCTTGTTCCCCAGTACAGAAGGAACTCCCCTCTTTCGACTACGAGGTTGCCAGGGATACCGAGGACGACGAAGAACACTGGCCCTTTAACTGGCAGCCCTCGGACGAGTGGGCGGGGCCTCCCAGGGACGCCACGGCGTCAAATGCGGAAGTTGAGTCCGAGAGGGTGTGCTTGTTCACCGGAGGTTGGAGAACGGAGAAGGAGGCGAGAGAAGAGAGCTGCGAGGAGAAGAGTGAGAGACCGGAGGAGGACATCGGAAGAGAGAGAGACGTACCATCGACGGAGGAGACGCCTGGAGGCCACCGACACGGCGCTTCGCCCAGCCACTCACCCGGGGGAGGTGTGTGGCTAGCCCAGGTACGGAGGAGAGTTGCGGGTTGGGTCGGAAGGAAGGGCGGGTCTGACGAGTGAGTGGGATTCCTGTTCAAACTCGGTGGCCCTACCCTTGAGCACTGCCCCTCACCGCTTGAGAGCCCTGTGTGTTGCACTAAGGATACTCCCTCACTCCCCATTCCTAGCACTGTTGTGTTCAAGAGCATTTCCCTGACACTTCCCTTCTCTTTCTTTTGGTTATCGGTGACCGGGCGCCATCACAGACGTCAACAAGCCCCTGAAGAGGGAAAGCCCGGAGGGACTAAGGAGAGCCAAGGCACCCAAGTCCAGAGTCCGAAGACGTAGCAGGAGCCGATTCCCCACGCCGACCTCTACACCACCGAAAAACCTGTACTGACTTTCTCTTTGCCTCAATAAAGCCATCTTTGACCACAACCCGACTCCTGCCCTTTCCTCCTGAGTCCTTTACAAGCGCCTACTAGTATCCAGAGTGGACCGTGGATCTGGATTTTGATGTTTGGGGGGCCTGGGGGTGGGAGAGGAGGAGTGTTAGTTCTCTCATGAGTGAACTTGAGAGGGGTGTAGAGATAGGTGTATGCCAGTGGTAGGTGTAGACCAGTGGTAGGTATTTCTCCTAAAGGTCCTCTCCTCCCTTTATAAGTAAGGGAGGGGGAGTTGTCTGCCTGTCTTACACGGTCAGGATCACCATGTTGTTGTTATTGACTTAATTGTTTGTCATTTGGCCATAAAGGGTTCTTCAAAGGCTCCAGAGGGGTGGCCAGTCTGGCCAAAAAGAACCCCCCCCTTTTAGGGTCAGACACAAGTGGCTGGACCCCCATGGAATGGAGCACTGAATACAGGGGACATCGGGAACCCAAGCCTTCACGTCCATTAATGCCTATGCCCCTTGGTCGCAAAAGGGGGCACTCGAAAAGGTAGGCCAAATATTGCTGGAGGCTGGGAATACTGTGCTATTGGTGGGGGGTGGTTGGAATGAAGTTCTGATGCCGGCACGGCACAGATCACGACTGGGGATCAAGGGGAAATCCCATCGTACACCACTAGCATAATTCACCATTGTGCTGGGACTTGTGGACATATGCAGACTAAAACACCTGAATGAAGTAGTGTAGTCCTTTTACTCTAGGCTCACATATCATTCTCTAGATTGCACTATTTATTCAGTCCCACCAGGATGGCACTGATGATAGAGGGGGCAGAATACTTGGTGAGAGGGATCTTGGACCACTCCCGATGCTGGTCACTTTAGGAGGTAATAGGAAAGATGATAGCCCAAGAGTCACCTTAATGCCTAGGAACTACAGCACCAGGACATGGTGACTCCGATGCACGTAGACTCCAATGTCTGCTCTGAGCAAAATGAGTACTCGGTCGATTTTTTGGGGGTGGTATGGGACGACTAAAAGGCAATCTTGCAGGATAGATTGCAGTCATTAATGACCCGCAGAAAAAGGGCTCAGGCGGCACAAATTCTAGCTCCGAAGCACTGTGTTTCACTGTTAGCACCAGATGATGTTGCAGACAGAAGAGAAGATTTCCTGCCTCCGAGGGGCCCGGCGTTTCTCTTGAAGTTCCGGCGGCCGTTGGAGGAGTGTGGCGTCTGAGGCCTCATGGTGAGAGCCCAACACAGGCTGTTCTGGCAGCCTGTGGGTGTAGATCGCGGAGGAACAGAGACCTGGGAGGCGAGAGGTGGGGAGTGGCCGGCTTGGAGGAAAGTGCTGCAGCCTGATCTGAAAGTCCCAAAATCCTCACGGGGGCGGTGCACGCCAGATGAGACCCCCCCCCTTCTCTATTCAATTTCCTACCAGGATCCTCTCCCCGCCACACCCTCTTTATCCCCGCTCCAGCTCCTTTTGACCACAGGCAGGGGCAGCGCTGCTTCAGCAGGGCCTCCGCGGCAGGGGGGAGGGTGGGTACATTTCTCCTGAAGCTCCTGTGACCATCGGAGGTGGGGGGACTCGAAACCTCGTAGCGGAGACCCAGAGAGAGCTGTTCTTGAAGCCTGTGGACCCCAGGGAGAGACAGTGTTGCCAAAGTTATAAGCCAGGCCACACATGGAGGTGGGGATCTATCAATAAGGCATTTATAGAGCGCACAGGTACCTCAAATAGAGGTGTCCCGGTGCTACGCGGAGACTGCAGAAGACAACTAGCCAACGCCTGGAGCTACCCTTGACTAAAGAGCCAGGTTTTTAGAGTCTTCCTGAACTCTTGTTACGACTCTATCTGGCACAAATGAGGTGGCGGGGAGTTGCACAGGCTGGGGGTCCTGAACGCGAAAGACCATCGCCAATGTCGAAACTTAACATAGCGAGGGACACAGAGTAGACATTGATAGTTAGATCTCAAAGTCCGTTCCTGACGATACGACTGAGCAATCAATCAATCAATAAAGCAGGGGATCAGAGGAGTGAGGTGGTCTGCGGTTCCACCAGGCGGCCGCGTGTCCCTGCTGCGTAACAAAGCGGCAAATTTGTTCAAACTGGGCCCTGCGGGCTGAGTCACACGTCGGTTGCCTGCCTCCTCCCTATCTGAGAACTGACCACTGTAGATCTGCGGAGCCGATTGGGAGGTACTGGAGTCTGCGGCAGAAGGGCCAGATCCACTGAAGCAGACTGTCGTGGGGTGCTGGCACTGTCGGTGGGGAAGCCTTGAAGGGGGAGCTGGGAGGACCAGCCGGTCATCAAGGGCACAAGGTAATGGTCAGGAACTGTGGCATCAAATGAATGCAATCCAACAAGCTGGACAAGTACACCAATACAATGTTGGCCCAGGGAGACACCCCACCCCCTCGGTGGGAGATTGCGCAGCCTCCACCACATGGCTGAAGAGCCCACGTACAGAGAAATAATGGCAGCAATACGAGATCGCAGAGGCATGTTGGAACCGAAACTGGACACAGTCACGATGGATGTGAATCTACACAGGGCAGAAGTGAGAAACATTGCTGACAAAGTTAAGAGCTACGACGGGTCTGCGACTAAACACCCGGAGGATCAAATCCAAGCCCTCACCAAAGATAAAATTAGCACTTTTCAACCAAATGTAACGAAGAGAGTGAAAAAAATAAAGGAAAATAGGCCAGAAATGATATATGCAATTTAGGCATAGGAGTAGAGAAATCTGTTAGGACCATACAACAACAGGATTTACATAGCGCCTGCTCTCGCAGCTGTGGCGTCTCCAGGCGCTGTAAAATAACAGGTGCCGCTAACGCTGCCCCTAATCAGGAGAATGGCTCCTGGGGACAAATAAGCTTGCAGTGGCTTGTTACATTCTGCCTGCTGCACCCTCAGTGGGTCTCAGGGCTGACACATTCTACACATGGCTGGCCCAGCCTAAGAGGGCATGGGGGGAGGGGGTAAGAACTAATTCCATCACAGAGCCCAAACAAAAGGAAAGATCCAAAAGGAAGTGAAACCATAAGACCTTGAAAATAAAACAGCAGAGAGCTGCCTGCCCCCCTCTCCCTCCCACCCATGCTGGGAAGCAAACCCTACCCACACAAGCCAGGGCCATAATGCATGGCACCCTGCCAGACACAGTCCTGGTGCCCACACTGGCTCTCTACATTGACTCTCCACAGAACAATCTTTCACAGTCCCATGACAAGAGACCAGTCATAACAACCGGACCCCTAAATAAATGCCACCAAGTTACCAGCCTCGGACCCTCTGACGTGCCTGTGTGGACAACTCGATACTGGCCCATTCTAAAATGTCCATTTAAATGCTTTTTTTCCCCTTTTAACATTTCCAGAAACTATGCTAATTTTCCAATCTTTCCGACCCAAAATGTGCCTGTTGAACAGTGTTGGAGCGAAGCACGTTTAAGTGAATTAAATCACAAAAACAGGAGAAACAGTAAAAAATGCGTAGATATTATAAGTTGCTTGCGCCTGTTGTAAACAGCACACGCAGTCACAAATCAGAGAGGGTTTAAGTATATGCTAATTAATTTAAATAATATGAAAGAACTTTACAAAATAATGTATTTAAAAAGCTGTAAAATGCATCCATACACTCTTATTAACATCACTAGTAAGCTACGGAAGAAACATGGAAAAAAAAGACATTTGGCCAAAGGCCGTGTGAACAGACCAGCGTATACATACAGGCCTTGTAAACATTACAATCCAGACTCATTTGCATGTGCCCAGAGGGTCGATCTGGTTCAAACAGCTGCTCTGTGCGAGCCTGTTCATTCATCCAGAAGCTTTACCAACACTTGGTTGTACACTGGACGCAAAAGTTAAGAACAGAATTAACAGAGCCATGCAAGCGACACATGGCAACATTTGGAAACGCCGAAGGCTGTTTAAAAATAAAAATCTCATTCGAGTGCTTGCAGTCCGAGATTTATAATGGAAAAGCAAATCTTCAAATAGCAAACATGGCGCAGTTTAAGAACACTATTTAGACAAAAAAAAGAGAGGTCTGTTTCCTAAAAATAGAGCGCTGTATGCCGTGAGGAGCTCCATGTGCAGAATAAAGCGCTACACAAAATATTAAGTTGAATTAATGCGTGCAAAAAAACCCAACTAATCAACAATTCGCCTCACCCGGAAATACTGTCCCAGGCACATTCTATGTGTGAAGCACTGATCGCGTGATAATAGATAGTAATACATACAAAACGTTACGTTTCCACAACAAATCCCTTGCGTGCAGTGCGGAGTTGTGAAGTGCGCCGCAGCACTCGTGGCAGTGTACTGCGGAAGGCACCGCACGCTGCTCTGGTTTTGCGAATGCAGGTAGCCGGCACAAGCTGCAGGACAAACTTGGGGATGTACAGCTCCACCGCGCTGGGCATACGCACCACTTCCAAGAAGCATTTTCAGCTGACATAGCTTTTCATGTGAGCCATTGGATGCAGGTAATCTCCCCCATTCGGCTTGCGCTTCCGCTGGCTTTTGCTCCAACCTAATTGGCATACAGAGCTGTGTGTGAAAAATATAGTGTGTGGTAACTAATGAAAGGCAGTGTGTAACGCCGCAAGTGAGAGATCCAATCCCCTCCTTTTTCGGTCGAGCAGAGTCTGCTCGAGACCTATTGCTGCCCGTATTTGGGAATGTAGACACGAGAGGGGCACGAGCGCAGATTTCACCTCGAGGGCGCGCACGGCGCCGTGCCCCTCTCGTGCCTCACATTCCCGTGCGCACACAGCCAGCCCCCACACCCCTGCACACACACATACACACAGGCACACGTACACACGCTGCCGCCCCTCACCACACACACACATACAGACAGGCACGCATACACACGCCGCCGCCCCCTAACCCCCCTGCACGCACAGACACACCCCCCCGCCCCATGCATCGGGAGATCTGCCATACAATCGGTACTTACGCCAGCCTCCGCCAACATCGCAGGGAGCGGCGGTTGCAGGCCCTCAGCGTAGGAAACAGGCCCCCGCGGTGCACACACTGGGAAGAGGAAAAGGGGACGAGACCCACGGCGCGCGACACGGCACAGGGAGGTGGTGCGCGCCAGGCCTCTGTCGCTGCCTGGAACATTTTAGGCCCATATCCCTGCTGCCTGCATGTTCTAAAATTTTAGAACGACATGTGAACACCCAGCTTAATTCGTTTGTCGAAAATGTGGGATATCTCCATCCGTCCCAATCCGGGTTTCGCGCACATTATTCCACTGAATCCGCACTCCTTGGGTGACGGAGAGGCTTCGGCACGGTATCGATCGTGAGGAGACCTTTGCACTCATCCTGTTGGATTTGAGTGCAGCGTTCGATACCGTGTCTCATTCCATCCTTCTTGACTCTCTCCGCTCCCTTGGTGTTGCTGGATCTGCGCTGGCCTGGATTGCCTCCTTCTTAGGCGGACGCACCTTTCAGGTGTTTTCGACAGAAGCTGAATCTGCTGTCTACTCATCAGCATACGGCGTCCCCCAGGGGTCGATTCTCAGCCCTCTGCTGTTTAATATCTATATCAGACCCCTTGCCACCATCGTGGAGGACGCCGGCTTAACAATCTATTCGTATGCTGACGACACGCAGATTGTGTTCTCTCTTTCTAGCAGTGAGGGCCATGAGGTCTCTGCTTTGAAGTCTGGCCTATCACGCGTTGCTGCCTGGATGCACGACCATCTGCTCAAGCTCAACGGTGATAAGACAGAGGTTGTTATTTTGGGCAAGAATAAAGATCTGTGTGGCCCTCGACATTGGCCCTGCGATATGGGTCCTCTGCCGAATCCAACCGCCGTAGCCCGCAACCTCGGCTTCCTTATCGACGATAAGCTCTCAATGAGACAGCAGGTAACAAAGGTCGCTGCAATCTGTTTCTCCACCTTAAGATGGTTGCAGAAGATCTTATGGATGTTACCTTGCTCTACTCGGAGAACTGTCGTCCAGGCTCTTGTGATCTCCCGCATCGACTATGGGAATGTGCTTTATCTTGGGGCCGATAAGGCCACAATAAACAAACTCCAGGTGGTGCAAAACTCGTCAGCTCGTTTATTGTGCAATGTACCCCGGAGATCTTCCGCAGCTAAGGCTCTGTGTGACCTTCATTGGCTTAAGGTCTCGAACCGCGTACAATTTAAAACCTTATGCCTTCTCTTTAAAATTCGGCAGGGTTCTGCTCCTAAATACATGCAGAACCTGGTTCAAGTCTATGAGCCTGGTCGTAATTTAAGATCTTCCACCAGTGGCAATTTCTTGGTCCCTAGAATTAAACTGGCCAAAATGGGCGGCCGCTCGTTTTCTTATCTTGGTCCAAAGATGTGGAATGCTCTTCCGCCGGCTCTGAAAGCCGAGACTGATCTCCTCTCATTCCGGAAAAAATTAAAGACTTTTTTGTTTAATTGATTCTTCTGCATTGTCTGTTCTGTTTGGGCTTTTGCTTGCTTTCTTCTCTTGTCTGTCCCTGGCGCCGGGAAACGCATTGAGGGTAGCTGTGTGCAATACAAGTTTAGATAAATAAAATTAAAAAAAACTTGTGCGCGCGCTCCCCAGCCTGTCGCGAGCACGCCTCCTTCTGGCTACTAGCGTGTCCCAGCCGTCGCGGTCACAGCGGCCGCCTCTCCTCTGAGCTGGATTCGCTGGCGGTGGCGGGCGGTTCATAGGTTCCGTCTGCGCTCGGAGCAATATTACATATCGCATTATATAGGCATCCATTATCGTGTTTTGCAACAGGGAAAACTTGCTGCACGTCACAGGAGCATATTGCTCAAAATTCGATCGTACACAACTTGCAATCGTTGGAGTCGTGCGCATTAAAACCTCTTTATCAACGCGATTGGCTGATGTTGAAGTCTGGTATGCAACAACTGGTTCAAATATGTTATCTCAATGTTTCACGCTTTATTACAAATGTCACCAACATTTTTTTCATATTTCACTTCTGTTCTTGGATTTTCGTCACAATAAAATACAATGAACATAATCTTCCCAAAAGTTATTTACAAACATTTAAGCTAGTGCCATTATAAATTACAATCACTTTTATTTAAGTATTAATTATTTTAAAAAATAAAAGCCATTGTTCTTTGTAATATCAATACATCTAAGTCATGTAAATACCACACCTATTGCATTACAAATGCTAAAGATGTCACATTTGCGAAAGGTAAAACTATTGGCATTATAATGACAAAGCTATTCATTTCGCTATTCTCAAAAACCAACACATAAATAAAAAATTTGTCATTTACAATACTAATAGCTCAAACTTTCCTAATGCGAGACCTATTGCATTGCAAATGCTTGTTAATCATGAGCCTGCATGCAGGAGGACGCCAGCGAATGAGGAAGATGGGTGGGGCTTCAACTCCGCCTCCGAGAGGTTTGGAATCTGTATTGATTACAAGAAGCTCTCGTATGACGAGAGCAACGCACGCACGCTGCTTTTGCCAGCCGAGACCTAAAAACACGTCTATTCTCAGGGGGTTTCCACTGGAACCAAGTCCTCTTCTTTTCGTAACAAGAGATGCCTATCTGTTGAAGTGGGGTGCTGCCTCACTGAAGAATGCCTCTCTTTCCTCCTCCTTTAATATGTCTGGGGTCTCTACCGCTGACTCCTCTACCACCCAAAGTGGTCTGGAGCAAGACTGTGTCCTCGCTCCCCTGCTTATTAATCTATATACAGCCGTTCTGGGCAAAGCCCCGGTGAATTGCAATATGGCCCCTCTCCAATCTCCTACGCGTCGCGGCACACCAGTGTTTTTCTTTTCTCAGAGGCATGGTAAGCACTACACAGCTGGTTTTATCACCCGTCATATCTTTGTTCGTCCGGATTTCTTTGAGCACGCACAACCCCGGAGGTTTATCCGTGCACCCCAGTTCACAATGTTTAAAGTCGACACAGTATTTATTTATCACCGGCACGCCATTTTCTTCATATTCCGCACGTTGTTTATGCTGCCAGCAACCCTTCTTCATTTTTACTCACTATAGTTTCAGATTGCATGTATTCATATTTAACAGCATGCACATGCTGCCCATTGGCATTCGCTCTCGCACGTCAGTACTCGTTGCACAATCTTTTTATAAGTTAATAATCAGTGGTTACTCTGATACTTCACGTTTTTTACTGACGGATTCACCACTGCATCTTTATCCTCGCATGATTTTCTTTTACATAATTTGTACTTTTGTTTCTTCTCGTCCTGCATCTCGGGCTCTTGTTTTACAACTAGTATTTTGCATTTATTTCTTAGATATTTCCCCCTGAAGAGGAGCCAAGGCTCGAAATGCATCGGGGTGACTTTCACAACGTTATGCCACTGCAGTAATTTCAATCATCATGTTTGTACAATCAGCTTGGAATTGTCCACAATCCTGATTTCACATAGAACATATGAAATAATATGACTCTACTCAAGGATTAATTAAAAACTTGATGACATCAACCAGACTACGTTTGGACATTTGAATTGTATGACCTTAGCAGCCTTAGATTCTGCACACAGGAGTGCTCAAGTTTCTCCCCTTACACACGCAAGGCATCTCAGTCTGTTCTATTCCCAACGCGCCTTGGCAGAAGGCGACCTTCTTGAGCACCCTTAATCATTTAAAATTGGAACACCCCAATTACTGAGAATTACAAATTGGCAGTGCAGCGGTTCTTGTTCGTTTTTCCCTCTCCAATTAGGCCACATGACTCTACACATTTTTCAATATGCTGACGACCTTGTAATAACGGATCACACTAAAGTTAGGTTACAGCGAGCACTGAGCAGTCTAAACACGTAAATAGAAAGGAACTTCCTCATGATCAATCAGGACAAAACCAAGATTGTAATCTTCCGGCACTATATAAACGAGAAACTACTTCCACGTTGCATGGGGACCAAGATCATCAACACTGCGCCGAAATATAACTACCTGAGGGCTTGGTTCTCTGAGACCTCGACCCACAAAGGCTCATTAAAAAAAGAAATTCACCGCCATCATTTACGGTCTAGCCTACCTCAAAAAGAAACTGAATTTCTGTGGTTCCAATTTTTAAAGCCATAAAGGCATCCCTTCTCCTAGAACTACATTATGGTAATCAGGCCTTTGCTGGCGTCTGCTTTATCAGTCTACAGAAGGCACAGTGCTCAGGCTACAAGAAAATACTTACACTCTCACGGTACCTCTGCAGATCTAGAATCCGACTGGAATTCGGCCTGTCCGCAAAAGCTAAGCTGTGAATCAGACATCTAGAATTACTATATAATGATACTGAAAGCGCCAAAGGCTCTTAAATCTTTTCAAATCGAAGAGCCAGCACTGTCTCTCGACTCCCTTCCCTACCTAACCTGGAAAAGGGCAATCAACAGGCAGTTACGCTCTGCCTCATTCCAGCAAGAGTCTGCCTCTCTAAAATCATCATAGATTCTACTCCCGTTAAACTCCTCGTACTTGGTCAGGAGACCTCAGCCTCATCTCTCAAAGACCCTCAACAGCCGAGTGTGCAAAGACATCATGTACATGCGCCTGCTGGTTTCAACCAGCAACCAGATTTCAACCAGAAACCAGATTTGAACCAGGCATGGGCCAATCCGGGTAGCAATGAGGCATGCAGACTATGTAACTTCAAGCAGGAATTATGACTACACATTCTGTGCTACTGACCATCTCTCATCTCTAGATGCCGCAAGGAGGGCCTTACTTAAACCAACCTTCCACTTGAAAGGGTTGAGTGCCTGCCTGGAGGACCCTGCGGTATGTTTTCTTCCACTCTGATGCAAGATCCCTGTTGAGGTGCGGTAAGCCTTGAAAGCACTGCTACATTGCTGATCCACCAACTTCCATGGCATCGAGCAGCTTCATAAAGTCATAATTATCGAACCATGAAACACCTAGCCATACGGTGTGGACAATAGCCTCTGTGTCAAAATGACTGTCAATTGGTACATAACTACTCTGCCCTACGTGATATTTGTCTGTTTTAGCTTTTACAGCATCTTAATCAATGTCCTTATTATTTAATTTCCCTTTCTTGGGTGCCGGTAGAAAAACTCCATAACTGTTGACTGTACTAAGATATTTGCCAATATCCAGTGGCACGAAATGACAAACCACCCATTAGTCTAATGGTGCTCTGACTAACTCCTATCCATGCCCCAGACCAACGATCCCCAACTTTGCACTGTTATTATCCTCTCTCAGGCAATTATAACTGTTGTATATTAAAAAAAAATGTATTGCAACCAATCTTTTACATCCATGGGTGACAGACATGCACTGCGTGCTTTTATAAATTATTTTACTAGCATAATGAACTGCATCCCTCAGTAAAAGAGGTCTTCAATGGGTGCTGTACCGACAATGTAACATGAAATAATCCTTTTGATATGGTTTTTATTAACTAACAATAGACATTTATAAAGACTGCTCTATCTCTTTCGACCTAGAAATCTAAAGGGAAGGGTTGAGGACGAAAGGGGTTTTTGAGCATTCAGCGTTGGTTACTCAACAGTCTAGTTTTCATGTTATTCAAGGCACTGGAACATTTTTCAAAAATGACAATGATAATCTGCACTTTTACTCGACTTGTGAAATTGGAACGGTTTTACAGTTCCTCCTTGATGGGTTTCATAAAGGTATTTAAGTCGCTAAATTTAGAGCATAAGTGGCTGCTTTTCAGGCCTTTCGTAGTCCAGTTGGGTAATTTCCTGATTATGACATTTTTGTGTTTCGACTCCATAAGAGTTTTGCACTCCTCAGACCTATGAATCGATGCTTTTGTCCCCCATGGGATCTTCTGTTAGTTCTCACTTCTTTACAAGAGTTTCCTTTTGGACCTCTCTGTATTGTGGGATTAAAGTGGTTGGCCTTAAAGGTCGTGTTTCTGGTCGCAATCTCCTCTTCTAGATGGCAAAGGGAACTCAGAGCCTGGTTGTGTAAATATCCAGGTTTACACATTTTGGAAGATGGTATAATTTTAAGAACTGATCCATTTTTGTTTCTTTCTCATCCTTCTTTAGATGAGAGGTTGCTGAATTTACTGGATGTAAAGTGAGCCATTTTCATTTATTTGAATCGCACACTCTCTTTCAGGAAAGCTTCTAGTACTACCGTTAGTAGATGGATTCTGGAAGCTAATTCTGTTGCATTGGAGTCTGCCAACGGGTAGCCTTCCAGTAATCAAGGATGATCGACATGGGAAAGGTTACGTCTTGGAACGATTTCAAGTGTTTTATGGAGATTTTCTGTGCTGGCACTTGGGCCACTCCTCATACTTTTTTGCACAGCCACAGGTAGCCAGGGTGCGGGAACAAATTATTTTGGTCACAAAATTTTTGAATCAGTATTGGGTATTTGAAGGCTCATTGTTTTGATTTTTTAGATTTCTTTTTCTGTATTAGACAAATAAACATTATGTGGAACCATAATGAGTGGTTGTGATTCTTCAGCCAGTATATTTGGTGTTCTTCATGAGAAGATGACTGGGACGAGGACATAGGGATAATGTTCTGGTTACTTACCAGTAATCTTAATTATGCTTAGTCCGGGTCATTACTGACCTCCCTCCCTGGTTCTACTTGCATTTGATAACTTGGTATATTAGGACAGATCTCCTGCCCCCTCCAATGGGTGGGAAGTGGTCAAGTCCACTCCCACTTCCTGGTTTTGGTTCTGTCCATGAGGTAAGTTCACCTCATGATTAAATGACTGAGACTAAGGATAATGAAGATTACAAGCAAGAAAAGAGGGCAAAATGTTTGGGTACACCTTGCTAATACTCCAACAACAAACAAAAACACACCAAAGGCGTTAGTATCACCCCAGATGCGTGAGGAAATTTGACATGGATATTTGTTGGGGGCCCTTGTGGAAAGTTCTAATTCTGCTTCTATTGCTGGCCGGTCCTGGGCCGAGTTTGAGTGTCTGGGTTTCCTCACATCATACTTAGTTTAATGTACACACTCTTACTCACTGTTTCCGAGCCCCGGCGCGACATTCCTTCACAGGTGGGGTGTGAGCTGTCACTGGACGCAGGGGTCACACCTCGCTCTCTCTGTCCTATAAACGCCGCAGCAACGACATCAACTGAAGCAATAGCCCCGGCGCCCTCCCCTCAGAGACTGCCCTCTCCCGCCCAACGGAACCGAGTGAAATGCGCAGGCGCAAAGAAATGACGCACTCTCCCGCCCAACGGAACCGAGTAAAATGCGCAGGCGCAAAGCAATGACGCTTCACTGAGCATGCGCACAGGAGGTGTCGCTACCATCTTCTGTTCATTTTCATCTGCGCATGCGCAAAGATTGTAAGAACAGGTGTGTGTCCTCCACGGCGCATGCTCAGTGAAAGACATCCCTCTACTGCGCATGCTCTGCCAAAAGACCTCCTGCTCATAGTGTGCAGTGCGTGCCAGGTGCTGTCTTTGTTGATTTGCTGCGTTTATACTTTTCATCGCGTTCGATAAAACTGCAAAAAAAGATTCATGCACAAGTAAAACGCATGTTAAAATGATATCAACTCTCAAAGCAATTAACCGTGTGACTCCAGGGAGCCTTCCTTGTGCCTGCTTTCATCAATGTCACACCAATTTAAATAAAAACATGAATACATTAAGAAAGGGACTGTGTATTCAATCCCAAAATATTCAGATGTGGATGTCTTATGCAGTCATTAGAAAAAGCCCCGAGTCCTTATTTACAGTTTTAGAAAGAACAAAAGAAACTTCATCCTGTAACAAACATTAAATGAAGGCGGATTCATCAGCAAAAATAGCACATCCTCACAGGTTGCGCAGGCATAATAGTTTATATTTTTTTTGGTTGCATATTTATTTAGCGCAAACTTGACCCGAAGGTATTGATGGCGCGCGGGATTACCAGCTCAATTTATCATACTCGCCTGGGTCCATAAACAGTCACACCTTTGAACCAGTAATCCTGCTTTTACTTACTGCCTATCAGGATTTGAATTCCTTTTAGGACCTATACCTGTACACCATGACTTACCAATTCTTGTCACCTATGCAATAAGTCCTAGGGATCGAAAAGGGAGTTAGCATAATAGGTAGCATTTAATAATTTACCTTTCCTGAAATAACCACAGACTCGGGAGAAGTTTTAAACGCTTTATCTATGCAAGTCTTTCTGAGTCAGTGGCCACAATACGGTGATCATAAATTTTACAAGTATGAAAATAATTAATGAGACATAAAGTTTGCAAGAAAATACAGTAACACCTTTAGACATTGGTACCTGGGTAGGGTGAGAAAAGGAAATAGCACAAGGACATACCACATGGATTATATTTACCTAGAATGGTGTGAAGACCAACCCTGGCCACGGGCTGGTGAAAAGATAGGGCTCCCGACTAATCAGGTGCCAACGGGACAGGACAGGTGCAGATCAGGACAGGTAACCTCCACTAGTGCAACGCCTGTGTCACACCCCTCTCTACGGCAATTTGGTCCCCCGACCTGGGTAATAAATACTTCTCCCTCAGCAATACCCCGATTCTTTTGACAGAGTGGTCCGCCAGCACCTCTGCTCTCGATCTCCTTCAGCATACGTTGGGTCAGTGACAGGTCTGTGACAAATCGGACAAAATCATCTAACTAAGCCTACCTTAGTTAGACCATTTCCAGGGCAATGTACCACCACTATATGTTGCAAATTCTATGTGTTCCCTTCAGTGATTGGTCAGGAAGATGAGGAGAATACATCACACCATACTAAGATGAGATCATTTCAATTCAATATAGTTGATCAATGTTCCCGCTCATGATTTATTTTCCCATGTCTTTTATTCCGCCCATCAATATTATTTCATTTTAATATACAAAGTTTCAAGTTCTTTTCCTTTCCCAGGTTATGGATTCGTGGTTCCCATGCGCGTTGCCGGAAAGACAGTCACTGGCACCAGTTCAGTGCCTTTGCTTGAAGTCTCTCAAAGTTCTCGACTCATGCGCAGAGCGGATTCGATATGGCTGTTCACGTCACCCTTAGGCCCAAATATCAGCTATTATTAAAGTCAAATAGAGACACATTAGAACACAAAAATAAATGAATGCACTGTATACCACTTATTTCTACTCTAACCCCATTACTTTATTTATACTATAGCATTAATAATTAAGCAAGACACACGTTTTAGTACAAGCTGGAGCATATGCAATAGTGTGAGAAAGCATGAAGCGGCCATCTTAGCACTAGTGCGAAGAAGTAAGAAGTTCCCACCAAAAGCGAAAGGCGTCACACCACATAGATGTGGCGGACGCATGCGTAGAAAGTTTCCCGCGTTTTCGGCGGCCATTTTAGGACACTCGGGTTACTGTTAGTAAAAGCTCATATGCAAGCTTCCCCATCTTAATAAAAATGTTGTGTAATGTAAATATTAGTAGATAAAACATGTTGATTAATTACTTACATGTTATTTCGAGCGAACTGAGTACAAGCAAGTTTCTGTACGTATGAAACCTTGCTCCATCAGTATTGGAGCGCTTTACATGAGCACCGGTTACATTACACAAGGACACATACATTTTTAGGTCTCGCTTAGTGTCGCAGCGCATGTGCCGCTCGCTCTGCGAGATGTATTGTCGTCGGGGGTGCTTTTCATTTGCGCACATCATACTTTATGTTAAACGCTCGCATGTGATTTGGAGTGAGGCTTTTTGGTGACCGCCTTGGCTCCTGGCTCCTGGCTCCTTTAGGCCCACCTATCCAGACTGGATCGTTTCTTTAATGTGCACCCTCCAAACGGGCGCGCGCCCCTCGTTCCCTTCCCTCCCTCCATGGGCGCTCGGACTCTTGGTGCTAGCGGCGCTGCTGCCGCTGGTGACCGCTGGCAGGAGAAAGACGCAGAGAGTGGAGGAGGCGACCGATGCGAGCAGCACAGAGAGTAAGCATCATTCTAAGGGCAAAGCGGAAGCAAAACAACTGCCGCCTCACACAGCACTCGCAGGACGCAGGCTTCAGCAATGGCAGCCGCTTTTTTGTATTTGCAGCGTGCCATGCGTGTTTTCACTTTAACAATGGTGGCCGTCCCCACACAGCACTTATAGTGAAAGTGTGCATGGAGCGCTGCAGATACAAACAAGTGGCCGCCATTGCCAAAGCCGGTGTCCCGACAGCTTAACAGACGGGGAGCGCAAAACAGAACATGGGCTTTGGCTCTTGTGACAGTGCTGTTGAGAAGTCGATCAGCTTTTTGCCAGTAAAGTGGAGCACGTGGAAATGGGGCCTGGAGTGAACCCGTCTCAAAGTCGGTTTTCAATAGTATGCCTGAGACGCGGCACACTTAAATCCTTGTACAA
Source organism: Lissotriton helveticus (assembly GCF_964261635.1). Lineage (NCBI taxonomy): Eukaryota > Metazoa > Chordata > Amphibia > Caudata > Salamandridae > Lissotriton > Lissotriton helveticus. The sequence continues at coordinate 21,497,351 of NC_136069.1, read as the reverse complement.
GAGCACACCATGTATTGATAGCTAGTGCACAACAGGGTCACACAAGTGTACAGGCTGTCCCAACACTGGTGCATAACAGGGTCACACAAGTGTAGAGGCTGTCCCAACACTGGTGCATAACAGGGTCACACAAGTGTGAGTCTGTGCCCGTCATGCCAACATGCGTCTGTGTCCCATGTTTCTGCATCTCCCTGATGCCCATTGAACCTTACCTGTAGCGCCTTGAGCAGGGCCTGGATGTCATGGCTGGCGGACGCGAGGAAAAAACTGAGCTCGGAGGATCACCCTGTGCGAACATCTGGGCTGCAGAGAGGCCGAACTCTACCTAGTGCCGCAAGTCGCAGGTAGCACTATATGAGAAAACTCAGCTCACTCGTAAAAAGCACCCTATCACTCAGCCCTGGCCTTGCCCCTTCTCCCTTTCCCACTCCGTTTAAACTGTGCGCTCCTCCTATCTCGCCAATTCCCAACCCATATGTTTTTATCTTTTCATCTCCTTTTTACCACAGCATTCTTCCTCCCTCGGTCTCCACCGCCCTGTTTGCTGCTAAACCCACCCCAGCGTCTCTTGCCTACTCTCTTCTTTGTCGCTTCATGTACTTCCTCCCTCCCTTTTTTGCTGCCCGTTTTCTCTCGCTTCTATCCTCTCTCCCTGTCCTCTCCTCATTATTTTTAAGCCCCCCTTTCCTTCCCTCCTTGTCTGCGCCCTTTATTTATTCATTTAATGTATTTAATTTATTTATTTATTTAGTCTTATTCTTATCCTTTCAAGTTCACACGCACCCCGTATTTCCAATTTCTTCTGCGACCTGTGCCACACTCCTCCGCTGCAGCCTGCACACTTCTCTTCCCTTTCTGGGTCCTGCGCCCCGCTTCACCCCTCTGTTTGCAGCCTGTGCCTTCTTTCTCTGCTGACTGCTTCCGCCCCCTTTTCAGCAGCCTGCAGCACTCTCTTTCCACTCCGGTTTCTGCAGATTGTACCCCCATTGTACTCTTACTGTGCGACTCACACCCTCTTTTTTGCATTCCTCTCTGCCCTTTCTCCGCAGCCTGTATCCCCCTCTCCTCTTTATACGCAGCCTGTATCCCCCTCTCCTCTTTGTCTGCAGCCTGTACTCCTGTCTTCTTTCCCTCTCCAGTTTGAATTTATAGAAACGCTGGAAACCTGGGCGTGCATACCACCTGCCCCCTCCAATGGAACACCAGGAGTCTGATAGGGAGGGGCTTTTGGGTTGAAAGGGGGAGGGGGGGCGGACCAGGGTTCTCTCGAGACCCACTCCTGTGGACATGGGGGTGATGGGCTATGCCTCCAAGGGGGTGTGAGAGGAAAAGAAAAGCGTGTGGGAAGGGCATTTATTTATTTATTTAATGCGATTTTCGATAGCGCGAACATTACCCGAAGGTGTCAGAGCGCTTTACAAAAGAACCGGTTGCGATACATAAGGATTTAGGGTTACATGAAAGATACAAACAGGACAAAAAATTGCAAATGTACAAGTTGTAAAGTCACATAGGGAAGAGATACAAATAGAAACAATTGCAAATGTACAAGTTGTAAAGATTAGAGGTAAGATTAGAGCTGGTTTTAGTTAAACTGCACAACACAAAGATATGCGTGGACCGGGAGCCCCTCTTCGTGTCGCCCGCCCCCCCACACCTAGGGGGCAGGCCTTGCAGACAAGCAAGATTATTAAATCAGGCTCTTTAATTGCTTGCAGCGCTCCAGCCCAAGCCCCAAACTGGCCTCTGATGCCAATCACACTGCACATGAACGGCACAGGATGGTGAGGTATGGGCTACAGGATGAGGGGGGTCAGGCAGGGGAGGATATTTTTACTCCTCAATCATCTCTCAAAGCTTTCCAGTCTCAGGCCACACCATTACTAAGGGTGTGTGAAAGATCCCCAGCTTCCTTTTGCGTAATTAATATGAAATATTGCCGGGGGGGCGTGGCTAGCCGTGCTGCGAGATGGCCGCTCGTTGAGTGAGCTCCGCCGGCTACAATAATTAATCCTGCTCTAATCCTGTTCCTGGCGACTGCGGACCCCCGCTGCCTCGGGGTTCGACAGCGGACACCTCCATAGTCCCGGAGTGAAAGTTTGGGACACACCGTGGAAGCAACACGGGGACTAGAGCCATTCCGCTTTTTGCCGACCTGCACGCCCGACCTGCTACTGGGCGGAAGTGCTCAGCCCTGGGCGACGCGGCGCACTACAGCCCGCGGCTTTGCGGGCCTCTGGCTACCCGGCGACCGGAATAGGGACAACTTGCTGACGGCGGCGCCGGAGCTTTGAACGATCCTAGGCGGACCCCTGCAGAGCCCTGGATAGGTCATAGGCACTGGGGTCGGCTGGGACACGGAAGACGGCCGGATCCCCTGCTTGTCGGCAGATCTACTTGAGACGCGGGACTCGGCCCGTCACTGTCGCAGAGAAGACGCACGGTGACCGTGACTGGGGCAAACAGGTGAGCACCCCGCTACAACCACTGGCAGAGACGGACGGGGTACAGCTGACAGCGGTGCGTGTGGCGGAGCCCCCGCTGGCGCCCTCGTGCCCTCACAACTAAGCTTAGGTGGTACCGGTGTGCATAACTAATGTAACTGGCGCAATACCTACACTACTGCGAGACTGGGGGGCTCCAGCCCTGTCATTGTATGCCGGCCACCTGCCCTGCAACCTAACTGAGCGCGGCGCCGCTGCAGTAAACTACGCAATTAGCCCGCCATTTTGAGACTTGTGGTGGGTCTACCTGGCACGCTGCGGACACCGCGTGTACGGTTCACACACTCCACTGGGACCTGGTCACTAGGCTGCAACTCCAAGACCCCCGAAACTGCCTGTATAATCCCTGCACCACACAGATCGACGCAACTTACTCAGTGGGCCGCTGTGTTCCCGAGCCACCCACTGCTGGGGTCCCACCGCCGCGATGGGGAAAAATGAAGCCAGGCAGTCCAGGATCAGTTTTGACAATGGTCGTCCTCCGAAGAACCCTACTACAGAAGCGGGAGGCGGCGTGGCATCGTCGCAAGGGTTGCCGGCCGATATAGACTTTGGTGCGCTTATCATGGAGGTGAGATCCGGTCTGAAAAGTATCGATACCAAGCTTGACGCCATGTCTGCGCAACTGGAATCTGTGAAATCCAAGGTTGACGTGCATGAGACTCGGCTAGACTGCTTGGAAAACAGACAAACTGAATGCTGTGAATTCCAGCAGCAAACCAAGCAACATATCACATCTCTGGAACGAGAGATTGGCATTTTGCGAGCCAAGTCAGACGATTTGGAAGCACGTTCCCGTAGATCTAATATACGCATAACGGGAATTCCGGAGACGACAAACATCGACAAGATGGAGACATATGTGGCGGACCTTTTGCATGAACTCTTTGACCCACACCTGTCTTCAGTCTTTACGGTCGAGAGAGCGCACAGATCGCTAGGGAAGAAACCACCGCCAGGGGCTACACCTCGGCCCATCCTAGCTAAACTGCTCAATTACCAGGACAGGGACTTGATCTTACGTCTGGCGAGAGAGAAGGGCAAAATCACCCATAAAGGGAACAACATCTCCTTTTATCCAGACTTCACCCCCCTGGTACAAGCGGCCCGTAAGGAATTCCTACCGGCGAAAAAACTATTCCTACAGGCAGGTGTGCCGTACTCTCTGCTGTACCCGGCAAAATTGAAAGTAATACATGACAACACTACCCACTTCTTTACGGATGCGAAATCGGCGCTCAAGTTCGCCAAACACATCGGCGGAGCGGGGACTAGGAGAAGATCGCCCAGACATGAAGACACGACGGAACAGCTAAGTGACATTGACTGAATGTTGTTCTGGTGGCGGAACCGAGACGTCGTGGGTTTACCACCTCGTGTATTACATGGGTTGGTGCAGACACTTCCCGTTCACAGATGCTGCGTGCAACCTGGATGCGGGTTGGGTAAGGCCCTGGCTTGTCCCCGGACTTCCGGCTGCATTTAATGGTGCCCTACTTCCTCTGGACATTTTAAATATGGTAAGACCGGGGGATCCCGGGGCGGGGGGTTCGCGGAACTCATGGACCCTTATCCCTAATTTGTAGCCACCCTGTTCACACGGGGGTGTACGCTGGGCACACCACGCCCCATGGGGTGCCTCCCGTTGTTTTTGCTGTTGGTTTTAGGGATGTTGGGGTATTTCCACGCTACGCGTGTGAGTTTCTGGGATATGTCACGACCTAATTGGGGGGTTGCTGCGGGAGGGGGGTGGAGGGGGGGATTTCTCGAGTTGCGAGTTTTTGTTCGTATTAAGTGCAATGTACTACTACACATGCTTATATATTTGCGCGCTGGGTCTGCAGATGTGATGGCTGGGCACTCGTTTGGCCTCTGTACGTGGAGATACGTAGGGGGAATCCTCTGTTGTACTGCACTCTAATGGGGGGTATCAAACTCTGGACTTGGAACATTAGAGGCCTTGGGGACTACAAGAAGGCCCGTTTACTGCATGGCATGTTATCCAGACACAATGTCGATATTTGCTTCCTACAAGAAACTCATTTAAATGTGATCCCCTCGGCCCGATTGAAAAATTCCAGATGGGCACATGTCTATTCCTCCATCTACTCCAGTTATGCGAGGGGCGTTGCCATACTCATTCGCAGGGGGCTGGATTGGAGGGAGTTCTCGCAGATACGTGATGCGGAGGGAAGGTATGTTTTGCTACATGGGTCTCTACAGGGGCGTCCCATTGTCCTGGCTGCAATCTATGGCCCCAACGTGGACGATCCTGATTTTTTCAGGAGTGTTTGGGCGAAGATTGAGTTACTACATTGCCAGACGATTGTACTGGGGGGAGATTTCAACGTTGCATTAAATGATGACATGGATCGTGAGGGTGTGAGCAGGCCACAGCATGCTAGAGCGCGCCAGGCGATATTTGATGTCATGAATGAGGGTCTGCTTTTGGATGTGTGGAGAGCTAGGAATCCGGGGGTCAGGGTGGGGACCTGCTACACCTGCCACAAAGCTGCCTGGTCTAGACTTGACTTCTGGTTGGTGTCTCCTGAAGTTGCGACATGGGTGTCAAATGTAGATATTATGGCTAGGTCGCTGTCGGACCATGCTCCGTGTATGTTAGAACTGAGCCCTCCCGACACTCTCCACAGGGCGTTTCAATGGCGCCTTCCCCCTCACGTACTCACAGACCCAGTGTTCGTAGAGGAGATCAGAGAGGACATCACTGCATATTTTGAGGAGAATGCTGGATCTGTCCCATCCGAGGCTATAGTCTGGGATGCCTTCAAGGCTGTAATCAGGGGTCAGTGTATAGCACGGAAAGCAGGGGTCCTTCGCTCCATAAGGGACGCGCTAACTAAACTTGAGGGGGAACTTAAGGATCTTGATGCTGCTTTTAGCTCGGATCCGTCGTTGGAGAATGCTGGCGCTCTAAAAACCAAACTATTGGCCTTCAATGAGGAAGCGGAACGGGAGGTGAAATTTCTGGGGAAACAGGCTGAGGCGCGCAGATACGGGGAAGGGGATAGACCAAGCAGGACCCTTGCCAGGCTGATTACTCCTCGCACAAATTCAAACTTCATACACACTATTTATGATACATCCGGACACTTAGTGACGGGCCAAGAGGCAGTGTTGGGCGCCTTCGCTGACTTCTATGCTACCCTGTACACCTCAAGACAACCCACAGCACCGCCTTCACTGAATGACTTTCTTGATTCCATAGCGCTCGTATGGTTCAACGATAACCACAGACAGTACATGGACCTCTCAGTCACAATCCAAGACATCACCCAGGTAATTAAGAGCATGCCGGCCAACAAAGCCCCTGGCCCGGATGGCCTGACAACCTCCTTCTATAAAACCTATGTAGCTGAACTGGCGCCGAAACTACACTCTGTATTCGTCGAGGCTCTTGAATCTAATACCCTTCCGGACTCCATGCGGGAAGCTCTGATTATCACGTTACTCAAACCGGATAAAGATGAGCGACAGCTAGACTCCTACAGGCCCCTATCGCTTATAAACGTGGATGCTAAAATTTACGCGAAGGTCATTGCAGATCGGTTACAACCGATGTTGCCCATGATTGCGCTTCCAGACCAATCGGGATTCATCCCTGGCCGCGCGACATCACATAATCTCAGAACCATCTTCTCTGTCCTTCACTATTTACACCCATCTGTACAGGCGGCGGTGGTGTTCCTTGACGCCACCAAGGCCTTTGACTCCCTGGAATGGCCCTACCTCTTCCGTGTCCTAGGACGGATGGGCTTCAGCCAGAACTTCATGACACTGATCAAGCTCCTGTACACAGAACCCAGAGCCCGAGTGAGCGTTAATGGTCTCATCTCCAAACCGTTCAATGTCTCAAGAGGTACTAGGCAGGGATGTCCTCTATCCCCGCTACTCTTTGCGATAGCAATGGAGCCGCTTGCGGCCCGTATAAGGCAACACCACACCGCCAGAGGCATTGGATTTAGTGCTAGGAGCTTACTGATTTCGCTATACGCGGATGATGTCACCCTGTACGTCCTGAATCCTACAGATAACCTAAATCCGCTACTCCGCGAGTTTGTGAGATTTGAGGGCCTGGCGGGGATCTCCATCAACTGGGCAAAGTCGGTGGCGTTCCCACTGACGGAGAGCACTGATCGCCCTGCCCCTGATTACCCCCTCGGATGGGAGACGGAGGCAGTCAAATATCTGGGTGTCTGGATCAGCCGAGATATACAGGAGTTGTGGTCACTGAATTTCGGGAGAGCGGTGGACTGGCTGGAAGGGAAGGTCGAGGTTTGGAACAAACTACCGCTGTCTCTGGTCGCGAGGATTGCACTGACTAAAATGGTGGTTCTCCCCAAATTCTTATATTTGTTTGTCAACGTACCACTGCCTATGACTGCGGCCTTCCATGCTCGTGTACGCTCATTGCTGCTGAAGCTGGTGTGGGCCGGCGGTCAGGCCAGAGTCTCCTGGGACTTACTCACGCTTCCTCTCCGTCAAGGGGGCCTGGGTGCCCCTGATCTGAAGCTGTATTCCCTCTGTGCGCAGGCCCAGTTCCTGCATTTCTGGGCCTACCCCACCCCGTACCAGCCGCATGTGGCGGTGGAACTGGCAGTGGTCGCCCCATTGCCCCTACAAGTGGCATTGTATGGTAAAGTCACATGTCCGTCGCGTGAGGTGGACACGGTGGAAATGGTCCGCTGGTCCTGGCGAGAGCTCCAGAAGAGAGCCGGTCTCCCCCTGCTTTATGCGCCAGCCATCCCCTTGAGGGGTAACCCGATGCTGCCTTGTTTGACGGCAAGGGGTGGTGTCCTCTCCATCCGTGACACTCGCCTTCTCACATTTGCTGACTTATATCCGGACGGTACTTTCCTCGAGGTGTCCGCTGGTGGAGAGGACCAGCCCTGCTCATTTGCTGACACACTATTACATCACTCACTTAGGGAATCTTGCAAGAAGATGGGACCGAACTTCCCGGAGGAACCCTGCACACTAACCGCCCTCCAAAACTTGCTATCACGACCTTCCCCTAAAAAGCTGGTGTCCAGACTGTATAACAGCATGCAGGACCAGGCCCCGGTGACAGAGGCTACGGCCAAACACGCTTGGACTGCTGACCTAGAGAATCAGCTACCGGACGCCACATGGGAATATTGCTGTGCACAACTAACAGCCCTATCCCCTAATTATCGATTAAGGCTTATCCACTTCAAATTTTTACATCGATATTACCGCACTCCGACACTATTACACCGTATGGGTCTCCGGGAGAACGCCTCTTGCTGGAGATGTGGGGGTGAGGATGCGACCTTTATTCACATGGCATGGAGCTGCCCCAAGTTGTGCGCGTACTGGTTGGAAATTTTTACTGCCATTAATCACATCATACAAAGAAATGACTCCCCGTCCCCACTGCTGGGTTTGCTGGGGTATGTTAAAGACACTGCACCCTGCGACAGGAAACTGCATGCGTTGCTTCTTCTATACGCCAAACGTCAGGTTGCACTACACTGGGGCAGGCCGGGTCTCCCCTCCTTCGAGAGCTGGATTAGGGATGTGACTTATGGCCACACACAATTGGCACACTACTGGGAGACCATGCCCACCGCTTCCAGACCCACTGACATATGGGGCCCGTTTGTGCAGTGGACTGCAGCGCGCGCGAGATCGGACACCTCAGGTACTCCAAGCGCTGCGAGTGTTTCAGACGACATGGGCTGAGGGTGCGCGCTGAATGGGTTATCGATTGCCGTCCCATGTGGTGGCGCAGTAGTGGTCAGGTCCTACCCTGGCGCGCGCCCATCATTTGCTGCCCCCACTGGCCCCGACCGTGTCCCTGACCTCCCCCTCCCGCTGACCCTCCTGTAGCCTATTGATTGCCCCTTCCCCCCCTCCCCCCACACGCCCTTTTGCCAATATGGGCACAGAGGAGATGATCTTGCACACACGCCCTGACTGTGACCTGCCCTCTCTCTGAGTGATCCGTTGTGGGCCCGCGCGTCTCTTTTGTGGACTGAAGTGTTGTATGAATGCTGTTTCTTAGTACTTGCACCTATGTTTAGACGGTTTTTGGGTTAACTTGTTGGGGGGGTCCTGTTGGGAGAAACAATGGTGCTGATAGACATATCCTATCCACGGGCCGCTGCAGCGGATAGTTGACCGCTGCTTCTTTAGGAGCGGCTCCCCATTTGTTGTTATCTTCTAATTGTCTGAGGCACTATGAGAAAAGCATGACCATTTCCTTGCTGATACTGCACTGCGCACACTATAGATTTTATTGTAATTCATGTTTGTATCTGCCTGACTGACCAGGTCGGATGTCGGCCCCTGGATTGTTTCTTTGCACTTTTATGTATGCTCTTATTGATAGCGGCCTGCCTCCGGGTTGTTGGCGTGACGCAGTGTGAATCTTCTCTTTCATCTGTTTTCATTACAAGTCTTGCAAATAAAAAAAAAAAATAAAAAAATAAATAAAAAAATATGAAATATTGCCAATATCGCGCAAAATTAATATACTACGCGTAAATCTGGCGTTGTGTGCTAGGTTATTGTGTGAAATGCATCCTCGTGTCATTTTTGGATGTGAGGATGCACTTCGGGTAAAAATAAAAACCCTAGCACACAAAACACGGCGACAAGAGGCGCCTTTTGTCTTATGCGCATTGTTCCAGTGCCCCGGTGACAAGATTTTTAATGCAATGAAGCTAAGTGGAGTAATAGCATAATTTAGCGTAAAACGAAATGACGCAAGTTCTAGGAATGACACCAGCATATTTGAAATCCTACCAAGATCCATATATTACTCTGATCTTTCCACCCCTCCAATCTTATGCCAGGACCTCTCATTCCCTCACCCTTTAGTCTCATATGGTGACCCACACTCAGCAGTCTTATGTTTTGACCTTTGGAAGAACATGAACGAAGTCCTGTACCCTGGTATTACAGAATTGGCAACTGTGTGCGCCTTGAACGCCAGCTGCTTTTGTCCACTGATAAGCACCTACTGGGAGCAGGCCAAATGTAAACTTCATATACATACTCAGTTCCCCGCGTTCTAATATAGCCTTTAAATAAAATTACCTTGCACCATGAGTTACAAATAGACAGTTGATTTGCAATCTTGAAATACCTCTACAATGCTCTAAGTCATTTTCATAACTTTTTACCTTTGTCAGTTTTTAATTTTCCAAGGCAAACATTTGATCGAAGTAATTGCTAAAAAGTCTTCTTTCGATAGATTTAATTGAGCAGCCGAATAGTACAATCATTTTATTATTGAAAGCCCCATAACTGATTAATACACCCATATGAGTTATTTAAATACAATTTTCCAGGCTGGCAGAGATTCTATAGGCATACCGTAAAATGTGGCCCAATGCTCTAATACTTATTAACGCGAGCTCTGTACAATTCATTTCAGTTGAGGATGATTGACCTAGGCCGTGCACTAATCCCAGGATAATAAGGACACACAGCCCAGCACCAGTTTCCTTCTACACCTCTACCCTAATGGTGCATCGCTCAATACCTCTGATCATCCAGGAGGTAATACATAAACCAAATCCATCCACACAAAAGTTTGACTCCAAAACAAGTCTTTATTCTCAACTATTATGTTTTTCATTATATTTTCCCTAAAGAGGCTTCCCAACATCACATCAATAATACAGCCACAGCCAACACGTGTTTTGGGGACAACCCCCTTTCTCAAGGCTGAAAATTAGGAACAAAAAAACACATCTTACAAAGGTCGAAAGCATGACAAATATTCAGCTCCTCAAGCGATTACTCTTATGAAATAATATCCCCACGTTATTTATACTACTTTGTCCATTTCTTTAGTTCTGCATTTCCTGATTATGAGAGTTAGGGATGCAGGGACAACACCTCCTATATACAGATTATATGATTTCTCTACCAATTGCCAAATTCCTTAGATTCATTTCAATCACATAAAGTCAATAGGGTACAGTGCCTCCTTCCCCTACCAGATCACTGGAGGGAGGACACCGCCAGCACTGGTCATGACAGAAGAATTTCAACCCCACAACGCCCCATCAGTCAGTCATCCTCGTCCTGCTCGACCTGTCCGCCGCCTTTGGCACCATCTTCCACAGCATTTTAGAACATCGGCTTTGGGAGATTGGTGTCAGAGGAAATGCCCTTAAATGGTTCAAAAGCTACCTATCTGACCGTGTAACAACTGTTCAGATGGGGAACAGCATTTCATGTGAGAGACCTGTCAAGATGGGAGTGCCACAGGGCTCCATTTTGAGCCGACGCTTTTTAATCTGTACATGACCCCCCTGGCTAAGGTGATCAGAGCCTACGGATTCAATGTCATATTGTATGCAGATGACACGCAGATCCTGGTCACCTTAGACCCCATTGAAAGCAAGCAGTGTTTCAAAAATTGTCTGTCCCACGTGGATCGGTGGATGAGATCTAACTACCTTCAACTGGTGGCCAGCCAATCTAGGCCCCTGCCCAACCACCACGGAAACAGTCCGCAACATTGGTTTTTACATGGACAACCAATGTCCATGAAAAGTCAAATAAATCATGTCATTGCCACCTGTTTCGGTGTAATGCGCAGTTTGCAGAGGGTTTTCAAATGGATCCCTATTGAGGCGCGGAAACCATTAATTCAGGGATTAATTATAAACAGAATAGATTACGGCAACGCCCTATTGCTTTCAATAAATGAAAACCTTCTAAACAGGCTCCAGATCCTGCAGAACACCGCTGCTAGGCTTGTCCTAGATCTTCCGCACAGATCTTCCCCTGCTCCTTGTTTAAAAACCCTTCACTGGCTTCCTGTGAAAAAACAAATTCTTTTTAAAACGCTTTGTTTGACTCATAAGCACATGTACGGAAACAGTCCAAGATACTGTTAAAAAAAACTACGTTGGTACTAGCCACGTAGGGTACTCAGATCTAGTAATGACGCACTGCTTACTCCCCTCAGAATCCAAACTGCTAGAAAAGGGGGTAGATCTTTCTCCTTTCTTGCACTGGCATCCTGAAACAAAATGCCCTCATATTTACGCACCATCCCCGACCATAGTTGGTTCCGCAAGAAGTTAAAAACATGGCTATTCGATAACTAAGCCATGAGTTTGTTCAGAGCCGTCTGCAAGCGCCATGAGACTCCTGGAGGGATGTGTGCGCTATACAAATGTCCCTGCCTTGACTTGACTTGACTTTTTGACCCATTTGAGCACAGATTTGGCAGCATCCATGAGGGGTGATCCATCATAGTCATCGATGAACACTCTAGTTACCTGTGGTCGAGGTGGTGCACATCATAAAAGAACAAATGAGGGCCCCTGAGACAGGTTAATAGGGAGACTAGGGGAATACAGTAGCCAACAACAAGAACAATTTCCCCATATATAATTTTCAAAGGGTAATATATCCACAAGTTAACATATCCCGAAGACCAATGATATTATCTAAAAAGTAAAGGTTATTGAATTTTCTAATGTAATGTACGACATACATATAAATAACATACAAAGCTGAAATTATCATAAAGATCATAAAGGTGTACATCAATAATTATGGACCCCCATAATCACAACACGTAGACCAATAAATAGTGTGCAAATACAAACTACAAAACAAATCACAGACATGTAATAAATCAGATACATACAAAAAATCACAAAACAAGAAGCAATGATATACACAAAAATATACAATACAAATATTAACAAAAAAACACAGGAAATGCGCCAACGCGCATTTCGGAGGTGAGAGATTTTATGCTAATTCCTTCATCAGGGCGCTGTGAACATATGCAGGGTGGTGGCCAGCAGCCATCCTGGGTACAGTTACTGTCGAGGTGACTCCACAGCATTCCAAGTGGTACGGCTGGTGATGTAGAAGCTCTTTACCCTCTTCCGTTTGCCGGATAAGTCAAGACGGACAACTAACCCCAATTCAAGGGCCAAGACTTTGGAGACTATCTCAAGGGGCTCGGTGTACAACATAGAAGGATCACACATCAATGGCCTCAAGCGAATGGGGAGGAGGAGACTTTCACGAGGACCTTCAATAAGACATTGAGAACAAGAGTCAACCAAGGGGAAGGTCTTGAGGAATACTTTTATCGCTTCCTGATGGCTTACCATCAGACACCACATAGTACAACAGGGAGTGCCCCCATAGACCTCCTGTTTAAGTGCCCTGCTAGGGACAGCATCCTGGCACGCTGGCATTGGATTGGATTAGGTTTTTATAAAGCGCGATAGCTACCCGCAGGCGTCGTAGCGCTAATGGATAACAGGAGTGTATGAGAAAGGAAACTGTATTTATCTGCTGAACAAAAGAGTCTTCAGTTTTTTGCGGAAAGGGAGAAGATTAGGCTCAGAGCGAAGGGAGAGGGGGAGGGAGTTCCAAAGTTTGGCCAAGTTCACAAAGAAGGTTCGGCCTCCGCACCTCGCTCTTCGAATCCTGGGATTGCTTGCTCGGAAGGCGTGCGTCGAGCTAAGCTGTCTGGTGGGATTATATGGATTGATCAGGGTGTGATTTAGAACTGCTCCTTTCCTCCAGAAAGCGTGATGGGCAATACACAAGCTTTGAAACTCGATTCTTTCCCTAACAGGTAGCCAGTGGAGATCTTTTAGTGCAGTTTCCACGGATTGGCGACGGGGAATGCCTAAGAGGGTACGAGCCGCGCAATTCTGAATTACCTGGAGTTTTTTGAGGGTTAATTTGGGTGCTCCCAGGTAGAGGGTGTTCCCAAAGTCCAGGCGAGAAGGAATTAGCCCCTAGATCATAATCTGTTTTGCCTTTGGGGGGAGGAGCGGAAGGATCTTACGGATAAGCCTGAGGATATCTAGGCAGGTGGCAGATAGTTTTACTTCTTGCTGGTTGAATGTAAGTGTTTTATCCATCCAAATTCCCAGGCTTTTAATGGTGTCTTTAGGTTCAGGGGCAGGGCCCAGTGAGGATGGCCAGATGGAGTCGATGGATTTTAACGGAGAGTTACCTAATATCATTAACTCCGTCTTGTCTCCATTTAATTTTAAGTATGACTGGGTCATCCAGGCGCAGACTGCTTCCATGCAGCCACTTAAATCACTTGGCTGGGTTGAAGGTTGATTCAGCGTCACCACCAGCTGGGTGTCGTCAGCATATGATATAGTTTGAACACCAAAAGGGCGGTTGATCTCAGCAAGGGGGCGCATATATATATATATTAAACAGTGTGGGGCTCAGGGAGGAGCCCTGAGGAACCCCACAACTGAGTGGTTTACTGGGCGATGTAACGTTACCCTCACAGACTCGGAAGGATCGGTCTGACAGAAAGGATTGAATCCAGGCCTTTACCCTGGAACTGATTCCTAGACCTGACATCCTCTGAATAGGGATGTCGTGATTTACGGTGTCGAAGGCGGCACTGAGGTCCAATAAAATGATGGCCGCAGTGCCGCCTTGGTCCGCAATCATTCTAGCTCCTTCTGTCACAGCCAAAAGCGCGGTTTCTGTCCCATGCATGGGACGAAACCCAGTCTGTGATGCGTCCAGTAAATTATTGATTTCTAGGAATTCTGTAAGGGTATTGTTTACATGTTTCTCCGCAATTTTACTTATCCAGGGCAGTAAGGAGATCGGACGATAGTTTCCTGGATTCTTCTGGTCTAGGTTAGCTTTTTTTAGAAGGGCTCTTACTGTTGCTTGTTTCCAACTTGATGGTACAGTGCCTGAGGATAAAGAGGTGTTAATCAGGTTCGAGATGGTAGGCAAAATGGAGGAAATGACTGACCGCAGGGACTGAGCTGGAGCCGGGTCATCGGGGGATCCAGACTTCACCTGGAGCATGATGGTTTCGAGAGTCGTAGGTTCCAGTATTGGAAAAGTCTCCAAGGAGACAGAGGGGAGTAACTCTATCTCCGTTGGGCCTGCTTGGGTAGTGGGGACATGTGAGAAAGATGAGTAAATTGTGGCTATTTTACTATGGAAGTATTCTGCCTTTTCATTGCAGCGGGTCTGAGCACTGTGAGGATCTTAATTTAATTTAAAATTTAATTTAATTGTGGGTTTATATAGCGCTAGGATCAACTCCCGGAGGAGTATCTCCGTGCTTCGACCGCTGGGGAACCCGTCCTGGCTCACCCTGAGAGATGGTCCCTAATGGGCATCTCTAAGGTGCGACCAAGCATCCCCGGCGGTCTGGGGGGCCATTGTGAAGATGAGGCAAGCTAATGCCCAGAGTTGCTGAGTGTGGTCCCTGACTGGAGTAGGCACCGAGGCGAGAATTATCGAGCCCGCTGACCCTGGTCCACGACCCTGCCGCGTCGGGAATCGAACCCTGGTCCCGGGCCGTCCTCTGCTTACGGGTCTGCCGCCTCTAACCAGTGAGCCACACCACACCACAAATCTGGCAATTTGTCCGGTAGTTTTAGGAGAGATTTCGCAATTCGATAGATCTCTTTAGGTTTTGACGCCGCTGCGTTTATTTTGCTTTCATAATAGGTGGATTGAGCGATCTTTATGTTATTTTTATAGAGTTTAATGGAAGATCGATATGCATCTTTGTTTGTTTGTGAGAAATCGATGCGCCATTTCCTTTCAAGTTTTTTACATTCCTTCCTCATGTTACGTAGATCTTGTGAGTACCAGGGGGCATTTCTTGGACTATGTTTCGGTTCAAAGGCTATAATTGGAAGGATGCTATCCAGTGATTGGATGATCCACTTATTAAAATTGTCATTGTTAACTGTAGGGTCAGAATTACAAACTGCGGTGGAGGCTTCTAGAGCAATGGTCCACTGTATGTGATTAAGATTTGACCACTTACGGTCCCTATGGGGTACCGGAGGTGGGGCAGAGTGTGGGATTAACGGTGACCAGGTAAATAGGATCAAAATGTGATCAGACCAGGGAAGAGGGATGGATGAATCGGCTGTAAGCTGGGTGCAGTTGCTAAACATGGGGTCTAGGAGGTGTTCCCTGGAATGGGTGGGTTCCAGAACTCGATGGGAGAGCCCTAGTGCCTCGAGGCAGTTTAGTAGTTCCGTGGCTGCAGAGTCCAAAGGGTCGTCCAAATGGATGTTCAGATCACCCAGCAGAGTGTAATTGGGAAGACTGCAAACTCCGCTGACTATGGAGGATGGCAGACTATTGATAAAGTTACCTGGGGTGCCAGGTGGTCGGTAAATGAGAGTCCCTGAAAAGGTGCATGTGGGGGACAGGTCTAATGAGAAGGAGAGGTTTTCGCAGCTAGACAGGTGGTTAGGAAAGCTGCAAAAGTTATAGCAGTTTTTATATATAATTGCAATACCGCCACCTTTTCCAATTGGGCGGTCTGCTCGATGTATCTGGTATCCTGTAGGAAGTGCTTGAATAATGTCGGGATCCGAGTCTATGTGAAGCCATGTTTCCGTGAGGAACAACGCATCTGGTTCCTTATCGGATAGGAGTAGTGAAATCTCCAGGGAATGCTTGGGTAGGGATCTACAGTTTACAAAGAGCATATGATACGTCGGTGCTGGGGTTTGAGGAAAGGGCCGGTATGCGCAGTGTTGGCAAGCAAAGTGTTTTGTGGTGGGGTTTCATGAGGCAAGACAGGGAGTAAGGACGGGGCCTCGCAGCTGAAGTAGGGATGTGGGGCTATAGGTGAGAGTTTGCTTTTGGCCAGGGGTTGTGGCCCCTGGTCCCGGCCCGTCGCGGACGGGCGCAGACGGGCGTGCCTTTGGCATGCCGCCGGCGCGCCCGCTGCGCCGTCGGAAGTTAGTGCATTGGCAGTGTCCTGCTGTGAAGGCGGGTGACATACCCTGAAACCGGTCCTAGGATGCTTGTTTCTGTTCCAGGGAAGGCATGGCTTGGCAGTTCGGTCTGGACTGTTCCCATGAGGCACAGGGTCAAGACTGATTTGCATATGGCCATGTCTGAACTGGGGTGGCTTGGTGAGCAAAAGAACGATGGATTAAACCCAGATCAGTTGACTGGGGGAGAATGGTTGCATTGTCAGCATTCCGTCCATCATTTGTTTGCTGTATCAGTGTCCTGCTGTGGACACTGAATCCATGCAGGAGCGGGGCAAGACTACTAATGAGCCAGACGTGGCAGACGAGCCACTGCTCCGATTCTTCAAGTGGGAGATGTAGGGTTTATTAAAGAATGATACCTTGGAAACGAATTACAGACCCGATTCAAGAGAGAATCGGGGAGACTCGCTGACCCCCCAAGGGACCATGGTCACTGTCGCTCGCCTAGGAGAAACCCTGACCAGGAATGTGCCATGGTTCAAGGAAGCGAGAGGTGCCAGGAAGCCCGACTCAGCCCGCAGACACAGTACGGAGGACCCCGAGGGGATGAGGCCTTCGATGCGGCCATGAGTAGAGAGGGGATAGAAACAACCAGGAGAGAGAGCCATGTGTCCAGTCCTCCTGCCAGACAAGGGATGTGTGCCACATCCCAAGTTGAGCAGGCATGATTACCAGAGTGGTTCCAATGGTCTAGGTTGAGAGCAGTGCGGCCCTATAATCTGCAACCAAACCCTGAATCCAGCCGGGTATTAAGAGACGATGGATGGAATCTGAAAAGGTTAGTGCATCTGCTTGAATGGATGGCCGCTTTGCAAGCTGGCTTGGGGAGGGATATAGATAGAGAGCCACTCGCCTGCCTCCAAATGAATGCACAAGTGTGTTCCCTGCTGATGCAACACAGGAATTAAATATAGTTTTGATACCTGGGTGTTGTGTCCTGCGAGACACGTTCTAGTGTCTCGACAAGCACTGATTTAGTAGCCACTCCCCCATGGGAGTGGGCATACTTGCACCCCCACACGCATCCCGTCACGAGTGACGTGGCCCTGTCAATAAATGGGCCCAGGTGCACATGGCCAGTTGAGTACTCATAGCCACGGTGTCTGTGTCTCTCCTTAAGCAGCATGTGGGCCTAGAGCCCACAACACAACACTGGGCACTTCCTCACCCACACAAAATGTGCACAAAGAGCAAAAATAACCCAAGAAAAACAGGCCCCTACCAAATGAGTTTTTTCTCGCACAGATGGGAAAAATATCACCTTTTTGTGCAGGAAATAACCCAATCTGGCAACACTGAGCTGCACCGGGCCTCTACGTGAACTGCACGCACGTGCGCCACAGCACGGACGCGCGCCACAGCACGCAATCAGAGGCCAGGCGTGACCAAAGGTCATAAATGAACAGGATAGTGGAGTGTGCATGGTCACCTCCGAGTAGTGCATCTCTGTGTCTGGTGTGCTTAGAACAGTCAGTTCGGGTGCCTGGGCACTATCCTGAAGCCTGCACACCTCTACAGGGCCTATTGAGATGAGAGGGAAATAAAAATCAAATTCACGGTATGTAATGCTTATAAATGTATATCAAAGTGGAGGATTTTTTTTAAATTTGGAGAAAAAAAAGCTGAAACAGCTATTATTGCCTTATAATCCCAGGAGTTGCCTTCTAACCTAGGATTGTGACATTTTGGCATCTAAAGTCACTAGAACCACGTGGCAGTAGAGGGCAAAATTATGGAGCACAGAAATAATACAACAACACAGAAGAGAGGCAACATCACAGGGAGAGAAGCAATGGTCAATCTAACAGAGGAACAGAGACAAGATGCACTATGTGTGAGAAAGGGCCTTTTTTATATGGTTAGCCCCCACTTTTTGCCTGGGTTTTATGTGGTTTCAATTGTAGTGCACAGGGTTCCTGCCAAGCAGGCTCCCTCTGCCAGGCCTTCTTCCCTAAAAACAACCCCCCAATTGGTATTTCTACCCCTTGGAAGTCCCTAGTTATCATACTCTGACTCCTTAGGGCCTGGGAGCTGAAGAGGTTCTCCTGGGACCCCCTTCACTGGGAACCTGCCCCTGCAGCTTGCCGGCCTCTGTGAGAGGAAAAACAACAACGTCGACATGGCACCCTGCTGGGTACCGTGTCAGCTAGCACTGTCTAATGTTATAGGTAAGACACCCCTCTGGCAAGCCTCACAGCCCTGAGGCAGGGTCCACTATACCACAGACGAGGGCATATCTGCAGGGGCAGATATGCCCCAACAATATTGAGATCCTAGTTTCAATATTGTAAGTGCCAGGGAAGCCATGGAGGGAACATGTGCTGGGACCTCGACAACTCGAGTTCCTCAGCACCATCAATCAATCAATCAGTCAGTCACTGGTTTATAGAGCACGCTACTCACCCGCGAGGGTCTCAAGGCAATGGGGGGGCTGGGGGGGGGGGGAGCAGCTCTGGGTCAGTCGAAGAGCCAGGTCTTGAGGTCTTTCCTAAACGTGTGGAGGGCTGGGGAGCATCTGATGCCGATTGGGAGCTCGTTCCAGGTTTTGACTAAGATGTAGGAGAAAGCTCTCCCGCCCGTTCTGCGGATGCGGGGGACCTTTGCTAGGGCGAGGTCAGCGGAGCAGAGGTTCCTCTTGGGTGTGTGGAAACATACTCGGTC
The DNA here is from genome assembly GCF_964261635.1 of Lissotriton helveticus. Lineage (NCBI taxonomy): Eukaryota > Metazoa > Chordata > Amphibia > Caudata > Salamandridae > Lissotriton > Lissotriton helveticus. The sequence continues at coordinate 21,478,405 of NC_136069.1, read as the reverse complement.
ATTGAGGTATTTGGGCGATGTTGTTGAGGGTTTTGTAGGCATGGGTGAGGAGTTTGTAGGTGACCCTCTTCTCGATGGGGAGCCAGTGGAGTTCTCGCAAGTGTTGGGTCATATGTTCGTGGCGCGGTGTCCCTAGGACGAGCCTGGCGGCAGCGTTCTGGATGGTTTGGAGCTTGCATAGAAGAGTTTTTTTGATTCCGGCGTAGAGGGTGTTGCCTTAGTCAAGTCTGCTGGTAATGAGTGGGTGTGTGACAATCTTTCTGCAGTCGGGGGGATCCATTTGTAAGTCTTACGGAGGATGCGGAGGCAGTTGAAGCTGGCGGAGGATGCGGCGTTGATCTGGCGGTTCATGGAGAGTGAGGAGTCGAGGATTATTCTGAGGTTCCGAGCGTGGTCTGTCAGGGTGGGTGGACTACCGAGGGCAGGGGGCCACCAGGTGTTGTCCCAGGTGGTGGAGCAGGCTCCGAGGATGAGGACTTCTCTCTTCTCGGAGTTGAGCTTTAGGCAGCTGTCCTTCATCCTGGTCTCTACGTCTCTCATTCCTTCCTGGAAGCTGAGTCTGGTGGTTTCTGGGTTCTTGGTGAGGGAAAGGATGAGTTGGGTTTCGTCAGCGTAGGATACGATGCTGAGCCCATGTTGCCTGACGATGGGGGCCATGTAGATGTTGAAGAGCGTCGGGCTTAGCGAAGATCCTTGGGGTACTCTGCAGACGATGTCAGTGGGGTTGGAGCGGAAGGGGGAGTCTGACCCTCTGTTTTCTGCCGGAGAGGAAGGATAGTATCCAGTCGAGGGCGGTCCCCTGTATTCCTGCGTCGTGGAGTCTGGTGGCTAGTGTGCGATGTGAGACGTGTCATAGGCTGCTGAGAGGTCTGCGGTGTCCCCCTGGTCGAGCAGCATGCAGATGTCGTCGGTAGCAGCGAGGAAGGCAGTCTCAGTGCTGTGGTTGCTGCGGAAGCCAGATTGGTAGGTGTCCAGGATGGAGTTTTCTTCGATGTAAGCGGTCAGCTGAGTGTTCACGAGTCTTTCGGTGACTTTAGCTGTGAAAGGGAGGAGAGAAATAGGCCGGTCGTTCTTCAGGTCAGTAAGGTCGGCCGTTGGTTCTTGAGGAGGGGTTTCACCTCTGCGCGTTTCCAGTCGTCAGGCCAGATGCCCGATGTGAGGGAGGACTTGATAGTATGTCCTAGTTCGGGAGCGATAGCAGTGGCGGCCCTGTGGAAGATGTGAAGGGGGGCATGGTTCAGTTGGGGCTCCTCAGTGTGTCTTATTCATTGTAGAGGAAATGAGCTTGACGGACGCAGTGGTGGTAGGCGCTGTGGTGCTGTCTTCTGGCTCGCTGAAGTTGTCGTAGAGGGCCTTGATCTTCAGGTGGAAGTAGGAGCTGTGTTTGTCGCAGTGTTCCTGGGAGGGTCGATGTCGGTGGCTTTGCAGAAGGGCTTTGTAAACTGCTGAATGACGGCTTCACTGAACACAGGAGTGTTTGGTACGAAACTGCTCCTCACAATAAACCCACACTGATGCCAGTGTGGAATGAATTGTACATGTACTCAGAGGTGCCCCATGAAAACCGAACAACACTGGTATAGTCTCTGACCAGCTGTAGGCAGCCAGCCACCACTAGACATGTGTCTGGACCCCTGGGTCAAGAGCCCCTACTCTCTGGGACTATCAACAATGCACATTCTGTGCAGAGGTGTCACACCTCATCCCCCATGATGGGCCAATGCTCGAAGAAAGAAACTTCAAAGGCCTGCCGCCTTTGTTATGCACCCTTCTCCCCCAGCCTCTTCTGCTGGCAGCAGATGGCAGCCCCAGGTTTACACCTGCACTTTGGGCAGGAAAACTTAGAAGAATAGGAGGTGTGCCCCCCTCTGCCAACTCCACCCCTAAGGTGGGGGAACTGAGGTGAAGCTCATCTGTCAAGCCTCACCATCTTTAAGATGGGGGTACCCCTCAAATTAGTACTAGGTCTATGGAGGGTGTAGTCACCCCATGTAAGGTGCCCATTGGCCCTGCCTGCTACTGCCCTAAAACGCCCCTAATCCAGTATTTAGGTGGCTCCCCCAGACCTGGAAATTAAATCTGCAATGACCTAAGAAGAAAGAAGACGACCGTGCAGAGAAGACTGAAGATGACAACTGCCTTGGCCCCAGCCATACCGGCCTGTCTCCAGCTTCTGGGAACCTGCGACCAGTCTTGCAGCCTTTATAAACCGTGGGAGGACTGCTGCCTTCGAAAAAGACTCCAATCCCACGTGCTCAGCAGCCCTGTCCAAGAAGAAACAAGTTCCAAGGACCCCGGATCCAGGCGGATCTCTGTCTCCTGCTCACTCTGCACCCAACGCTTACGGCCTGAGTCTGAGTGGCTCTCTTGTGCAGTGAAGTCTCCCCAGCAATGCTGACCTCGTATCCAGTGTTGGCTGACCTCGTATCCAACGTTGGCTGACCTCTCCTGATCTCCAAGACGGCGCCTGCAGTGTGAATGCCAAGGCTCCCTCTGACCACGTTCTGCTCCGGTAAAAAGAGTCCGACGTTGAAAGGCACCCCTTGATCTGAAGCCCCTTGGCCTTGGTGAGCTGAACTTATGTGCCCCTACGACACCCTACATCTCAATTTCCCTCTGCTTTTGTTGGTCTTCCTCCTGCATCCTCCGGTGCCATGCCTGCAGCCTCTTTGCTGAGTGAAGAATCCTCATTGAAAAGCAATGGGCGGCTGACACTGAAATTGCACCCGGCCGCCCCTGTGTCGCTGGTGGTGTATGTTTGTTGCTGCTATATGGCCCCCCTGTGCTTATGCTAACCCCAAAGCCTGGCCCCCTACAACAGATTTATTTACCTGTAAAGAGTGTGGCTCCAGGCACCCCCAGTCTCAATTAAAAAGCATTGGGCCAAACTCTGATTTTGAGCTCGGCACCCGGTCGCCCCTGGGTCACTGGTGGTGCAGTTTTGGTACTCACCTGATCCCTGGTCCTTGCTGACTTTTGTCTCTGAAGACTGAGATTGTAAGTGCATTACTTACCTGTTTAACTGCAATATTGTTTTCCCCATAGGACAACATTATATTGGGCTGAAAAACATCTGTCGCTTTTTCAAAGTGAAAAGTATTTTTAATTTAAAACGTACTTACCTCATTACGAAGATCTTGTTCTTAAAATAAAATACAAACAAGGTAAATGTTTCTAAAATTGGTCTGGATCTCCTTCTTAAGTCGTGTGTCCATTATTAATCATTGTTGTGCAATAAATGTCTTACACTCCTCTGCGTTAGGCCTCAGGCTGCTCGCCCACACTACCACTAATAGAGCACTTTGGGTTTTACATTGAGCCCTTTACACTTCTGGGGACGCATCGCTGGGACAGCAAGCGGTGAGCCAGCGCGGGGGGCATATTGAGGAGCGCCTACACCTCCCAGACTGCCACGGGGCCAGGACCGGACTGCCGGCCCCTCCCCCTTGCACCGGGGACTACTCGCGCCTCCCGCTCCGCGGGAGACGCATCGCTGGGACAGCAAGCGGTGAGCCAGCGCGGGGGGCATATCGAGGAGCGCCTACACCTCCCAGACTGCCACGGGGCCAGGACCGGACTGCCGGCCCCTCCCCCTTGCACCGGGGACTACAAGAACTTCTCGCGCCTCCCGCTCCGCGGGAGACGCATCGCTGGGACAGCAAGCGGTGAGCCAGCGCGAGGGGCATATCAAGGAGCGCCTACACCTCCCAGACTGCCACGGGGCCAGGACCGGACTGCCGGCCCCTCCCCCTTGCACCGGGGACTACAAGAACTTCTCGCGCCTCCCGCTCCGCGGGAGACGCATCGCTGGGACAGCAAGCGGTGAGCCAGCGCGAGGGGCATATCGAGGAGCGCCTACACCTCCCAGACTGCCACGGGGCCAGGACCGGACTGCCGGCACCTCCCACTTGCACCAGGGTGTATTTAACCAACGAGTCTTCACGCAACGCGGGCGGGCGCCTGGCTAAGCCCGGGCAAAGGGCGAGCCATCTGTGGCCATCAGTGGCTGAAAGAGGCCGGGCAGGGCCAGCCCCCTTGGCTGCCCAAGGCTGTGGCCGAACTGGACACTATGAACGGAGGTAAAATCCCTATTAATTAAATTGCCAGCCAATACCAATTTTTAATTTGATAATTGTCAGTATTGGTTTTATTTCTTTTTTATTTGGTATAGTAATTACCGTCCTTGTATATTTCATACCTGGTGAGAACCTCAGCCAAGCATCATGGGCAAAAATATCCCTCCTACAACCCGCCCTTGCACACGGCAAAAAGCTGCTCAAACAACCCCTCTTCCGAGCCTACCTGCAATAGATAAAATGTTGCAAAAAACAATAGGGGTCGTAGCCTCTGTGATAGAGAATACAGAAAGACGCCTTTCATTAACACCTGCCTTGCTTCCCCCTTTGTCGCCCAGGAATGCATCCCTAGTCTCAGCCAACACCCCGGATTCGATGCTAGCGTCTTCCTTTGCTGAGCTCCCCTGCGCGCAGGTCGACCTAGATGTCAGCCCCCACTGCAATCAATCCCCCCTCTAGCTCCCCAGGTAGTTAAAAAGGTACCCAAGCACTGTCCTAGAAAAAAAAAGTCTAAACCTCACTAAAAAGTTGTTCGACCTGCTACAGATACCCCTCAGGACGATATAGGCCCCTCTTTTTCCACTTTAGCACCTCCCTTATGGGCTACTCATTTAATAATCGATCTACAAACGTACATGGAACAGCTCATCAAATCCCAGCTTAAAATTTTGATGAGTTGAATTGACAAAGTTGCCGCTATGATAAACTGCAAGAGTGGAACAAGCGATCAGTTACCAACACCTACCGGGTTTAATCTCCCGGTCCCGGCTGTAGGAAGCATTAACCAGTTATCCCAAGGTTCAAGTCATGTTGAAGGTCCACAAGCAGACAATCAGGATTTAGGGCCGGGTCTACCGACTAGGTCTAATCGCCCCATTGCCCCTATCCTGTCTGGCCCAGCCATTCCATCAAGTGGGCACTTAAACAACGTGAGCTCAAGCCCCCGAGATCCACCCCCAGCCCCAAAAGTGATCTCCAAACACCACTTGAACTGGGGCCTGCAGCCTCAAAAGACCATTCCAACCCCTCCAGTCATTGCACAAAAACAACCACTACCTTGTATTCAGCTACCTCCTGAGGCTTCGCCGTACGTGGTGGTATTAACGGGAGTACCATCTTTGACCGGAGAGCGAGGTGAAACGTATCCTGAGCTGAAGAATAAAATCATATTCTGGCTGAACAAATTTAGACCATTATCGAAGCTGGGCCATGGGGAAATTCTATTCGCCAGAAGAGTTGGCTGGATAGGGACCAAACCTAAAAATATTGGAGGGGACTGTGTGATCATAAACTTCAGGGATCCCGGAGTGGTAAACCACATTGTGCAATGGGGTGGCCCCCGTCATCTAGGGACAATCACTCCTTTTCCCCTAGGGTACTTTTACCCACTTGAAAGGGTTCCTGGTGGGTTTGGACTATCTTTTTCCCACAAGGGCGGAGAGGGGGTAGAATTTAACATACCTGTGGAGAATAGATTCAGTGCCCTGAACAACGTTGACTGACTAGCCCTCCCACTTTGGCACAATGATATAGTCCCTAATCCAGCTGTGTGTTTGGTGGCGATGGAGAGCGGGAGGCAAAAGGAGGAATTACCCAAGATAGTCTGCGGGGCCATTGAAGTGGGTCCACCAATGCCTCCATCTACTGCAAACTTTAAACCTTGCTTCCCAGTAAATGGAAGAGGGACAGACAACTGTGTTGGAACTCCCTCTACCACCTCTCCCCCGCCTACTATAGTTAATCCCGCAAGGGCCCAGCCACACACCTCACTAATTGGGTCTTGGAAGGCAGCGGGCCGGGTTCTAAGCTATCAAACCCAGAATGGGGGAGCTGGTGGACCAGTATGATGTGTGTTTATTTCAAGAGACCTGGATGCTTACTGTTACCACTAGGGTGGGCTTTGCATCCTACCACATTCCGGCTATACAGGGTCCAAGGGGTAGACCCTTGGGGGGACAGTGTATATGGGTAGCTACCCATTTGGGGTGTACAGTGAAAGTGATTGATTCCCACTCCCCGGATATCCTGAGCATTCTCCTCAAATATCTGGATGGCACGTCAGTTGTAGTCCTCAATATCTATTTGCGCCCCATTTTTCAATCAAGGGGGTCATCTTCGATTGAGGCTCTCGATGAACTCCTTTCATTGTACTCCGCTCCCACACACAGAATACTGGGTGGTGACTTCAACTGTCACTTTGAACCCCTGGTGGGGATACCTTCAGTAACTGTAGAGGAGGATTCAATCTGGCATATACAGGAGTGTTCTATGTGTCCAGCAAAGCGCCGGATTCCACTGGCTTTACAGATTAATAAACTCCTAGTCTCCCACTACCTAAGAGCCTGTAATGGTAGACTCCCCCCTGACATTCCTGGGAAGTTTACCTATAACAGACCTGGGAAAACTACAACCATTGACTATATCATGGTCAATGTAGAACTCTGGTCACAAATCAGGTCCTTTAGTGTGATCGAGAGGGTGGACAGTGACCACAACCTTCTTTCGCTAGAACTAAAATATGCATTAGGTCACCAACTTGGATTGAGGGAGTACGACCCATACACTAACCCCAATCTAATTACTGTGACAGGAGGTAGACGCTTCAGGTGGGCTAAGTTTGTACTAGCACCGGACAAAGTAGCAGAGCTTTATCATCAAATTGCCTCTTCCCTAGCAGAGGCTTTTAATCTTTCGGCCACCTAGGATTCCTCCTACTTGGTAGCGCTTGACCACATCCATACGAATCTTATCACATCTTTAGCCGATTACTTCTACAAGCCAGCCAATAAGAAGGCTCGGCCAAAAAACCAGGACCAGTGGTTCACCAAAATCTGTAGGGAGGCTAAACATGCTCTTGTCAGGGAGGTTAAAACAGGCACTGTTCAGAGTATTAGAGTGGCAAGACTGTCGTATAAAAGCATTATTACAGAGTCAAAGTTGGAATGGGAGGCCCTAAGATGAGCAAATATAAAAGACGCCCTCGATGGACGCGACTATAGGGCGTTCTGGAACCTGGTTCGATCAGGATCGCCTGAGGGGGAGTCTGCCCTAACACCCAACCTGAGTAAAGAGGTGTGGATAGCACACTTTAAGCCCCTCTCCGCCTTCACCAATACTACGCCCCTAGTAGACCAACCGACACCTGCTCCGAATTCACAGGCTCCCATAGACCTGGACTATCAGCTAGTCATCATACCGGAAATTCAGGCGGCCCTTAAAAGCTTGGCCGCAGGGAAGGCCCCGGGTTTGGACCATATTACTGGTGACCTGTTTCTGAGCGAGCAAAAGGTCTGGGTTCCCTATATCTGTTTATATTTCAATGCCATCCTTCTAGGGATGGAAATCCCCTCAACTTGGCTGGGGGCAGAGATCATCCCCATTCACAAAAAGGCTTCCCCCCTGGACCCGGCAAACTACCGCCCCATTAGTCTTATAGACGTCTTGCAGAAATTGTTCGCCCGCATTTTACTAACAAGGTTGCAGTGTTGGATGGACGATCATCACATCCTGACCTCCCTTCAAGCGGGCTTTCGTGCTAAAGTTTCCACCATTGACTAACTCTTTAGACTACAGTTGGTCTACTGGAAGACGGTGACTATGGGGGCCGGTAGTTTGTATCTGATCTTGGTAGATCTTCGATCTGCTTTTTACTTGGTTCAGAGGGAGAAGCTATGGGCGATCTTGTTAGAGATGGGTGCCCCAGCGTACTTGTGCCAACTATTCAAATGTTTACATCAGGGCACTTTTGCAAGGGTGAGGTTCGGGAGGAATGGGGAGCTTCCGGCAGCTTTTCCGGTGCAAAAGGGCGTGAGGCAGGGGTGCGCGTTAGCGCCCACGCTCTTTTCCCTGTTTCTCAATTGTCTGATTAAATACCTACTAGGCTCACGGGACCTTGACTCTCCTAGTCTAGCAGCACGAAAGATACCGGCCCTGATATTTGCCGATGATACCCTTTTGTTATCAAAATCTCCTAAGGGTATTCAGAGAATTTTGGAGGCCTTCTGCTCTTTCTGTAAAACCAGAAACCTGGAGATCAACCTCTCCAAAACCAAATGTATGTTTTTTAATTCCAAGGCATCTAATTGCCCCCTTCCACATCTGGACGGCACGGTGCTTGAAAGAGTCTCCACTTTTGAATATCTGGGGTTAACACTGAATGACAAGATGGATTGGAGGTCCCATATAGCCAAGGCAAACATGAAGTTGGGCCAAGCCGCGGGAGGTGTCCTAAAGGTCCATAATGAGTGCTCATCCAAAATCCTGGGACCTCCAGTGGAAATCTATAAGGCACAGGCGAGAGGTGGGGCGCTTTATGGTGTAGAGCTATGGGGCCATGCCAACGCCTCCTCGCTCTCTATCACTGAGAATAGCTTTATTAGGCGCCTACTGAGACTCCCACAAAGCACACCTCTTATCCTGTTACGGCTTCATTTGGGTTTGGCCACCATACAGGAGGTTACCCCCAATCATTATACTGGAGGAGACCCTGGTCTACACCCAAGCTTTCAAGCTATAGGGAGGACCTTAGTCACCTATTGTCCGTAGGGGGTGTAGGAAAAATTCCATGGCTAAAGCATGTGAAACACCTGTGCAAAGATCTGCGGAAGGATGACCTGTGGTACTCCCCGGAACAATCTTCTGCCTTGACCCTTAGGAGGACGTTGGCCAAAGCACTCAAACAATATCGACTGGACCAGATGGTTTTAAAACCTCGAGGTACCTCTTTCTCTCTTTCTTGGCATCTTGTTCTTCGGGGTCGAGGCTTGGAGACTTCCTCTTCGGCATCAAAGATTCTTTTGACTTGTTGAACCTTGAGCTTCAGTGTTTGGCTCTTGGATGGTCTATTTTCAATGCTGAAACTTCCTTTCCTCGCCAACCCTTCGACGACTTGGGTTTATCAGTTTTGCCTCCACCGGAGTCCCCCTCGATGGATCCCTGGGACTCCTGGTCTTGGGGTGTGCCTGCGGTTGGTGAATGCTTTGACACCAAGGTTCTTTACGACATCCTAGAGTCAGTTGTTCGTGACTCAGAAAATTTCTTTGAGGCCAATAGACCTCTTTACCTCCGGTCTCTTGGTCTTTGTCATGACCTGGCCATCGATGATCCGCAGATCTACGTCGGATGTTTCCCCTCGGCGACGTTCTCTCTTCACTGGAGAGGCCTAGATCCCTCAGGAATAGAATCGTCTGCTGGCGTGCATGGTGTGATGGGCCACCCTCTTGTCTCTCTCTCTCACCCTCAGCGTCTTTGACAGAAACACAGAGCAGGCGTTACAGTCTTCGCTTCGGTGCTCGATGGGCAGACAGAGGTTGCAGACTGGGTGCTTGTCCTTCTGTGAGAACTTGTGGTGACAATTTTTGCAGAACTGGATAGGTGTCTTCTTCATTAGGCCGAACAGTGAGCCCCTTGAACAGGTATTTTCAAAAACCATAGAGGAAAAATTGTTCTCCTCTCTGGATTTTTCCTCCTGTACCTCTTTGGTGGAGATGTACCTCAATTTCGATTATCTTCTCGATGAACTACTTCTGAAACTTCTTCTAAAACCTTTCAGGAAGAGATGTTTTAAATTCGCTTGGCTACAGGCTGATAGGTGGGACCTCACAAGGTGTTCGAATGAGGGACCGTGGCAATTTTAGCCCGATGTAGTAGGATACAGTTTTCTGAAATTCGGGCGGATAAACAAAGCAAATGGGTGATCGCAGTGTGGAAAAGTAAATTTTGTCATGTTCTGTGTCACTACGTGTCATCCATCATATGTTATGTGTGCATGACCAATATGCATATGTTATTCCCCATGTCCGATTCAAGACGCAATTACAGTTGTGTCCACCTCTGGTATGTCATTTTCCAGTTCTCGTGAATACTACGAATATCAGGCCTATGTAAAGCTACGTTGCCACGTTTCTCAGTGTGCACGTTATTTCATTATAAAGTCCCCGTTTCCAGGCCTCAACAGGGCCCGGACATCAGATTCAGCTCCTGTCTCCTGAAGCCTCGCTAAGGAGTGATCCAGCCCCCACCTGTATCCTCGACCTTTCACTTACTTCCTGCCTCGCAGTGCCCGGTGCAGCTTGGCTCAGTCTCTGAGTCTGCCAAGACTATGTTATGATTCCAGTTATCAGTTTAGTCCTCCTTCTCTGCATTCCTAAGCTACTGAACTGCATCAATAGTTTCCGTCATTGTCTAGCCTATGCGGCTCCATGTTAAGAGAAATACTGTATTTAATGGTCATTTAATATTCTTCATCACGCACTATATGTAGAATAAATGCATGCTCCAGTCTTAGAGTCAATTAGCCTTTCCCCTCCTGACTTCTAGTTTATATCAACATGTTCCCTAAACATCAGATACTAGATAGGGTTTAGGTACATGTCGCTCCGACCCTCCAGACTCTAGTCTCTGCTCCTAGCACAGAGTTCATAGCCCCCAGCTTCTCCTCGTAACACGTCATTGCCAGTTTGCGCGCACCACCAGGTTAGAGGTCCCGGCTCCTTAGGTAGCCCCCTCCTATGTTTCCGCCCATTCATGACATATTCTGTTACGTCTGCACCACATGTCTATGTATACACCCAGTTACACCTCTTTTTACTCTTATCTTTCGCGACTGCTACGCGTCACGCCTTCTGCTCCACCCACTGCTACGCCTACTGCAATGTAATGCTATGTGTTTGCGCTATGTATATATGCTCATGTATTGTTATTAAAGAGGAGCGCGCTCATCCCAGACCCAGCCCCAGCAGCTGCTGGGCCCTGTCATCCTATTCCTATGCAGGTTGTCCTGTTCCTGTCCTTATGCTGTATTAAACCTGCAAAAACTCCTACTACCTCGAATCTTGACTCTTATTTATTGAGCTATCTGTTATGATATATGTCTAGTCAAAAAATAGGGTATTATTTATTTATTTACCACATAATGGCGCCCGAATAGGGACTTGCCCTTTCCCCACGCGTCGGTGAAGCCACGCCGACCCCCTGACCCTCTGCAGTCGTGACGGAACTCTTCTGCGCAGTGGCAGATATTTCTGCTCAAGTATCCCTCAGGCCCACGGAGGAGACGGAGGAGGCGGTCCAGCATCCAGACGAGACGGTGGAGGAACGCGGCGAGTCCCGACCAGAGCCCAAGCCAAGAGTCCAAGGTCCGAGGTATCCGGAGGTCCACCCGTAACTGAAGTCCGAAGTCCGAAGTTCGTCGTCATCGTCGTAGCAGTCCAGTCCAGTCCGAGGCCTTCCGTTCTTGCTGCCCGGTGAGTACCGTTACTGGGGTGGTATCTAGACAGGGTCAATTTCATTGACTCTGGTCTGTGGGTTGGTGGTACACAGTCCCACAAACGAAGTGTTCACTTCGGTGGATGCGGGTCCTGACGTGTCTCTTTAAGAGACCGGTAAGTTTCGTACTGTTTCAGCAGTGCATCTAGTTTCTGTTCTAGTCAGTTTCTGTTCTCGAGAAAATTCATGTGTTCTGTTCTCAGTATTTCCAGGTAGTATTCTGTTCGAACTGTTATTTTAAATGTTTTTCATGTATTCTAATGCCGTGGTATGAATGGGAAATAAGTATCGTGTTTATTGTGTATTGTATTGTGTCTAGATTACAGTTCAGTCATGCCCATATTTTCCAAGTTACGTCAGTTAAAGACTAGAAAGGGTCTGCTGGAAGCAGCAGTTCCCGTCCCGCCCAGGGACAGTCCAGGTCACTTTATGTATCAGAAACATGGCATAAGCGCCATATTGTATCTAGATTTATGGGTAGAATATACCAAACAGTTAGAAGAAAAGTATAGATGGCCCGTATCGGGTACATGGGATGCCGAATGCATCATGCGAGTAGAGGAGGCATTATGGAAAAAGAAAGCCAGACAATCACAGAAAGACGCCATCGAGTTGTGGCGCAAAGAAGCTCATAAAAGAACCGAAAAAGAAATCAGAAAGTCAGAACTAAGTAGAGAATCCCAAGAACGAGCCCAAGAAAGAGAATTAATCGAGATAGGTGAACGAGTTAGAACTGAGCAATCAGACAGACAGAGGAATGCCCTCATTAAGGGTATGTATCCTCTTCTTGCCGAGGGCTTGCCAAAAGCGACCCCGGAGGCATCCAGTAATTTCCCGCCACCGTTAGTTCCGACCAAGCTACGTCACAAACCGACCGCAGCTGATATTTTTATTTCGTCCTATCTGGACGACACAGTCCCCGAATATGCAAATCCTGTTCGCGCTCCGCCAGTCCCTGTAAATCAGGTAATTCCTGCTCCTCCAGACACCGGGGTGCCCTTAACAGCCCCCCCGGGTCAGCCCGCCATACAAGTCCAGCCCACGTTACAATTACCGACCCTGCCAGGACGAAAAGCATCAGTTGATGATTCTAGTTTAGGGGCCGCAGGAAGAGGTCTTCCTCAAACCCCGCCGCCATACAAGCGTTTATCAGCACTCGAATTACATGCTCAAGCATCACAGCGTACTCCCAAGAGTAATAAGTCTGTTGCAGAGATCAGGCAAACCCTTGGCGAATGTGTCTATGACCCAGTTCCAGGCGAGTTTAATATGGTTTTATATTCCGTACGCGTAAGGAGAGTGACCGAGTATCTAGTCACCCTGCCGAATATGAAAGAAGATCTAGACAGGATATATCGTTTCATCCGTACAGGGGATGACCCACAAAGTATTAGTGATGCCATGTCTCAAAGGAAAGCCGAGATTCAGCGCATGATATTAAAGTTCTTAATTAACTGTCTAATAAGAGAACAGGATTACCCGTCTAAAGACCCGGAAGAAATGAAAACTCTAACAAAGTGGAGTGATAATATAGCCGAAGGAAAGCACAATACCATTGGTGCCATGGAAAGTATGTACAAGAAAATCCGTAGAGAAATAATAAAGATACACGAACAGCGTAAAGCAGCACAAGTAAGCGAGAAAGAAAGTACCTCTGATCCTGAAGAGGAAGACGATGAGAATACTGCCAGAATAGCGTATGTAGGAAAACCTAGATTTCCAGATCGCCATTTACGTCTAGAACCCAAGTCAATTTTCCATCATTCAGCACCAGAACAAGGTTCCCTAGAACAAGTATTTCAAGCTACCGATCACATTCTGAAATCACGAATCGGTTATAGTAAGTTAAGTACTATGCATGAACAGGAACTAGTCCGATCAGCAGTCAGATGGATTACTGATTCTACCACTTTTCCAGACGAAATAGTGGCACAAATGTTTCTGAAAATGCCCCCAGCCGAGCAGCGACTGGTGGGTATGTATATGATTCAGCACCTCATTATACTGTATGAGGGTCAACATTCTGATCCAGGTCCGTTACACGATATCCTGAACGAGTTACTCCAGTACAGATGGAGAGGTCTAGGTACCGATTTAATTAGTGTCATTCTAGAACAGCGTCACAAATATAGAACATTCTTGAACCCGCATTTTGTTCATGTCTCACCCCCAGAAAGTAAATCATTCAACATAGACAGACAGAATCCGTTACGAGAAGTCCACCCAGTCAGAGGAACGGGTGGCGAAATGCAACGAGTGTTTGTATACACTCCGATAACAAAGATGGAACTTCTCGAAATGAAGAAATTAATTCCCTGTCATGACAAAGATCCCGCAGGGTTCCATAGAGAATTAAAAGACATGCTCCGTATGGGAGAATACACTTACCCAGATATCATTAAAATGTTAAAGGTTCTGCTACCCGCAGGGGTGTATGAAAAGCTAAAGGAAAAAGAATGGGAGGTGGGAGAGAAAAAGATAGACTGGGCAGTCCTAGATGCAGAAGATAAGATACGTGTACCAGGTACTGGTCTTGGAGAGAAATGTAAAGAATTACCAGAATTATTAATTCAAGTTTTACCCAGATTATTAACAACTAGAAAAGAAGACTGGGATGCAATCTCAGCCTGTAAACAGAAACAAGATGAAGATATTAGTGATTTTTATTCTAGGTTTGAAAAGTGCTTTAGTATCAACAGTGGTCTCAAGACAAGTAGTGAGTCATACCCTCACCTTTTCGTTACCAAATTAGTCGAGAATTCAAGTCCACCAATTAAAAACCGAGTTTTGAAAGTCGAAAGCACCTGGCAAGCAAATACTCCGTCCCAGATGCTCCAAATGCTCCAGTATCACCAGAATAGAATCAGAGAAGAACAAGAACACGAAAGAAAACGTATGAAAGACACGAAAATGAAAGTACTAGTTGCACAATCCGTTCCTCAAGACAGTCAGAAGAGGGGTCCAAATCAAGCCAGTCATCCTGCAGCACCCGTTAAAGGGAACTGCAATTATTGTAAACAGCCAGGTCATTTCATAAACGAGTGTACAGTTCTGAAACATAACATAGCTACCGGTAAGACAAAAGAAAGACCACGTCCGCCTAGACAAGAACAAGTTTCACAGACTCCTCAGTCACAGAATGCACCACAGACAGTTACAGCACCGCAGCCTATTGCTGCAACACAGCATGTTACATCGCAGATGTACCAGTATGCACAGTCTGAGTATCCAGAGTACCAGCCATATTCATGAAACAGCCTAGAGAGGGAGGTAGGCTTGCCTCTCATCGAGATACCTGTAGATCAAGAGGGTCCCTATGTTCACAGTCAAGTATTAGGGAAAGACAGAAAGTTTTTGATTGATACAGGGGCAAGTAGGACCACAATTAGTCATGCCGAAGTTCCAGGGGCTCCGCTCTCAGGCTCAAGAAATGTTTCCCTTGGATTTTCAGGAAAGCCTATCGTTAATGAGATTTCAAAGCCAGTCACTCTAGAAGTAGGTCCATTGTCCCGCACTACTGATCTGTTACTTACTAAGTCATGTCCAGAAAATCTATTAGGCATTAAAACACTGAAAGAGTTAGGTGCCGTTATATGTTGTTCCCCAGAGGGAATACGATTGTTCCTACGTGACTTTAAGGGTCACTATGTATTACGAGATTTTGATTCCAGACTGTCTAAAGTTCCGCAGCATTTATGGGCGCAAGGTCCAACTGATGTAGGTTACATGCAAATCACACCCCATCGTGTGACTCTCAAACCAGGTGTAGTGTTACCACGAATCAGACAGTATAGATTGCCACCTGAGGCTGTAGCAGCCTTATCCAAAATTATTGACGAGCTCATGGCTCAAGGAGTAGTTGTAGAAACTGACTCCAATGTATGTAACTCTCCGATCATTCCAGTCATGAAACGTACTGATCCAAATGCACCCCCAGTATATCGATTAGTGATTGATTTACGGGAATTTAACAAATGTATTATTCCTCAGTACCCAGTTGTCCCAGATATCTCTTCCCTATTGACAGCCATTGATTCCGAAGCCACGTTCTTTACAGTAATCGACCTTAAGAACGCATTTTTTAGTGTTCCTATTCATCCAGACAGCCAGTTTCTTTTCGGATTCTGTTTAAATGGAAGGAGCTATATGTTCACACGCGCTCCTCAAGGTTTCACAGAAAGCCCTAGTATTTACAGTCAAGCACTTAAGAGACAACTAGACAATATTCACATGCCAACTGACACTGCCCTGCTCCAGTATTTCGATGATCTACTGATCACAGCCCGTTCTGAACGTGCTTGCGAGCGAGCGTCACTGACGGTTCTGTATTTCCTAGCCGAGATGGGACACAAGGTGTCCCCTTCGAAGCTTCAATTCTGTGTCCAGCAAGTGGTCTACTTAGGACACTTACTGTCCAAGAGGGGTAGGCAGTTGACACCAGACCGTATCCAGTTAATAGCGAGTCTTCCTCAGCCCAAGACCCAGAAGGAGGTACGTGCCTTTATCGGCCTTACTTCTTATTGCCGACAATGGATTCCTCAGTATGCATTTCTAGCCAAGCCACTGATACAGTTAACGACACAGGAGGCAGCCGTATCGACTGTCCTCCCTTGGACATCTGAACATACACTTAGTTTCAACGAGTTAAAGAAAGCTTTATGTCAAGCTCCAGTTCTAGCGACACCGAACTACAGTAAGCCTTTTACACTTTTCGTTACTGAACGTGAAGGTACAGCATTATCTGTTCTCACACAAGATCAAGCAGGACAATACAAGCCCTGTGCTTATTTTTCTAGCACACTAGATCCAGTCGCCCAGGCTCTGCCTGTGTGCCTCAAGTCAGTTGCAGCCACAGCACTAGCTATCAGACAAAGTGATTCCATAGTTTTAGGACACTCCCTGACAGTACAAGTCCCACACTCCGTGGAAGTTCTTTTAAACCGAACACAAACACAACACTTGACAATTGCACGTTTAACAGGTTATGAATTGACACTGTTCCAGCCACACATAGATATTAGACGCTGCAACATCCTGAATCCTGCTACACTGTTACCATCAGCTAGTTCAAATTCTGCCGCACACGACTGTGTGGAAGTAGTCAACATTACGACAAAGCCAAGACAAGACCTGACAGACATTCCGTTACCAGATCCTGACCTGACACTTTATGTGGATGGTTCATGTATGAGAACTAGTACAGGAGAACTAGTAGCCGCGTATGCAGTGACTACTGACACTGAAGTTATTGAAACACACCGTATTGATACCCTGTCCGCTCAAGCAGCAGAGCTAGTTGCTCTGACACAAGCCTGTATACACGCCAAGAACCTGAAAGTTAATGTTTACACAGATTCACGTTACGCATTTGGAGTCGTTCACGACTTTGGAGTGCTCTGGCAGGAGAGAGGTTTCATGACTTCTCATGGAACCAAGATTCAGCATGGTCTCCTTATTCAAGCTCTGTTAGATGCCATACACTTACCGACATCTATTGCTATCATGAAGTGCAAAGCACATACGAAAGTCACTGACATTATTTCTCAGGGTAACGATCTAGCAGATCGCACAGCCAAGCTTACAGCACAGACTCCAGACACTCAAGTTAATCTAACACAGACACATACTCCAGATCCGACTACATGTATGACAGTTAAGGACCCCACCCAGGATGTCATAGATATCCAGTTACATGCTACTCCCGATGAAATCAAGAAATGGTCTGAACAAGGAGGGGTCCAGACAGATCAAGGATGGTTAACAAAGGGTAGAACCACATGGTTTCTCCCCGACTCTATGGTTCAAGTCATTATTAATACCGCACATAGTCCAGCACATTTAGGAGAAAAAGCAATGTTAGACAGTATCCAGAACATTTGGTTCAACAAGCATTTACGAGCTGCAGCCAAGCAGAAAGTCCGTACCTGTATGATATGTTGTCAGTTTAATCCAGGTAAAAGTGTCCCGGTGGAACAAGGTGGTTTCCAGCCCCCTGACCACCCTTTTGAAGTCCTCCAGATGGATTATATTCAGATGGAGCGATGTCGAGGTTTCAAGTATGTCCTTGTAGTTGTATGCGCTTTGTCCAGATGGACAGAAGCATATCCAGTCCCAGATTACACAGCCGCGACCACTGCCAAGCAGTTGGTTCGTGAATTCTTCCCTCGATATGGACTCCCTAGAGTCGTATATTCTGATAACGGTCAGCCATTCTCATCTGAGTTGATGAAGCACGTTTCCCTGTTGTTAGGGTACCAGTGGAAGTTTCATTGTGTACGCCATCCTGAAGCAGCCGGTCTAGTCGAGAGACATAATCAGACTCTGAAAATTCGAATTGCCAAAATATGTAAAGATAAGGGTGTGGACTGGCTAGTAGCTCTGCCAGTTGCTTTGTTTTATATGCGCATGGTCGCCCATTCCAGATCAGGTCTGTCCCCGTATGAGGTCGTTTTCGGCCGCCCCCCTAACATGTGGGGTACTCCTAGACCCCGAAGTATTACTGATGTTTCATGTAATATGCTGACAGATTACCTAGCTTCCTTGATGTCTGCCCTCAACTCATGTCGTTCACAGGTTGCCGCCGCATTTCCAGACAATACCGAGGTGGCACCGCATGAGATTGTTCCAGGTTCGATGGTGCTCGTCCGGAACTTTGACAGATCAAGTCCGCTGGAGCCTCGTTGGAAAGAGCCCCGACAGGTCCTCCTCACCACCCGTACAGCCGTGAAGTTGGAAGGACGCAAGGGCTGGGTGCACCTTTCTCATGTTAAACTTTTTAAAGGACTGAAACCCGTCTTTAAGAACATTTCCCAGGATTCGAAGGATTGCCAAAATATTGTTCCTAAGGACTGTCCCGCAAATGACATTGACACAACCCCTCCCCTGTTAGAGAAAACTCCGCAGCAGGAGTATAAGCAAAAGCTAAGGTCTAGTAAAATAAGTCAGTCAGTTTGATTGTATAAGTCCTCCCCTAGGTGAAACGGTTAGACTGTTTCTGACATGTATAAAATAGACCCCCATAGTGAGAGAGTTAGTCAAAACTCAAACCGATGTATCGTTTTTCTGAGTTTCATATTATTCATCAGCATAATGATTTCCTGCACTAGTTACGCATTTTTCCTGTGTTTTCCAGTTCCTCATGTAAATAAGCATTCTAATGTTACAGTAGAACACACGTTTAGTGATCTGCCTCCTCACGAATATTCATACCGCCTCGCTATGCGTAACAATACCTTCATCCGTATGTTGCATTATTCACACCAGACCAGCAATGCCACTAATTGTTGGGTGTGTGGTCGACTCCCCCCTTTCCAGACGTCGAAGGGAGTTCTGCCACTCTTTCCTTATCCATTTTCACATAATGGTTCGTGTGGAGCATGGTCCACGTTAACGTCATCCTTAACAGATATGTCTTTTCTTAACAGCACATGTTTCCCAGACAAGCAAGGTTTCCCCCACAGAACAGGTTTAGATCTAGAAAATGAAGTGTACAATTTAGGTAACTATTCGTCGAATTTCATGGTCCTGAATGTTCAGTCTGATACTACTCCAGACTCACCTGCTATTTCAGTATTACCAGTCAAAGGCGAATTATGTGTCCGAAATCATGGTTCTGTACACGTAGGACATAGTGATTGTACCACTATTATCAAGTATAGTGACAGTGGGAAATCTATTTTCAAAGCTTCACGTCATTCTTATTTTGTTTGTGGTCAAACTGCATATGTTCGTCTGCCCCTCGATTGGGAGGGAACCTGTTACATTGCCTTCCTACTGCCACCTGTTTTCCTAGCCCCACCTGACTACCATAGGAATTCCTTCCTAGTACATACTAGACACAAGAGAAACCTCCCGATTGTCGATTATACTGAAACTGCTGCAGAGCAATTCATTGATATTGATAAAGGTGTGTTCCCTTATTTAGGTACAGTTGTAAACAGTAAGCTAATCCGTAGGTTAACAAGAACCCTTGAAGCTGTAGTAGATGAGACTGCCTCCGCTCTAGGTAACTTAACCGAAGAGCAATCCTTTATGAGAATTGTCGTGCTCCAGAATCGTCTCGTCCTTGACGTCATACTGGCCGATAGGGGCGGGGCCTGTAGAGTCCTCGGATCTAGTTGCTGCATTTTCATTCCAAATAACGCGCCGTCTGTTTATTCAGCTATAACCAGACTCCATAAAATAGCCCATCTATTACACCAAGATCCAGGCACCTGGACATGGTCCGGTTGGTTCTGGAATATAATTTCCGCCTGGGGATGGAAAGTCCTGTCCTTTCTAGGTATCGCAGTAGCGATCATATTCAGCTGCTGCCTCTGTATACAATGTGGCCCTGCGATTTGCGGCATGTGTGCTACCTCTTGTATTCCTAGTCCCAAGCCCCGTTCTAAATCTCGTTCCAAGACAATTCGAGATGAACAAATGGTACTGTATGAAATGATAGATGGTATCATGAATATTGATGTTTCCTGATGGAAACGTAGTGACAAGGAGGGAATGTGGAAAAGTAAATTTTGTCATGTTCTGTGTCACTACGTGTCATCCATCATATGTTATGTGTGCATGACCAATATGCATATGTTATTCCCCATGTCCGATTCAAGACGCAATTACAGTTGTGTCCACCTCTGGTATGTCATTTTCCAGTTCTCGTGAATACTACGAATATCAGGCCTATGTAAAGCTACGTTGCCACGTTTCTCAGTGTGCACGTTATTTCATTATAAAGTCCCCGTTTCCAGGCCTCAACAGGGCCCGGACATCAGATTCAGCTCCTGTCTCCTGAAGCCTCGCTAAGGAGTGATCCAGCCCCCACCTGTATCCTCGACCTTTCACTTACTTCCTGCCTCGCAGTGCCCGGTGCAGCTTGGCTCAGTCTCTGAGTCTGCCAAGACTATGTTATGATTCCAGTTATCAGTTTAGTCCTCCTTCTCTGCATTCCTAAGCTACTGAACTGCATCAATAGTTTCCGTCATTGTCTAGCCTATGCGGCTCCATGTTAAGAGAAATACTGTATTTAATGGTCATTTAATATTCTTCATCACGCACTATATGTAGAATAAATGCATGCTCCAGTCTTAGAGTCAATTAGCCTTTCCCCTCCTGACTTCTAGTTTATATCAACATGTTCCCTAAACATCAGATACTAGATAGGGTTTAGGTACATGTCGCTCCGACCCTCCAGACTTTAGTCTCTGCTCCTAGCACAGAGTTCATAGCCCCCAGCTTCTCCTCGTAACACGTCATTGCCAGTTTGCGCGCACCACCAGGTTAGAGGTCCCGGCTCCTTAGGTAGCCCCCTCCTATGTTTCCGCCCATTCATGACATATTCTGTTACGTCTGCACCACATGTCTATGTATACGCCCAGTTACACCTCTTTTTACTCTTATCTTTCGCGACTGCTACGCGTCACGCCTTCTGCTCCACCCACTGCTACGCCTACTGCAATGTAATGCTATGTGTTTGCGCTATGTATATATGCTCATGTATTGTTATTAAAGAGGAGCGCGCTCATCCCAGACCCAGCCCCAGCAGCTGCTGGGCCCTGTCATCCTATTCCTATGCAGGTTGTCCTGTTCCTGTCCTTATGCTGTATTAAACCTGCAAAAACTCCTACTACCTCGAATCTTGACTCTTATTTATTGAGCTATCTGTTATGATATATGTCTAGTCAAAAATAGGGTATTATTTATTTATTTACCACAGCAGGGGGCCATTTTATAAATGGAGATAAATTCACACTATGCTCTGTATATGGGAGTATTCTGGATGATCCTTATATTATCAATTGCTTATCCAATGACCTGACCCACTGTTCATTGACAATAGTTTTTTGTGGCGACTTGAATATCAATTTGCCTGGTGAATGGGATATGGGCAAACATCAAAAATATACCGGTTGGAGTATTTCGAGCTCTAGAAGGTATATGTAAAGATCACAGGCTTACTGATGTTTGGAGTAGGAAGATACCGCTAGTGCATGGGTACACATATTATTCAGCTCCGCATGGTTTGCATGCCTGGTTGGACTATTCCTTTATTTCGAGTACACATGCACTGAATTGCAAAATTGAACGATATCCGCACTTTCTCACGGATCATATCCCTTTAGTGGTGGAGATGCGGGGAGGGAAAGTAAAACAAATTAGAGCTTTGAATGATTGGCAAACGAGGATTATTGTACACACATGGGAAACTAGATTCTGATATCTTTTAAAAAGAATACTGGTGGTGCATCAATAGGTGTGGTTTGGGACAAGTTGAAGGCATGCATACGGGAAATAGTTTGAGGTTTTCATTGAGCCGGGGGAAGGAAGAAAAACAATAGATATGAATCAAACAAGATATTCTAGTTCCTGCAGAGGAGAATCTTGTTAGAGTCTTCCAACAGGGAGGCGAAAGAGGGGAGGCCCAAATAGTGGTAATCCCAGCAAGGGTGGTGCTTAATGAGATCTTTGGCAATAGGGCAGCAGAAACGTTTACAGTTCAGAAGGAAGAAATACATGAATGAGGTGAACAAGCAGGGCATCATCTGGCTGTGAGAGCAAGACAGAAAAGTATGGCAAATGAAGTAAGAGAAATTCGAGACCCCATCTTCGGAGTAGTCTCTGAGCCCAGTAAGGACAGAGATGCCTATAGGATGTTTTATCAGCTTCTATATACGGAAACTATTACAACCAGCCCAGGGAAGATAGCTGACTTTCTGAAAGGAATATCTTTAAGTAAACTGACTATAGAAGAAAAAGATTCTTTGGAAGGGGCATTACAATGGGATGAGATCCATTATGCATTGTCTAGTTCATCCTCTGGCAAGCATGCATGGACCGATTCGATTCCAGTGGAATTGTATAAACTGTTTGCGCCTCAAATAAAAGAGCACTGGACTGATGTATTCAATCAAATGTATTGTGGAGCCCCCCTCTCCCGCACAGTAGCTCAGATGATACCAAAGATTGTGTTCAATCAACAACATGGATGTACCCCAGGGAGGGCCACTCCAGCCATATTAGTAGAGTGATCACACTTTTTGGTGCAGTACAAGTGTCAGGGGACGCTATGGCTTTGATTTTATTGGATGCAGAAAAAGCCTTTGATAGGGTCTCCTGGCACTTTCTCTGGCAGGCGATGCAGACAATGGGTGTTGGACCAGGATTTCTACGGACTTTAAAAGCCCTATTATATAAGCCAGGAGCCAATATTTTTGTCTCCGGTGATACTAAAGAACATTTTGAGATTACACAGGGACGCGGCGAGGGTTTCCCTGCTCTCCCCTTTCGTTTGCACTATATATTGATTCTTTTATAGGTAAATTACAGCGAAATGCAGCAATTCCACCACTGGTAGTGCAAGGATATGGAAATAAAATCCTAGCATACGCAGACAATATAGCGTTGGTGACTCCTAACCCAGAAATTGCTAACCCTAATTGAAAAGGAACCTGCTAAATTTGGGGAAAGCTCAGGATAATCTTTGAACAAAGTCAAGACCCAAACTGTCAAGAACGATAAGATCTTGATGATTGATAAGCAAGTGATTAAAAAGGGTGGTGTATGTGGGTGTCTGCATTTCATCTGTAGTACACAAAATTGTCAAAAATCATCTGGACCCCCTTATAGGGAAAACGAAAAATTTGCTTGTTAGATTGAACAACTTACATCTTACAATTGTGGGAAGATGCAATATAATCAAGATGGTTTTCTTTCCTAAAATAATGTATTTTTTTAGATATTGGCTGAAGACATTTGATGTCATGTTCTCAAAGTTTTTATAGGCCAACTCCAAACCTAAAAGGACACTGAAATTTCTCTCACTGCCGAAAAGAAAAAGGAGGATGGGCTGTACCAAATCTCAAGTTTCTAATATTGGGCCACTATGTTACAATATAGTACTATATTACTTCGGCAACCACACATTAATGAGGTGCAAGAATATATTCCCTCCACCTGTGAGTTGTTGATTGGCAATACAGTTTGGGGCTGTCTCTGCAGACAACTAGAGTTTAGAGACTATAAAAAAGTACGATTTAAGTGCCTTTTGGGTGCTTATAAGGTATGGACATCGGTGCGTAGATTGATGGGATAGGAAGGGCGAATGTTTCCTACTCCACTTCCTTCAGAGTAATCCGAATCTCCCTCAAGTTATTAGGGACCAGTGTATTCAAAGGTGGTCACAAATAGGCATGGATGAACTAGGTTTTTTTTAATTCTCCCGTGGGTATTGCAACATTTGAGGATTTAAAGAATTAGTTTGGTATCAGCCATAAGGAGTTCTTTAAGTATCTCAAAGTAAGGGATTACGTACAGCGTAAGGGGGGGGTGACCCTGTGGGTTTCAGTATAAATGAATTGGTGGAGAAATTAATATCGCGGAGTAAGAGCAGCATCGGGATATTATATTCTAAATTCTGAGATGAAGGATGATCTTGATAAGTTTTCTTAAAAATGGCAAGGGACATTGATCATGGATTCAGATTATTAGAAAGCTCTCACTCTATCCCAAACTGTTTTTATGTCAGCTAATTTGCAAGCGCAGTTTTTTAAGACCTGGTTTTTGCCAGATTATACACCCGCCTGGATAGCTAAATGGGGGTGGGCAAAGGAACCTCCCTGGTGTTCTCGGTCTTGTGCAGACATAGAACATGTTTGCCACCTGCAGCACTCTAAATCCTCTAAAATATGAAATCACAAGCTTTTTCGAGGGTAAGTTGGAAATAAAAGTAAGTCTGACCCCAAGCTTGATTCTACTGGGATCTGCTTGGTTGGACCCGAATCCTCCATCATTTCAACAAACGTTCGGTCAGGTATTATTAGTTTATAATTTGGAGTAAGCAGTTTATGCTGGAAAAGGAAGACAGGCTAGGAAGAAAGAAATTATAATATGGTCACCCCAATTAAATGGGACAGATGATTTACCATGGTTGGCTTTTAGAGGGGATTTATATATATTGTCTGCCTGAGCATAATGCATTATGAATCACACAAGGCCCATAATCAAGTGGGGCAGATGGTAATCTATGCGTATGATTTTGACTTCTTGGAGGGGTCTTTTGTATATTGCTTACGTCAGCACATTGCACTTTAAAATCTTTGAGGTCTTCTTTTGGAGGGTACATCATCAGAGCTAGATTATGACTCTGTATATATGTATGAGTTTATATTATTCTTGCGGAAGGTACTGAAGGCACATGAGGCCCGTAAGCAAAGGGGGTTGATGGTCTTATATGTGTATGACTCTGGTGTCTTGGAGGGGCCTTTTGTTTGTGGTCTATCTCAGCACAATACACTGAAAATCCTAGGAGATAGTTTTTTAACGAGTAAATTGTTAAACTTTAAGACCGAGAGGTTGACTCAATATGAATTTATAGTATGCCAAGTGTAAAGTGTGGTAGACTCCCCGAGAATGGATAGATCAGTTGTGGTCACTTGTGAGCGTGGGAGGTGAGGGGGGTTCATGTTTGTGTTTATTGAAAAAGTGCAATAAATGATTTTATTTTTTTGAAAAACCTTTCTGTATTAGAGATCTTTCTGCAAGCATGGCGATCGCACAGCGGAAAAAATTATTTGAAGATGGCGATCAAAGGTGGAATCTTCCAGAGGAAGCAGTACAACGTCACAGAGGACACCAAATGGAGGTACGTCGACGCCCACCAACAAACAAAAATCTAAAATTAGAGGAGAATTCTTGATTCACACACTACATGGCAGAATAATGCACAACATAAGAATCCCAAAAAGATTCACGCAGCAAAATGAAGTTCCTGATGTGGTAGCTGGAATGTGTTTGAGTGGCGAATAGCGAGGAGGGGACGAAAGGAGAAGGCTAGGTTGATGATGGAGTTTCAAGACCGGAAACCAGAGAATGGTGGGCGATGGTGAACAGGGATATAAGATAATCAAATGTGGCAAACCAAGGAGCAGTCATGGAGCAACCAAGCAACAGGGGTGAAGTGTGGAACAAGTAGAGACTGGGACAGATGGAGGGAGGCAGTGTAGGGGCTTTGAAATCCTCCCCAGGAACTTGGGCTGCAGTGAAGAAGTCCCAGTCATTGAAAAAGTCAACTGGACATCCAAACCTGTGAACAATCACACACATTGAAGACTTTCAACTGGGACTAAAAGCGACAGAGTATGAATTAACAAAATGTGAATAAGAGAACAAGAAGTAAGAAATCACGTTTTATTGACCATTACGCAATCAGCCACTATGAGGGCCACTTTGGTCTGAGTCTTTTCAAGGCCAGTCGCAATGACAGGTTAAGGAGGCACTGCTGGCAAGGGTAAGGCCCTCCATAATGAGGGAACAAAGCAGTGCTTTCACCAGCACCACTGGCTCCTTAGTCCAGGCTACCTCATTAATAAGAAGGAAAGCAGCACAGGCTCTTAAGTCTATCCAAGATCCCACCATAAAGTATTAATAAGGGACCCGGCAAGCATCAGCGGTTCAGCCCTTCCGAATCACCTCTCCTTCCTTACAACGATGATATGAGGGACTTCGGTCCTTCTCAGGCCCCCAGTTCACTGTTAGGGAACCAGTCTGCTCTGCCGCAGCCCCTCCGAGCTCTTTCTCGGTCAGTGTCCAGGGCTTTATTAGGTGGTGTTGGTCTTAGATCTGTACAAGTTCATCCTCTGACTGATCTTCCATGCTGGAGTCTGATCCTTCTACCTCCTCTTCATCACTCACGGGAGCATCCGCTACGCGCTTCATCCCTCTTTGGCGTGAAAGGGCCAGGGCGTACTTCATGTTGAAGCGATTCCAATCACAGCTGTAAAAAAACAAAAGCATACAGTGAGAACAGGGCAGAGTCAGCTGAGCAGAGCTGATGAATGAACAAAAAGCGGACAGACTGAGAGGCTAAGGAAAAAAGAGGTAAAGAAAGACCTGGGGCAGTGAGATGTGCAGGACTGGGAGCACGCAGAAAACTCCCTAGCACCTTTCAAAGTCTGCCTCAATGCAGCCGCCAGACTACTTACTGGCACTAGGAAATTTGATCATATTTCTCCACATCTGAAAGCACTGAACTGGCTTCCTCTCGAGGCCAGAATACAACTTAAGCTGGCATGCATCACACACAAGGCCCTACACTCAAACTCCCCTGTATATCTCGCACAGAAACTTGTGGTATCCGGAGGAATCAGAAACTCACGGTCTGCCAGTGACCTCCTACCCAAGCTTGCACGCTTTCGGAAGAAAAAAACCTATAATCGGGGGTTTGCTGGGGCTGCACCAAGAATATGGAACTCCTTCCCACCCGCCATCAGAAGAATCCCCTCTCTTGTTTCAAAAAGGAGGCCAAATCCTTCCTTATGGGTAAATTCCTCGGCTAAACCCCGTCCCCCCAACCACCACAGAGACTATTGCCTTCCTCCGTCAACCTTCGGGCCAACCAAGAAACTGTAATACTAACTGCACTGTATACTTCCATCCCCCTTGTACTCAGTACCCCCCCTAATTTATGTTATACTCTTGTGATCCCATGCCTCTTGTACAACTCTATGACTCTGTAAAGCGCTCTGATACCCTAATCGGGTCAAGTTCGCGCTCTATAAAACACATAAATAAATAAACGAAGTTGGATAAACAGGAATGAGAAAAGGTAATAAGACAGAATGAGATTTGCAGTGCTGATGAGAACACAAAAGAGTAATGAACAATAATATAGAGAGAGAAAAAGGCATAGATATGCCAGGCTCACACAATGGATAGTCTACAAAAATGAGGAGGAGGAAGAGAGAAAAGGATGAGGAGGAATAACAAGGATAAGCACTGGGCTGAGAAGGAGTAGAGAAAAGAACAAGACAGAGAAGAGGGTAGAGATGAGCAGGGATATTATTAAAGAAACGGAACTAAAGAGCAAAGCAGGAATGAGGAGACAAAGGAAAAAAGGAAGAGTGAGATGTGCCTAGCTGATAAAGAGAATAAGTAAAAGACAGGCCGGGAGGAGAACAGGGCAGAGTGATATGAACAGGGCAGATGATAATACAACAGCAAGATAAACACTTGGGCGCAGAGGAGAGACTGAGAAAGTGAAAGAGGACGACAGCAAATGAAGGTGAGATAAGCAGGAGAAAGGCAGGGCTAAGGGAGACGAGCAAGGTGGATGTGATTAAGGCATCAGTAAAAGTGCAAGAAGACAAGGAAGTGAGATGAAGAGGAGGAGGAGATTAGGAGGCAAAACCCCTCACTCCCAAAGGGTCCCTAGCTTGTCCAATGAGCCATTCTCCACCACCAGAGTTCAGCCCCTACAGTGGGGACAAGACCACACCCACAGACAGCATAATTGTTATAGCATTTTGAGCATAAATACTCTTCAAGGACCCTTCGTCGGACTACCCAAGTGATCAACTGACCAAACAATGAGCTCTGAAATCGTAGAGATTGTGCAGTGAACTAAAAATGTAGAACAGCTTCAGAAACCTGTTACTGGCATGATCAGCACACCAAGTCAGGCAGGAAGAACACAGGCAGATAAGAGGCACTGGGCAAGAAATAAAGCAAGGGCAGCAGAAGCGGATGATGGCTCCAAAAAAACAAAAATATGAAAGGTAAATACAATCTAAGAAAAGAACGTGCAGTCACGAACAGCTGAGTTGGCAGGTACACGGCTGGCAGAGCCAGTGGCCACACAAACACACACTTCAGTCTTCCTCAAAGTACAGAAAGGTTCTCACAAAGCAGCTTTGCACATGCAGGAAGCCATGGAATAGTTGCCTATCAGGCAGCCCTAAAGCAGCTGAGCACACACACAGTCACAGAGTGGACTTATTCACACAGGCAATCACTGAGGAGCTGCACATGCAGGAGGTCCCAGAGCAGCTGTACATGCATGCAGTCCCAGAGCAGAGGCATACGTAAGTGGTCCAAGAGCAGCGGTACAGGCAGGCAGTCCCAGAGCAGCAGTACATGCAGGCAGTCCCAGAGCAGCGGTACAGGCAGGCAGTCCCAGAGCAGCAGTACATGCAGGCAGTCCCAGAGCAGCGGTACAGGCAGGCAGTCCCAGAGCAGCAGTACATGCAGGCAGTCCCAGAGCAGCAGTACAGGCAGGCAGTCCCAGAGCAGCAGTACATGCAGGCAGTCCCAGAGCAGCAGTACATGCAGGCAGTCCCAGAGCAGCAGTACATTCAGGCAGTCCCAGAGCAGAAGCTCATGCATGAAGTTCTAGAGCAGAGGCACACACAGGTAGTCCCAGAGCAGCTGTACATGCAGGCAATCTCATATCAGAGTTGCATGCAGATAGCCACATAACAGCCTTGTATACACAGGTCAGAGAAACTGCATATGGCTAAAACTTCACTTACAGTTTGGAAACATCTTCCAAGTGGTTCTGGATGCTCTTCTGCAGGGCCTGTATGGTGGGGAGGAGCGATCCTGACCTGGATGAGGAGAAAGCAAAGTCAATTCTTCGGTGGTCAGAAGCGTGAAGAGTGAGAGGACAGGGGGGTGGCCAGAAGGATGAGGAGCGAGTGGACAAGGGGGTTTACTGGGCCTCCTGTCAAACTTTCCCATCTTCTGATTTCACTCATAAACTCAGTTACAAATTGGCAAACCAGCCAACATTTCACCAGTGAAAAACATGTGCATGTGAAATAAGCATCAGATCTTGCTAACAGACAGCGGATGGATTTAATAAGACGGTCAAACACATCCCATGACCACCACAACATATGTTGTTTAATGATGATATTTTTCTTGTCAATTCCTTGTTATTCAGACTTTTGAGTATAATACATTCTCAATAAACAATTATAAATTTGAAGTATTAATTATAATAAAAGCAACATAATCAACTAGCACAAGGAGGACCTGCTGATACTGCAATACCATGTATTGCCTTATTGCCTTATTGACATAAAAGTCGGGCATAAGAACATCACGAATGAACCCCTTGGGAATAGATGTTCATGCATAATAAATGAGTTCTTGGAGAAATCAATATCCAAGCAAGGGGAAGTCCCGAAGGCTTCAGAGTCTGGTTTTCCAAGAACTCGTTGTGACTAAGAGGTTCGGATGTAGTTGACCATGCCTGTATTTGGTTAGCATGCGCAATGCCTAAATAAGGGCTGGATGTCTATGCCTAAATTAGGGCAAAGTGAATTGTACCTATATAATGGCATGAATAGGGAAATCTATATACGGTATCTAAATCGACACACAACAGAAGGACCTTTGATTCAGGCTCCTAATGCACTCCCACTTCTCGGTCCCCTTGGAGACCTCACAATTACATGAGAATACTTTGGAAGTTCACAATTACACTTGCCCCCTGGATACGACATACAGATCCAGTCAGTCTCTCTCACATTCAACCGGAGTACCGCATTTGACTCTACCCAGCACTAAGGCATTCCCTTCCCATACACAGAGCCATGCAATTTGTTTTTACCTTATTTTCTCGACTTTTGCTTTCTGCCTCATCTAGCAGTTTTCCGACCTTACTGGCTGGTAATTCCTGAGCGAAAATACTACCCACAAAGCCTCCATTTTGAGTTTCCACGTCATTAGGGTTGGAATTCTATATCATTAGCATGATTACTGCCTTGTATTGTGATTGCATTTGTATAGCGCTTACTACCCCTGACGAGGCGTCAACGTGCTTTTTCGGCGAGTAGCACCCTACTCCGGGACCCATAGAGGATTAGTGTTGAATTAGTATAGTGAAACATGCAAGTAAATTTTAAGTGGTGGATAGGTTAGTCAGTTATTTGGATTCAGAAGGATAGAAGAGGAAATAAAAAGGTTTGTTTTTATATAGCGCGTGTTAGCCTTGATGGGCAGTAGCCCGCTACTCCGGAAACCCATAAACGATTAGTGGTGAATTCGTATGGTGAAACATGAAAGTAATTTGAGTGGTGGATGGGTTATTATGGACCACTACATTAACATATGCTCACCTTTTCTTTCCTGAGGAACTTTTTTTTGGAAGCCTTTGCCTCTATTATCACATACATATTAATACCACAAGGCAAACATATTCTGGATTTACAAGAACTAGATTTGTTACTCGTTTCACTTTATTTGCTGCACAGTATTTGATTAAAGCTAGCTGTGACCTGAAACATTGCGGATCTTCCGTTCCACTACTATCATTACTAACAGCCTACCTAGCTTACTATACCCTACCTTTATACACACCTTTCCTATGCTAATCTGGGACAAATGAGTAGGCTCCACACAGCCATTCACTGTTCGATCAGTCTGACTACTCAACTTGTTTATCTTCTCTAAAAAAAAAAACATGTGTTAGCACTGTGCTTGTAAATAGAAGTCCATTAGCCGAGGTGCATAAAATAGGAAAAACCAGAAAAACAGCAACAGCGGACCTCCAGTGCCGCACCTTGTGCCAGTTCTCATATATAGAGATGCTGTGCAGCCAACCCCTATGCCAGCTGTTGAGTGGCGTTGCTGTGCTCCAGATCAAAAGACAAATATATCAAGTGAGGGTGCGCAGATCAAAAAGTCCAACAGGCAAAAGTTGATAGAAAAGTCACTACTTTATTTGAAAATATTTATTTTATAGAAAACATTCATATTAAATCATTCAGGCAACGCGTTTCGTTCCCTTCCAGGGAACTTCATCAGGGCACGCACAATCTTATATGCAAGACTGTATCAGCCAGTGTGTGACATCATTTGCAAGACTGTATCCGCCAGTGTGTGACATCATTTGCTGCCTGAGTGAGTACAACAAATGCTTAACACTACCCTCTGATAAAGCCTTACATGCTCGCCAACACTACCACAAATAGAGAGTAAGGTGCTATCTACTTTTACCTCTGCCTTTCTTTGGGGTTCCACTGGACTATGTGCACATTATATCTCATTTTGTTATAGTATATTCAGAGCCAGCTTCCTACACCTATTGTATAATGATGTAATTTCTTTGCTCCGGAGTCTAGAGTGTGTCTGTGAGCTTGACCCTGGTTTTTGGGTCTCGCTGGAAAAGCATCCGTAAGGATGCATCCCGCTGGAGACCAGTAGCGATCACTGTGGGAGGAATGACGGACCAGAGGGTGCACGAGCGCAGATTGCACCTCGTGGGCGCGCACAGCGCCGTGCCCCTCTCCTGCCTCGGAAGCAAGCACCAACACGCATGCGCATACCCAGAGACACACACACACACGAGCACCCATACTTACAAAGAACCCACCCCGCCGTCGCATACACACACATGCGCGCACACACACTGCATACACACATGCTCCCCCCTTACCTCACCAGAGACACACACACGAGCGTACATACACACACGCACGCATACAGAGAACCCACCCCCGCCGTCGCATACACACACACACTGCATACACACACACTCTCCCCCCCCCTTTACCTCACCTCACCAGGCTCTCTTCTTGTCCTGTTTTCATGTGGGCTCCTTCTGCCCGGCTCCCGATGGATGGGCGGGCGGGTGCCGGAGAAGCGACCAAGAACACTCTGCGCCTGCGCGGAAGTGCACGCGCCCGCCTGACGTCACTTGTTTACTATTGGTAAGGATCCTGCGCCCCGCCCGGCACGAGTGCTTGTTTTCTGAGTTTTCCGAGACGACGACGACGAAGAGCGGACGTTGATGATCCCTTTACATCAGTGGTTCCCAAAGTGTGCGCCGCGGCTCCCCGGTGCGCCATTAGAACATACCAGGGGCGCCGCGCAGATCTTGGGAACCTGGAAACGGTAGTATGTTCTGAATAACATTTAATGCACAAAGTTTGTAAATTAACTATTTGCAGGCCCGAGTAACCCTTTTGGCAGTGTCATGTGTGGGTGTTACGGAATGCCCACCTGTCGGTGTCTTCATCATGGTTTGGCCGAGTGCATAACATGCTTCAATGCAATAAAGAGGCTTCACTTTTACGAAACTGCTTCCCGTTTCCCGCGCTGATAGGTTTCCACATGGATTGGTGTCAGGGTACATCCGCCAAAACGGGAATGCTAAAAGGCTACATGAGGAACTGAAACAAACTTGAGTGCGTGACGTATTGCTAATCCGAGTCAAAATTACATTTATCACGGACGTCACACTGCACATATAGTGATTGAAACCTCCCCAACCCCTGCCTGGTCCTTCAAGGTGTAATGACATTAAATACCTTTACCTACCTTCTGACAGGGCTGCTACGTCAAAGCATCCTCGCCCATTATGCACTTGTTAACTTCGCAATCTGGGTGGTTTCCAAATATTAAAGATAAAATACGTTTTACAGATGTACGGGTAATTGACGCTGCTTCCCTCTGCACTCACAATCCCCGTGTCCTCTCTCCCTCCAGAGTTTTCCGTGTTCCTTTTCACTAATGAACCCACCGTATGCGCCCTCTCACTAATGTGCACCACTTGGATGGAGGACATTTTCAACAGAGCAATAAAACGTATTTGTAATATTTATTTTGAATAACTCCTTTCTTACTTTATTTAAATCTAGCGCCAGAAAAACAGTACTTCGGTAATCATGTGCTTTATAAATATTTAAAATAAATTATACCAGACAGTCCTCTTCTCACTGTCTGACACCTCACACTCGGGCGGGACCTCCGCTTTTTTAGCGCACATCGGCAGTGGCGAGAACGAGCTCCGATTGGTTGGTTGTTTTATACTCCTACTTGAAGCCACCATTGTTGCTAACTGCTTCTAGAGAAATCCCCTACCACTACTGTAATTAAGTATTTGCTAGTCTTCCTGCATTATGAGTCCACACTCTCCAAAGACCTCAAAATGCTGTTGTCCATTTGCTCTCAGGAGGAAGAGACCATGTTATGGAGGGCCAGAATAGTTTGCCATTTCTTCAAATGTATTCACTGACTTTCCTCATGCTATATAACTCAGATAGTATCTAAGGAGCAAAAATAAACTCCCTAGCACTCCCTGGCTGGAACTCGATTCAAAAGGCAAACATTCTGCTTTCCCACAATTTCCTACCCAGAAACATCTGGGAAATCTCCTTCCTTGGCTCCTTCAAAAAAAAGGAACTACATATGGCTCTTTACTAGGGTAATTTAAATATCTGCTCCAAGAGATCCTAAGGTAGTGAGCAGAGGCTGGGCTTATACCCCACCCACCGGAATAAAATTAAAATGACATAAGGGGGAGCCACGGCCAAAAGGCCAATAAGTCAAGGGAGCCGCAGGTCGAAAAAGTTTGGGAACCACTGCTTTACATATATAAGGCTGACAGTAAAGTTGGCGTGCACTGACAACTGACTGCCGCAAGATGTCGCAATGTTAAACGAATTTAGACTCAATAATTCTCATTGTCAGGGGATAACAATGAGAGGGGTCAGGGAGCACGCAAATTGCTATTTTAGAGCTGTGGAGGAACTGGAAGTCCTGCTTCTATCGTAGTATAGCTAATTAAGCCATATGTACCTACTACGCCGTTGCCTCTGGTGCGTAGTTTGTCGCACCTGTGTAACTGGGGCAGCCGAGTGTTCACAGGCCTCCCGATGGCAGACCAACAAAGGAAAATCCGAGAAGTTAAAAAAAAGTTATCAGAGTGCTGCGTCTGCGCTACAGCTTCCTTCCTGGCCTCAGTTTGCAGTCACATTCATAGTGCAAGTCATGCTCTGTTGCAAACGTGTGAAAACATCCAACCAACCCTCAACCCACACCGCTGTGTGCACCCACATCTGGGGCACTCTGACTCTGTCCTGTTTGCATGTGTGATCTTGGTGTTACGCTTGTTTGAATTATTGGTGCTGCACCTGCTTAAACGGATAGGAGCCGCCTGTGAATTAAATGAACTTAAAATATACAATTTTTAGACTGTTAGCCACGCATGCAAAGGATACGAACTGGCTGAAAGGAAGGGGCCGTCCTGTAGACAGTGGATTTCACTTTTAGGCAGGAAGGAGTGCAGTACAAAAGAAAACAGACTTGAAATTCAAATCAAATCATCCTTTAATAGACGGAACTATGAACTGAAAAATATGTAAAAAAAATAAAGTGATATTTGCACTATCACACGGACCAACGTTTGATAAATGCCACTGGTGTTAAATCCTTGGACGTTAATTCAACAATATGCCTGGGGAAGCAGAAGTGACATAACAGGCCATTTGACCTTTACTTTGACCCACACACATGCTTAAACATACACACACATTCACACGCTCTCTCTCACACAGTCACCCGCAAGCATGCATACAACATACATTTAAAAGCATTTTTACTTGCTTTGGTTGCCAGATAGTGTCATATTCCAGCTAATTGAACTCCATTTTTTATTGCACGAATAGAAAATAATATTATTCACTGTTTGTGTATTAAAATAAAAATGACAGAAAACCAAACAAGCATTTACAATGCAATGGTCTCGGCTTTGATAAAGGTAGAGCTATTGGCATTGCTCATGACATTTTTTTTCTTTTTTAAAAAAAAAAACATAAATAAATGGTATTGTCATTTACAATGGCAATAGGTGAGCATTAGAGTGTGTCAGGGAATACTCTCTACTACTGTCTAATGCTCACCTATTGCCATTGTAAAGGACAATACCATTTATTTATGTTTTAAAATAAAATAAAAAAAATGTCATGAGCAATGCCAATAGCTCTACCTTTAATAATGCCGAGACAATTGCATTGTAAATGCTTGTTATGGCAATTTGTCACTTTCTCATAGCTGTACCTGTTGGGTGGCTATTGATATCTCCGACTCATGGTTAATAGCCCCCCTGCTACAACCCAGTGAGTGGATGGTTGGATTTACTCTACATTCCTCCTAAAATATTTAGTAAGCTTAATTGGCTATAGGTTCTTGAAGTTTTTTTAAATTCTTGGCTGGTCTTTTTCAAAACTTTAAGCACGCACCTACTACCAATACCCTTGACCCCCAAACCCAAATCCACCCCTTCTTAATACTTCCTTCCCTTCCATTCCAGGTAATTTAGTAGTTGCACCAAAGTTAACACTAAACCTAAGGTGCAGTTTTTGTCGAACTGCCTTGTATACTAATTGCAGGTACACTCAGATCGAATTGCGTTCGTGCAGTTACCTTAATTGCCGACTTGAGGTTACTGCTATTACAACTAAGTCCTCCTGCCTACT
Organism: Lissotriton helveticus; assembly: GCF_964261635.1. NCBI lineage: Eukaryota > Metazoa > Chordata > Amphibia > Caudata > Salamandridae > Lissotriton > Lissotriton helveticus. Next base: position 21,443,034 of record NC_136069.1, on the reverse strand, counting down.
CATCAGCAGGTAGATGACTCACTCCCCGCAATACCTTGCCTCTTTTTCCACTGCCCTTCTGTCTATTCATATCGCAATTGTATCTCTTGTATACAGCACATACTGAATTTTTGTGTAATCTTGTCCTGATGATGACCTGAAATTTAACAGGTCGAAATGCTGTCGACGACTCAACGTACTTTTTGGCATCTGTGGATCTTAACATATCTCCCATTAATTGTTTTCTCTTTTTCCATATCCATTTTAAAAATGTTGCGCCGCCTTGCTGTTTTTTTGCACTTTATCACATCTCACTTTCTCCGTTCACCCTCACACGAGCACTTTTGTGTACACTCATTTCTAGATTACATCTACATACAATGTAATAGTGCTGATATAACTAATGCATTCAATATCTAAAGATTATTTCAATACAGACCGCATTTTAAAAAAAATTGTTGTTTTCCTGTTTTCTGTTCTGTCGTTATTGATTTTGCACCTTATCAAACTACCTTAAAGTACTACACGTTGAGACATAGTTGCTTGTTACTTAATTTGTCTCCAAAGCATGAACGCCTACAAGGCCTATGTGACCATATACAAGAGTACAGCAGGTACGGCACCACCAGCATGGAACATTAAAATGTGCTGTGTTCCAGCTGTGAGTGGTCAATATGTTCCTTTTTATGAATGACTAAATTAAGGAACTAAAGCGCAACGTACACCTGGGGGCATCTTGGTGCTAAAGTGAACAAGATCAGTCCCAGAAAGTTCTACTGTGTAAAAAGCCAGGTTTAGAAAGATTTTCTAAAACCTTAGTGTGAAGTAGCAGTTTTAATGTCCAGGGGCAAACTGTTCCAATTCATGGCAATGCAGGTGACAAAGCTCCTGTCACCTCAAGAGGAGCGTATGAAGGGAGGAACAACCACGTTTTTGGCAGAGCTGGAGCGAAGAGTCCTCCCAGGCATATACCATCTGATATTCGCCTTCAGGAAGACAGGTCCACCCATGTCCATGAAGAGCCTTGTAAGCTATACTAGAGCTTTGAAACTATTTGTTGTTCACCGGCAGCCAGTGGAGCCTGTTAATATCTCTTAGGTTGGTCTTTAGACTGTTTTAGCTGTCTCACCAGACTGTTTTTCCAAAAATTCCTATATGACGTACATACTGAGAGGGACTTTCTTTCAGAGGGCTTCATCCATTTTGCCCTTTTAAATTGTCAGCCCCTAATAGCATACAGTAAAGGGAAGTGAGTCAGCCCACTCTTTGCCCATTTGCTCCGATCATTTTGAGTGACTGCCCGAAGTCTGTGCACATTGCTCACTTCTGTCTAAAAATAGTTATTTTGTCTTTAGCAACAAATCTGATTGAAAGTATGCTTTTTATTTTATGTTTTCTGTATATTATCTTTAAACACCAGCTATTTATTTTGCACGCAATTTGGTTGCCTAGTTTTTCTGTCTCCTTTTTAGGTCGAGTAATTTTAATTACTCGAAACCTATTACATCTGAACCAAAGTCTCTTGAACCAGCCGGATTTCCTACAATGCATGTTGTGCATTAGAGCATGAAGCTTCTCCAGGCGCGCGCCTGGCCTCGCACACCACCATCAAAGGCTTCTGCTCCCCCTCACTCACACCCCATCCCATATGCTCATTTCCTCCTTCCCACTCGCTGGCACCCCCGCCCACCACCAGGCTCTTGAAGCGCGATGCTTCACCAGCGCTTGGCAGCCTGCGGCCACTGACAATAGAGAAATAGACACATACACACCACGTACACACACACACACCAATCTCACAAACCATCCGTGCATCCACATATACTACACACGCACGTACTATATGCACACTACTTCACATACACAGCTACGCGTGTAATCACTCGCGTTTTTTATAATTTTCATTTCGCGGCCGTTTTTTTTATTTTCTTTTTTTTTTGCGGCCGCCAATGCTTGTTTTTTGTTCCCTCACATTGCAGCTTGCCCCGATCGTTGCGTCTCTCCTGTCCCGAGGAGCCAGCCATGCAGCGCAGCACTTTAGGTTAATGAAGTGAGAGAGGTGCATAAACGGGGGAGTAGCACTAGCAGAGACTTGTAATTCATCTATGCAACTCCGTCCCATCACCTCGCGGGCACTCACCGGCTCCTCCCGGCATGCACTGGGACATGGTCAAAGCGTTACATTACACTCACATGCCAGCTGCAAACCCTCTCACAGAGTCCCTCCCAATCCTGCGCATGTTTTCATCTCCCCTCTTCCCCTCTCCGTCCCATTCCTCGCCCGTGACACAACAACTATCTGCTTTTCAGCAAGGAGACATCTTTATCTTCAAACCCCCCCCATTCTGCTTCCTCGCCTTCTGCCCTCGCGCGCTCCCCGTCAGCAAACTTCCCACAGCTGTTCTAAGAGGAATGGATCGAAATGGATCCCTTCTTTCCCTTCCTATAATAAGATGCCTCTGATGGAGCATTATTCCTCCAAGATGGAGGACAGTTGGACTTCATTTTATTTAGCATACCTATGGAGCGTGGACCTGGTGACAGGCTTCTTAGCGCTACACCGATGCGTAGCTACAATTGTGCAGCAGGTGCAGTTGCATCAGGGCCCAAAGCCCCGAAGGGCTTGCGAACTCTGATAGTTGCAGTATTTACTCCCCCCGCCCCCCAAAGCAGTCACATCGGACATTGTCCTCGCTTCCACCGGGTATATGGCAGCCTTGCTACGCTACTGCACAGGGGAAAAGATATAAACAGTCACTACAGACAAACGCAAGACAAACATGATAATCAATACAATACTGGCATTACTACCATTGCTGCTATGACTATACTACTACTAATAATAATCATTGCACCAATACTAACACACAAAAACCAGCAGCAATATTTACAACCCGTGGCAAAGTAAAAATGCAGGGAGAGAGAAGGTAATTTCAAAACTAGTACAATGCAGAGGCCTTTACTTACTTTCTGGAAACCGTGAACTGGGAGACCCTCACTCTATCTATCTGTCTATCTATCTATTGCCCTCACTCGATCTATCTATCTATCTATCTATCTATCTATCTATCTATCTGTCTGTCTGTCTGTCTGTCTGTCTGTCGTCCTCACTCTATCTATCTGTCTGTCTGTCTCCCTCACTCTATCTGTCTGTCTGTCTATCGCCCTCACTCACTCTGTCTGTCTATCGCCCTCACTCTATCTGTCTGTCCATATATCTATCTATCTATATATCTATCTATCTCTCTGTCTGTCTGTCGTCCTCACTCTATCTATCTGTCTGTCTGTCTCCCTCACTCTATCTGTCTGTCTTATCTATCGCCCTCACTCTATCTATCTATCTATTGCCCTCACTCTATCTATCGCCCTCACTCTATCTATCTATCGCCCTCACTCTATCTATCTATCTATCGCCCTCACTCGATCTATCCATCGCATCACCACAGCATCACTCAGGGGCACCATAGCATCGCTATGCACTACCACAGCATCAGTGAACACCACAGCATCACTAGTCGCCACCACAACATCACTCGTCGCCACCACAACATCACTCAGCGCCACCACAGCATCAATCTGTGCAACTGTTCAACAACAACTGGTTCAAATATGTTCTCAATGTTTCAAGCTTTATTACAAATGTCACAAAAAGATTTTAATATTTGACTTTTGTTCTTGGATTTTCGTCACAGTAAAATACACTGAACATAATCTTCACAAAAGTAATTTACAAAAGTTTAAGCTATTGCCATTATAAATTACAATAACATTTATTTAAGTATTAATTATTTTTAAAAAAGCCATTGTTATTTGTAATATCAATACATCCAAGTCACGTAAATACAACACATTTTGCATTACAAATGCTATAGGTGTCACATTTGCGAAAGTTAAAACTATTGGCATTGGAAATGACAAAGCTATTAATTTAGCTATTTTCAAAACCAACACATAAATAAAAAATGTGTCATTTACAATACCAATAGCTCAAACTTTCCTAATGCGAGACCGATTGCATTGCAAATGCTTGTTGAATTAGCGGGAATTCCTGTTGTGTTTGAGCTTCAGGTGACTCTGATGTGAGCATGGTGGGGGAGCGGGAGGGAGTGGATGATATGACTGTGTCTGTGATAAGGGTCCTTAAGTGTATTACCGTTTTTAATGTGGCAGAGGTGTATATTTTAGACTAATAGCAGTATCGGGTGTGTGTATCTGAGAGACAGAGGTTGCGGAAGAAAACAAGGGGGTTTGTGTGTGACATCGACTTGTGTTTTTGTGTAGGGACTGCTGGTGTGTTTGCTGTGACACCTGGCAGGTGTGTTTGTGATCTTGTGCGAGCAATAATGTCTTAAACTCCTTGGTGTTAGGCCTAAGGCTGCTCGCCCACACTACCCTAATAGAGCACACTGGGTTTTACATTAAGCCCTGTACACATCTGGGGAACACCTGGACTCTGTGTACGGCATTACCACTAAGTGGCAATATCATATACAGAGCCAGCTTCCTACAACATGTGTCTGCCCTGTGGAAGACCGGACCACAATTTATGAAATAACAAATGGGCATAACATTGAGTAAACAGTTTGCTACTGGACATAAAGTTTGCAATATTTTGCTGCAAGCTCATGTGCTTTTGCCATTTAATATTGGTTTGTATTATAGCGTGTCACGTTCACTGCGCGGTCACAGGTCACCTCCGGGAGCACCCTTTTGTGATACATTCACATGGTCTGTTTATGCATATAGATTTATTCGCTACTTGAAAATTGGCGTGCTATTTCACCATCCTGACAGGTATGAAAGGCTGATCTTAAATATTAAATAAATCACGGCTAAGCACACCTTGCGGCTCACAATGTAGGATGTATAATATCTAAGAGTGGAACATGTGTGAGAGTAGAAATTACTTGTTCCCCCAGTGATTTGGCCAAAAACTACCATGTAGCTAGTACATAGGAAAAGTCAAATTATAGAATATACTCTTGAATAAATAACTTTTGGCCTGTTCCGGTTGTAGAGGCAATTTCAGGGACTTATATTTAAAAAAATCCAATCTATTGGTAACGTCTGACTTTTATTAAATGTACTGGAAATTTAACTTTTAGAAAGTTACCCTGCCTAAAGCTGCTAGAGGCTAATTTGCATTAGTTCTCCAGCAACTGCTCAGCCTGCACTTGGCCTGAATTAGGGTTGAAAGAGGTTTCAAATCTGTTCCCAGAGCAGAGACAATGGAGTGGGAATGGGGAGGCGTTTTCTTCCCCTGGCTAGGAAACCATCTAGGATGGGTCCAGGGACTTTACTTTAAAATAGACTGTCCTGTCCCAACCAAATGTTAGGTGGCACTTGGGAAGCCCCATTGTTTCCCCTTCAGTCAAGCAGACACCAAACCATGTGGGAATAAAGCTACCCCATAGCCAGCTTTGAGTGACCATAGAGGAGGGGACTGCTCATTACCCTGAGCACACAGGCTCCGCACACGGGGAGAAGGGTTTTCCCATCTTGTATTTTGAGGGTGAGCGGCTTGTTTTCAGTAAGGCTAACAGGATCTACTGAAAAAGTGGGTAGCGTTGCCCTTAGAAACATTTACTCCATTGGCTGTAAAGTGCCCAGGAGCCACTCCACACCCACAAACTGGTGCCTGGCATAAATATTGCACCCCAAGGTACCAATCTCAGAATACTTTCTGGACCTGCAGAAGATCAGTAGAGGACTGAACTTGAGGCCTGTTACCAGAGAGGAGTATTGAAGAACCGCACCAGCTCGCTCTGGTACCCCAGACAAAGACGTGCACTTCAAGAGGCAGTTTACTGACATCCTGTAAAGCTACAGGAACACAACAAGCCTTTTCCTGGGAGTAGCCCAGTGGCAACTAGACCTGGACTGGCCTTTGCGGTTGGCCGCTGCCTGACACCTTGATAGTCTGCAAATGCTCTCCCCTGAGGGTCTTAGAAGTGTACTCCTGTGGTGTTTGGGCACCAGGAGAACATTTGAAAATTATGAGAAAAAAAAATGTCCTCTAGAGCTTCAGGGGAACCGGCGGGACAGAGTATAAAACCGACAATTCCACGACGTCAACGTGAATTTTACCATTATCCCTGTCAAGGCTCCTAGCACCTTACAGAACGCAAATATGCCTTGTTTCTTAAAATATGTTCAGATTTTTTTTTTTAAATAAAAACTAAAAAAAATCGCCAATGCTCCAGGACTCCAGGGGGACCAAACAACTTCAAGTATCCGGCCTTTGGTTCCACGGCAGCAGCTACAAGTTCAGCAGGAGCCCGCTCAGCGAGTATTTTTCTTCCCAAAAAGTGACAGTCTCTTTCTGTGTTCGGATTTAGAAACGTTTTTGAAATCTTTACTTCCAGACTTTCACTGCAACTGATCCACTTGCTATATCTGACCAGGGCTCCATCACGGTCAGCCTCAAATCGTGCCTAAGTCCTGATCCATCACTTCCATAGACCATCATTGGCGCTATTTCACTTAACTCTTTAAAATTTCATATCCTCAGTTCTTCTGATTGGATTTTGCATGTTTTGGTCTTTTTGTTCTTTTTTTGCCATAATGTTTTTTCCTTTATTTTAACATTGGTCATGACATTTTTTGTGTTTCTACTTTTTCTACTGTGTATGCATGGCTTAAATACTTTGGATAATGCCTTTGATTTAAGCCAGACTGCTTTGTGTCACATTACCTGGGGCTAAACACAGGTCTATTTCATTTAATTTGAGTGACATCGAGAAGTTTGTGGTCTTATCCTTTGAGGTGGACACTGGTCCATCCCATATAAAAATACACTTTCCTACACAATCCATTCATCTGGTGCCAGCTCCCCTTAGTGTCCCGCACAAAGCGCAAATCCATCCTACAGCTTAGTAATGCCCTTCTAATGAGAGGACAAAGTTCCTACTTCATGTAACTCCATTCCCAGACACTAGTTCATTGATGCGGCATCTGCAGGGTCAGGGATTTATGCATTTCCTAGGCAGCTCACAGGAACACGGCACTCCCTTTTCCTAAACATCTGCTGTTGTTGCCCAAGGAGCAGTCAGTAAGAACTTCCAACCTCCCTATGTATGTCTGGTTTTATGATTGCAATGGAAATGCTTGTTTATTCTAATACATTCCAACCTCTACTAGAAGCTCTCCAAATCTGATGCAGTAAAAGCAACCTTTCAATAAGTTAACAACAATGCTGAGATCTCCAGGAATTGTGATTCTCCTAATAACATGACAAGACAATCTGGACTTCATTAAAGACATGGAGGCTAACATTATTCATATTTCTTTTAATGCTAACTCCAAGCAGCCACTTAAAAGCAATACATCATAAAGTGAAACAGACCTAGAATTGAATTTTCCAGATGTACAAATAGCCATGCACATAGGATAGTCTGCCTCTTTTAAATGCGGCTCCAGGCAGATAAGTATATCGCCAACATTTGTAACTTTCTCTGTTGGAGAGTGGATAATTATTTTGGGAGGACAAGTGTCCAGCTCAAAGGGAACCTTCCTTCCTTGTGTTCCTGGTTTTGCTGCTACGGGGCTTCACTCTAGATGAACAGTTTCCCTCCACCGCACGTTCCACAATTCCTACCACCCTTAACATTCCACGGCGCCCTAACTGTTCCCCCTTCCATAAAACATGCATTAACCTTTTAAACACCACACCAATAAAGTATGTTAAAAAACCTTTTAAACACCACCATGTCACTCTACCATAGAAGATATTCTGTAAAGGAAGAATGTTACACTCGTTTTGTGCAAAGCAAAAAGAACATGGAACATACCTGGTCTTCAGAGACTGTCCGTGTTGCATGAGCAGCCGCTGAGCCCATGTGAGATAGAACTCTAGGTGGGCAGAGGTTTCGAAGGCAACTGGCAGAAACTGCAGCAATTTCTCTACGTACACCTCAGGCAGGGAGGATCCAATGACATCAACTGCAAGGACAGAAGAAGAGTACAGAGGGACAGCGAGAAAAGAGGTTAAAACTAGAGATTGAGTTAACGATGGAAGAAGGGGTGACAGAAGAAGAGTACAGAGGGACAGCGAGGAAAGAGGTTAAAACTAGAGACCAATTAACGAAGGAAGAAGGGACAGAAAAAGAGTACAGCGGGGCAGCAAGGAAAACGGTTAAAACAAGAGACTTGAGACTTAACGAAGGAAGAAGAAGCGACAGAAGAAGAGTACAGAGGGACAAAGAGGAAACTAGAGACCACTTAAGAAAGGAAGAAGAGGGTAAAAACAAGAGTTCACTGAAGGCCCACGGTAGTGAAGATTAAACGAGGAGCTCAAGAAGGTATCGTAGTATATAGATTAAAACAGGAGATCAGAGAGGGATCACATTATTATGGATTAAAACAGGCGATCATGGGGGGTTGCCGGAGTGTAGATTAAAACAGGAGATCAAGAAGGTAACAAAGCACTATGGAGAACGTTGAGGGATGTCAAGAATAAACATTAAAAACAGGATATCACTGAGGGCCTGTGGGGGAAAGGGTCAAAACATGACATCAAGGAATAGGAGGGTGAACGGTGAGCAAAAGGAGATCACAGGGACGGAAGGTGTCAGAAACTGAAATCACAAGGATGGAAGAGGGAACATGTGTGATCCCCGAAAGAAGGCAGGCTCACAGTTTTAAAAGCATCGATCTCACAGTTTTAGCTGTTTGGGAGTTCAAATGATGTAGATGTAGATAAGGAGAGTATTACAACTTTGTGTTTCATACATATATGTGCAGTAACCCGACAAACCCACTCCTTCTAGGAGGTCCTCTAGTTTGCTGCCGTAAGGACTTGCTTTTATACTCTGATCACATCTGAGTATTCTGGTATGCTCTACAGTTCAGCAGACGGGTACTCCCCAAATCCCCCTATTCTCCACCCCTTCCATTGTCCCTATCGAGCAGGCTACGGGAATAGAGCAGCTTCCATTGGGTTCACAAGCATCAAGTGTCACCTCCAATCTTAAATCGTGGTAGCTAAAATACAACTCTGCCAAGGGTCGCAAAAATCTTTGATTCAACCCTAGCCTCTATACCCTAAGCTTCCCCGCTTGACCATCCTTCCCATCTCCCAGGGGGTAGGTGGGCTCTGTCCTGTTTTTGTCTAATCGTAGATGCCAAGTCTCATTGCTAGATACAACTTCCAGTATTTCATGGATTAATTTTTGCCTCTTCCCTGGACAGGTCTGTTGTGTTACATTCTGGTACCGATGCTTATTTGCACTCCTAGGCATAAGATCCAGTATATGATTGGTCAGTCCCTGCCACTGTCCTATTTGCCTGCATCTCTTCTCAGTCTCGCCCCTCCCCTGCCTGGGTTGGGCCTAGCTGGACACATTCAAGTACTGCCCGCTTACTCTCGGCACTGGGCACGCTCTCCAAGACCTCGCGGATCAGGGCCTTCTCATTCAGGCGGAAGGCCATGACAATGGCTGCTGTGTACTCCTTCTGGCGTAGTGTCCGGCGCACGCTGCTGGGCGTGATGTCCAGGTCCAACTCGAAGGGGTCAAACACCAGGCCGGAGTCCAGGGAATAAATAAGGAGGCCTTCTGTGGTGGTTGCAGCCCAGCTCCTGCCTGCAAAACACAACGGTGAATAAATCAACGTCAAGGTCAAGTTATTATCTCAAAGCTGATGGAGCAGTACGCTTTTTGCTTGCATTTACTCCTGTATGTATTTCTTTATGCTGTGTTTATAAGCACTTCAGCACCAATGCAGTACAATGGTCATAAAAATGATGGAAGGGAATGTAAAGAAATGCCTCTTTTTGTATGGTCACCACCCAAGCTTTGGACGATTGCTTCTGGTTTTCCAACTCAGAGAGCGCCGAGGCCCTCTAACCAGACCTCAGTGTCAGTGCCCTGACCCTTAAATGTGTGTGCTTGACTGGGTTGTACCCAATTAGCATAAGTTAACTTACTTGTAAGTCCCTAGTATACGATACCCAGGGAATCCAAGGCATGTAAGCTAGAGGGTCACCACAGGGATGGCAGCACTGGTTGTGCCACCCTGGGTGCGACAAAGGCAAAACATGACTCCCAGTCTGAAACTGAAGCCTGGTAGGGCAGGTTTTAAAATGCTACCACTACTTTGCCATTTAAAGCAATGGCAAAAACAAGTCCTCTGTGTTAAATATATGTACGCCACCCTTAAGGTGGGCCTTTGGAACTCTAAGGCATGGTGCTGTGTATTAACCCCTTCTAAGCTCAGCTCGTCATGAGTTACGCCTGTCGTACGCTCATGACGAGCTGAGCTCGTCATGTAACGCGGGTTTCCGCAAACTGCCGCGCACAGCGGGAGAACCGCTAGCACGCAAGGGGTTAATAAGCAGAATATGTACTTTTACATGCTGCAACAGTAATAACCCAAAATTGTTGTTTTTACTTTGAAAAAGGCTAGTAGCTTCAATGGGGAGTGCAGACTTACAGGCTGACACCTCGGCCCTGTTAACTCCTGACTGGGAATACTAAAGTCCGTAGTGTACAGTATCAAATAACTCATTACATTAAGCCCAAATTGATGCACAAGTTGGAATTAATGTAACTTGTTTTACAAAGATGCCACTTTGCTGACATAAGTCTCCTGTACATGTTTAAGGTTCCACAGGGGGTCTGTACCCAAGACAGCTTTCTGCCCTCTTAGGGAGACGCGCAAACAACTCCTAGGAAAGGACACAACAGAAGTCTACATATTCGAAAAGTGTTGCCTCTCCCTGGCAAGAAGCCACACGGGTGTTAGCCCAAAAGGCGAGAGTCAACGGAGAAGCCGCCTTTGAAGGGCAAATGGGAAAACACTTAGGATATGGGCTGCTCTATTTTTTAGGCAGACAGTCTGGCATTGAGGACCGAGAGAGAAATCCAGGTATCAAACCGGTTTTTCAGGGGAGTGAGGTCCCCTTGGTGACAACACCTCTAGGCTGGCCTAGGGAGCTCTTCTCACCAAGAGAGGGGGTTCTACCATGATGGAAGTGGGCAGAACAGATTCCAAGCATCACAGAAAGAGGTCATCAGGAGAGAGGGAATCTGGTTGCCCATTGGCTAGTGACTTTCCCGGAGGGCATTTTCTGGGCATAAAAGCGTCACCTCTGGCACCCAGAACTCAGATCTCATTGGACCAAAGCAGGACTGTCCTGCGGCACCAAGAATCTGTCGAAGAGAGGCTGCACTGACATGGACTCCATCTGGGGACTAAAAAAGAAAAGGGGCTGCGCCTGTTGTGTCCTGCTCGTTAAGAAGTTAACATCTGAGCCCAGCTGTAGCAGGGGACCCCAAGGGTCAGTTGGCTGACCTCCTGTTCGCAGCACAGGGCCACAACAGCTAATGAAGCCTGCTGGGGGTCGTTGCTAGCTCAGATCACCAGATTGCTGCCCCTCGCCACCACGTAGCACTATGGACCAGAACCCAACACTCAAAATTAGCCCCCAAATCTGCTGGATCCGGGAGGGTCATCAGAGTTCAGCTTGGTTGCCCCAAAGGCAAGTTACTGCCAAAAGTTGGGAACTGCTGTCCAGGGCGACTGGTAGCCCTGTGGTGGCTGGACTTCTGCTAAGCTCAAGAAGACTTCGAGGGTCATCGGACCCTGTGGCCAGGATCGTCTCCCCAAGCCCGTGGACCAAGGAGTATCCACAGGAAGACCCCCATCCACTGCATAGCATCTTCATCATCCTTGAGAACCTTCAACATCCTGTATCCCTTGCATCAGGACCTCTCCATAGAGGTCAAAGACCAGGGGCCGCTGACACAGGAACTGGACTGGCGATTGCTTTTCTTGTTGTAGCGGTTTCTTCTGACCTTACTGGTCCCCATGACTGGCTCCCTGCTGGAGTTGGAGCCTAAAATAACTATAACCAACCACATTAATATTTACACATGAAAAATATTCTAAGTTCCAAATTATGCCTCATGCCGACTGCTCACAGCCACAGCTACCCAGGGTTGAGCTGAAGGTTTAACAAATGAAACCAGACATGTCCTTAAGGAGTTGGATGTTGTATTACACAGCGAGGTCGCACAACCACACTATATAATACACTCCATTGATTCAAAGGGAAATGGACCTGATTGTGAGGACGACGGACTATCAAGTGGGACAAGAGAGGAAAGTGACTGCAGTCGATATATGCACCAGGCCAGGGTTGCGGAATTAAAGGTGTCTGTGCTGCTAAGCAAAGTTGGCAGATTTGAAAATGAGGTAATTAAGGAAGCTACTTTAAACATTTGATGCTTCAGTGAACCTGAAGAGAACAAAATGTGAGGTTTGGGGGGAGGGGAACGGGTTTAGCGGTGTTATTTGAAAACACAAGTGTGTAATCTGTTACAAGCTCTCCTGAGTACTAGGACCAAGTCGTCCAAATAAGATAATTCCGAGCACAACAACTTCTGGCCTCCTGTGGACTACCACAGGGCCTTTTCTCTCACCAATGACCTGCAGGTTTCACATGGAAACCATAGGACCTGCGCTGGTCAATTACTCAATGCACATCGACCAGTGTGGGGACAACACCCAAATGAATCTGAAAGTTTTGTTGGTCTACAACATCCACAGCCCCAGTTCTGGTCTTGCACTATCAGCAAAAGTTGGATGTTCTGTGTGCACTAGCAGCTTAAAGCTGGCAAAGCGGATCCTGTTTTCATCTCCAACACAAACCACGCTGACATCCAGGAATGAATCAATCCCTTGGTCTATATATCAACACCTACTTCCTTCAACAATCACTGCACACAGAAGGCTCACACAGCATGGTACTAAGTTTCTATATTTTGTAAACAAGAATCAGGCTGGTCATAATCAGACTTCAGAGAAGCTGTCTAACCTCTGGTTCTATCACAAATAGAAAGAAACCATGCCCCAACACCATCTTAGCGCCTTTCAAAAGGTTTCCAACATATAATTACCCGCCCCATCAAAAGACAAGGAAATTCAATCACAGCGCACACAAAAGGCTGTGCAAGAAACCTCATATTAGCCCTACACAGAGTCCCTGGCTGCTCTCAACATAAGCATTTGCAGAAATTTTGGAAAAGGTATGGACTGATTGATGCACAGGTCAGAAAAGAGATATGAATGTTTACAACACTACGTCGCAATGAATGATCACCGAAGCTATGTCTATACAGAGATCTTGGTTCATATGTCTTTTGGTTTCCAATACTTGCCACCTTTCAGCCCCTTTGAATAGACAAGCACAGACAAAACATAACCAGCCACAAAAGTACAGTGTAAAAATATTGCGCTGTCATCCAGTTAGGTACTCTCTTATGCGAGCAATTTTTCATTAGATATAAAAAAAAACGCTCAGTAAAAGGAGTATTAAAAGTGGGAATTTTGGGGAAGCTGCAGGGCATGTATGGGCACCTTCTTACTGCCCGGCAGAGTAGAAGACTTGCCCGTTGATATTACTCACCAAAGAAGGTATTTCAGAGCTTGGGCTTTCAATAGGTTTATACATCATTGTAGTTAGCACCACCTCCCTCCCTTCCATAAGTACCTTAACTCGAATAAGTGTCCTCAGCAAAAATGATGCCCTTGTAATTGGGAAATGAAACCTTTTTCTAAACTGAATCTGGAAAAATTCACTTGCTTTTTTCACCTCTAAAACTTCTCCCCTGATATGAAATTGTTTTTCACTGTCATCTGACATACTTAATATAAATTACCTTGGTACTGATTCCGGTACTTTTAGTACTCACTTGCACACCTTTGCTTGTGGCTGGGATCTTAATGTGTCAACAGACAGGTACAGAAGAAAAGTCTCTCGAAAAGAGCTCTGCCAGTTAAAAACTAATTTTGAAGTGTTTAATTCGGGAGAGCTCAAACTACGACATACAGTTATTAAATGTTTCTCCCGGGATAGCTGTCGTTGCTGTGAAAGAGGGAGAGCGAGGCATAAGCGTACCAGAATACCATGAAAGTCATGTTTCCTTACTCTGAACATCCTGCTCTCCCATCTTCCAACTGATTGGGAAAATTGATCACACAGCTTCAATACCTGAAAGGAGGAAGATTGAGAAAGCACAAGCCAAGCCAGGCTTCAAACAACTAATTTGCGAAAACCTTTCAAGTTGCAAGCTACATGTTTGTGAGGAGATGCACCCACAAAATGCTTACCTGGAAAAAACTTATGTGTAGGATTGCCCAAGTTGATAGCCTTCAAATGCCTTTGGAAGGCCAGGAAAGATGCATTTCTTTTGCTGGAATGAGTACAATGTCTTAAGGTTTAGCCACGCAAGAGCCGCTTACCTGCTGTAGGAAACTGGCTCTGTATAGACTATACCAAAGTAAGGTATAGTGTGCACAGAGTCCAGTGGAACCCCAAATGTAGGCAGAAGCTAAAGTAGAGAATACCTGACTATTTGCGGTAGTGTGGGCGAGCAGTAAGGCTTTATCAGAGGACGGTGTTAAGCATTTATTGTACACACTAGGGCAAGAAATGATGTCACACACTCAAAAGACTGAACTTTGACTAATTTGTTTGTATACAAATATAAAAATAATATTTAATTGTATTTTACTTCTAGAACATAAGCCAGCCCTGGTGCAGGTAAGTGAAATAATACTTTGCTAAAACAATACAGTTGAATGCAGTTGTATGTTCTTGTTTTGTATACAGGTAGGTCAATTATTTCGAAACAGTTGACATTACTTTTCAGTTACTTTGCAGGACTGTATGATTTACTTTTCTAATTCAGTGTGATAATCCTAGATTTCATACTGGGACATTTCCTAGATAAAAGGTAAGTAAAACAGTATTTCTCAAAACACAGTTTCTTAGGTTACCATACAAAACACCCTGCACACTGAAGATTTTCAGAGGAAAACAGTCAGTGCAAACCTATGGAGGCAAATAGGGTTCTCGTTTTGCAGGTAAGTAAACGGTCCTGAGAGGTGAGTTTCTGGGGTGAGAACCAGGGTTCCCCAAGGGTCAAGGATGCACTCTCAAAGCACTAGGGTGGCCAGGTGCAGAGTACTGAGGCCAAATGTTATCCAATGGGGGTTAGGGGGCCTCTTGTTGGTGGCTGCACAAGAGCAGCCACACGGTTATGGGAGCAAAGCTCCTGGACTTAAGCTCACAGCAAAGGGGGATCTGAGTTAGTATACAAGGTGCACCCACAGCAGCACAGGGGCTACCGGGTGCAGGATGCTGATTTGGCGTTGGGGGCCCTGATTTCAAAAGGAGTTGCTGGTTTTCGATTTTGGCTGCAGGTTTGGTCCATGAAGTCTTATGGGAGGAACCAACAGCTGGGCAGGTAAGTTGGAGGGCTCAGGGACGTAGGTGCACCTTATGTCCACTTCTCCAGGGCTCAGGGCAGCCGGATGCAGGGGTGCCTTTACAGGTCAGATTTCACCTTACAGGGCCACTCGTGGTTTGGGGGGGACAGGGGTGGGGGAGGTCTCCGTTCAGAGGCTACAGGTGACGTCAGGGTAGTCCTGGAGGGGTCAACCCATGGTGAACTCGGACTCTTGAGCACTGTGGGACCTTGCTGGGACCAGTGGGCCACTCTGGCCTTAGAGGTCGGGTGCTGTGGTGGTTCCAGGCGTTGAGTTTCTTTGCCCTCAGCAGGCTCGGAGTCTTTCTTTGGTGATTCTTTGGAATAGAGTGGCTATTCACAGGAGATCCAGTCTTTGTAGAAGGCAGTCAGTCCTCCCAGGGGTTCTGGAGGGCGTTGGCTGCAGGACAAGACGAATTTTGGTGAAGGATCGCTGGAAACTGCAGAGGATCTGATAGGGCTGGGGCCAAGTCAGTTCTTCCCTGCAGTCTCCTCTGCTGGGCGTCTTCTTTCGTCCTTCATAGGTTGCGGAAATCCGTCTTCTTGGTTCAGGGCTGCCCCCTAATTTCTGTGTTGAGGGGCGTTTTAGGGGTTTCGAGGTCAGTAGACATTGGGCTACAGACCTTAGAGTGGCTGCACCAAGGGTGTGCTCACCCCACATGGGGGAGTGAGCATAATCCCTAGTACTGATTGGA
The DNA here is from genome assembly GCF_964261635.1 of Lissotriton helveticus. Classification (NCBI taxonomy): domain Eukaryota; kingdom Metazoa; phylum Chordata; class Amphibia; order Caudata; family Salamandridae; genus Lissotriton; species Lissotriton helveticus. The sequence goes on along the minus strand of NC_136069.1, from coordinate 21,427,088 downwards.
GAGTGCCTGCCATCTGCAAGATGACGGGCACTGTTGAGCTTCACCTCACCTCCCCCACCTGAGGGATGGAGTTGGCAGGGGTGGGCACACCTTCTGGGCAGTTATAATTTTGTCCACCTGTCTTTCCACAGAAAAGGGGGTGAGAAAGGAAGGGGGCCTGCTCCTGATAGCAGGAGAGGCTGGGGGTTGTGTTAGAAAGGCGGCAAGTCCTTTGAAGCTCCCCTGCCACAGATGGCTCTTCTGACCTGGGGGAGGTGTGAACACCTCCGCCCAGGAAAGGCTTTGATTCTGGGCTCAGGGAGGGAAGGCTTCCACCCCAGGGGTCCAGGAACATGTCTCGTGGAGGCAGGCTGGTGTGTACCAGTCCGGGAACCCACCAGAGGCTGGTTGTTTTTCAGGGGGTATCTCTTAATTGACCTCTGAGTGCATGGTATAATAAATCCCAAACTGGAATAAGTGTGGGTTTGTTATGCCGAGACGTTTGCTACCAAACTACCGAGATCTCAGTAAAGCCATGATGGTGCTGTGGAGTTTGTAATGACAAACTCCCAGACCATATACTCTTTTATGGCTTTGCTGCACTTACAATGTCTAAGAATGGACTTAGACACTGTAGGTGTACAGTGCTCATGCAACTGTACCCTCACCAGTGGTACAGTGCACCCAGCTAGAGGGGTGTCTTACCTATACCACAGGCAGTGGGTTGCAGCCATGGTACACAAGTATGTGTGCCAGGTCGACTTCACTTTCCTCTGCACCAAAACACGCAGCCTGCAATGACAGTGTGTGTGTGTTAAGTTACAGGACCTCTATGGGTAGCACAACAGGTGCTGCAGCCTTTAGAGGCCTTCCCTTGTCACAGTGCCAATTGGGGGTACAAAGGTACAGTTTTGGGAAAGAACACAGGTCCTGGGAACCTGATTGGCAGAGACCCAGTGCACATCAAGTCAAAGTGCATCAGAAATCTGGCAAAAAGTGGGGAGGGGAGTTACTGCAACAGAAACCCAGCTTCTTACAAGTAGAACAAGGCACTGTTGCAGAATCTCCCAAACCCATATAAGGCTCTGAAGGTAACCCCGCCCTATTTAGATAAGGCGCAATCGTAGAAATATTTACGTGAAAAAGCAAGCAGCTGTGGCTTGCTTAACCAACTGCTAGATCGGAACCCCCCACACCCCTTGAAGATGAATGGTTATTTCTATTGTTTGGTAACTTCCATGAGGGACAGGCGCAGAGCCCACTCGAGATAGAAAGTTACGTGCAGGCCAGAGTCCGTGGCGAGAGTGCGGAGCTGTGTAATAGACACCACTTAATAGGTCTTCACCATGTCCGGGCGGGAGGGAGGGCGAAGGCCAGAGCATTACAAGTCTCGCTGTGATGATGCTTTTGTACTTTTTCGGGACACCCCCAAAAAAGTTTCATCAGCAGAACAAAACTAGATTAAGTGGGCAGATAAAACATATTATGGTCCCTGTAATGCAATGCCTCTCAACGCTACCGCCGACTCAGTTTCATGTAATACTAAGCATTAGCAAGTGACAGAACGTGTTTGCCTGTCCCTGATATGACTGCTAATTACAACTCTCAACTTGTTAGTGCCTGCGCTACCTGCTCCTTTAAACGTAGAAGTTTACAGTCCAATATAGTAGCGATGGAGGAAGGACTACGCTCGCCTTCTTCTGTTCTTTAGACAGAAATATGCGACCTGCAAGCCGAGCTGAGCTTGAGTTATGAGATCGCGGCTCAGCGCACACCATTTAAATAAGACATCAGCGGTTGTTTTATTTAGTTGCCTTTCCGTGAAATGGATCCCCCCAAAAACAAGCATTTACAATGCAATGGTTTCGCCTTTGGAAAAGTTAGAGCTATTGGCATTTAGACCTATCTCTCTGTTACCCACCTTTGCAAAAATATTAGAAAAACATGTTCATAGGGTTCTCACTGATTTTATTACCACTCATGATTTGCTACCCCTCCATCAATCAGGATTCCGCACAGGCTTCTCCACAGAGACGACCTTGTTAGGCGTCACTGAAAACATCCGTCTAATGCTGGACCGTGGAGAAACGGTAGCCTTGCTGTTACTCGACCTCAGTGCAGCATTTGATACTGTGTCACACTCTGTTCTTGAACAAACACTCCATTCCATAGGTATCAGGGGCGCAGCTTGTAACTGGATTAAATCCCTACTGGAACAGCGCACTTTCCAAGTCTTCTCTCAGTCCGCCTGCTCTGACACTATGACTCTTAAACATGGGGTACCTTAGGGCTCCATATTGAGCCCGTTACTTTTTAACATTTATATGAGCCCGCTGGCCAAAATAATAGAAGAGACTGGATTACTTATGTTCTCCTATGCTGACGATTCTCAGCTTATCTTCTCTCTATCATCTACAGAGTCTAATAACACCTCTTCACTTAAACTCGGCTTAACCAAGATCGCGGAGTGGATGAGAACATTTTTTCTCAAACTCAATGGTGAGAAGACTGAGCTACTTGTCTTAGGTAAGAACAAAGAGCTCTGGGGACCCCAACACTGGCCAGACGAGATGGGTACCCCCCCGATCCCAGTAAAATCAGCCCTCAACCTTGGGGTCATCATTGATGAATCGCTTAATCTTAATCAACAAGCTACGAAGACGTCAGCTACCTGTTTTGCGATATTAAAGTGGTTGAAAAACATTTGTTGGATGCTGCCCAAAAATACTCAAAAAACTGTCATCAATGCTTTAATAACCTCCAGACTCGATTATGCTAATGTGCTATACTTGGGGGCCAATAAGGCTACAACCCGCCGATTACAGACAGTGCAAAATGCAGCCGCGAGATTACTGTGGAAAATTCCCTTCTCCACACCTACCACCAAGTATATCCGCGAACTACACTGGCTGAAAATCGAGAATCGGGTGAAGTTTAAATCTTTATGCTTTATGCATAAGATCTCTACCAACAGTGCACCCAAATACCTACAAAATCTAATACATCCCTACCGCCCATCTCGAACCCTTCGTTCAGCCACGGCCAATCACTTTGTGATTTCAAAAATCAGGCTGGCACGAATGGGCGGAAAATCCTTTTCATATCTTGGACCCTCAATTTGGAACACTCTCCCGGTGACACTTCGGCAGGAAATCAACTATATGAAATTCAGGAAGGCCTTAAAAACCTGGCTGTTCAACATCTAAAGACCTGAATCAATCAAAACACTGGATCACTAGCGCCGGGAAAGCCTTTGTTGGGTAGCTGTTGCGCTATATAAATGAAATAAATAAAATAAAATAAATAAATAAATGACAAAATTTGTATTTATGTTTTGGTTTTGTCATTTACATTGCCATTAGCTTAATCTCTCGCAATGTGAGACCTATTGTACCCTACGGACGAGCTCAGCAGACAGCAATTACTACCACACACACACACACCCAGAGCCAGCCACACACACACACCCAGAGCCCCCCCCACACACACACCCACACCCACCCAGAGCCTCACACACACACACCCACCCAGAGCCCCCCACACACACACACACACACACACCCAGAGCCCCACACACGCACACACACCCAGAGCCCCCCACACACACGCCAGGTGAAACCTAAAAAGTATAACAAATGAAAATGCAGAAGGAATAGGCAATATACAAAATGTACAACCTCTTTACAAACTACTGTAGCAGAACCACAACAGTGCTAACCTGGACATTACAAAAAAAGTGCAGTCTATTCTACGGACTGAAAATCACTTTAAATGCTTTCGACTGTCTCATGGAAAGAATATAAGAAGTGTGTACACAAAATCACAAATTGAAGGAAAGCAACGTTGGGCTGTTCTTTAAAAAAGTATGGGAGGCTCCATGCATGCATCTGTGTTGTCTGCGGCCAATGTGTGTTGTAATAGCAGGGGATCATCGCTAAAAATGTACCCATCACGCCATAAATAGGCCTACAAACTTCTAAAAAAAAAAAAACTGCCCTTATACTGATCCGTCAGACCAGCCAATCGGGCCAGTCCGATCCTGGTGGTCTGTGTACACGGATTGAGACTGGGTCATGTGGTCAGGTGGCACTTGAACCTGGAGCCTCTGTCTGCAGGGTCACTGTTCTACCCGGGCCCCTGGCTTGATGGAGGCATCATGGACGGTGGGGCTTCCGGAAATGGCAATCCATGAAATGTAAAGAAGGGCTGGCAGACTGTCAACAAGGGTGTGTGGGCAGTGATGTAGAAAGAGCTTCATGGGCACTAGTTTAAGGAAGAAAATGGGCCCCCTCACATACATTTGTAATAAAACATTGGCACTAATGGAGGTGAAGTTGACCCCTCATGCCCACGGGTCCTGGCGTAAATAAGCCCCTGCTGGTGTGCTCGGCTGCTCTGATGTGCACCCTTCCTGAACCGTGCGCTATTGGATACTATTTGCAGGAGCCCCTTCGTATTGGCTGGTGGTCAGCTAATCAGCCGTGCCGAATGGAATCTAGGCACTGCTCAGCGAGGGAGGGAGACCAGCCAGGCAGAAAGATGCTATTGCGTCTGAGCGTCTTGTGAGCACCATCACTGTACCAAGCGAGGACCACCGGAAGAGAGGCCCAGTGCCCCTTCGTCAACGGGTCTCACGCTTGCAACTGCAGCTCTGCGGGGCTGATGGTAGCCAGCAGCTGCCACAACAGACACCAAGTCAAACAACTCCCTTTCTTACCTGCTTCCCACTTCAATGCGAAGTGGACGCATTTGCTACCTTTTCATTGGGGTAGGACGGGCCCACGGACAGCGGAAGGGGGGGCGGGTGAACGGGCTCACGGACATGAGGCATTTCGTACTAGACATCAAGAGAGGGGTTTATTATTCTAACATCCTAAAAAGTCCTAAAAGTATTGAGGGCAGGAAAATGCAAGAATAACAGCACAGTAACTCAAAAGGGCACTATTTTCTACCACTTCTCTAAAGCTTCCTTTGGGGATACTCTTTTTAAGTCCTAATAGGTTGAGGCAATTGGCCCAGTATGTTTGGAATGCATAATTTGTCATAGATTGATGTATATAGTAGAACCTGCCATTCTACATCGTTCTATGTCTAATGTCCAATTATGTAACACAATTTGAACATTTGCCATTCAATGTGCTACAATCCATTGAAACTCCTAAAATCCCTAAAAACGGTATTAAACACTGTTATGTTAAAGGTAATTTTTCATACCCAGCGTGCTCTAAAATGTTTTCCTGCCACAAGTAGTCCAGAAGAATACCAACTCCCCCTCCCCGTATTCTAGGTTGTCACACTACAGGAGTAAGCCCCACTGCTTGAAGTTTTAGCCCCTTCCCAAAGTTAGTCTAGTTGTGCTCCCGAGTTCGCTGCAAAAAAATAAAAAAAATAAAAAAGGGGGTGCAGAATGAAGGTTGCAGCTGTGGAGGCCGTGGTTTTGGCTTTGATTTACACAGCTCACTAATCCCAGATAGCCGGCACCCCGGCTCTGTATCCACCTGGCGGTCCACCGGATCACATATCCACCCCTCCCCTTAACACACGCTTCTGGGGTCTGCCAGAGCCTTGTAGTAACAAGACCTGCTTTGGTAATGTTTAATCCAGGAAGGCAGCTGGATGAAACCCTCTCGCCACACTTGAGGCTCCCTCGCCCCTAATCACCGCACACCCAGGGCCATACCTCACCGCTTCATGTGGTAACGGGACACTCCATGCCAAGCAGGTCGGGAGGGGGTTGGGGGGGGGTGGCGCCGTGGGGGTTTCTTGGGAAACTGGAGAGAGCCCGCTTGGGGCAGGCTGGTGAAGGCTGCCACCTGTTGCATCTCCTTCTGACGTCACCCAACCCAAAGCTCTGTGCCAACCAGTGCGCTCCTTGTATACCGAGGCCTAAACAGCGTGTAAAGCAACAACCTCCCCCTTGCAGCCTCCTGTCCTTGCATCGGGTACTCTGAGCTCTCACCTCCTGCATTAGTCAATGACCGAACGGTCACCTCACAATACTAATTTATGGAATAAAAAGGAACAGATATTGGCAGATAGACAAAACATTCAGATGCAACTTGCACTATTAGCATCCCCAAGCCCAGTTGGCAAAGGTAGGCTGGTTTCATATGAAATGAGGACGTGTCTACCTGTGAAAGGCTTTTAAGGTTGGGGGAGGGTCAGGCTGCTGTTTTGAACGGCTTGGCGGGGCTGGGGCTTAGTCAGTCACTTGTCAGACTGGAGTCCTTGAACTTATTCATAGAGCCGAGGCAGTCTGCGCCCGGGGAGTGCCTCCAGAGAGAGTCCCTTGTCGGATAGTTACCTCTGAGTGGTCTGGTAGGGCTGGTGTGGAGTCAGTCACCAGGAGTCAGTCACATGGCAAGGTCCGACACTAGCATGCCTGCTAGGGCAGCCTATAGCAAAGTCGCTACATGTCAGGAGTATCTTAAAGGCCCGGTGGAGTCAGAGCGCATTGACGCCAGGGTGAGTGCCAGGGCAGAGCAGGAATGGTTTTACGTTTATAAACTGAGCTGGTTGGTAGCGCTGACGTAGTAAGAAATAAAATGCTTGACAGAGGAGGGGTGGCGTCAGTTGAGCGTCACACAGGAGCCTCTCAGAGGCCTCCAACACACGACAGTCATGGCTGGTGGTATTGCTGAAAAGCATGGCAAAGAAGGAGGGCTCAACCATTGGCCATGCACGTATCAAGCTTAATTTAGCAAGTCACACAACCTGTAAACACTACACCATATATATCCTGTGTTTAGTGAAGGGCGGGCAGGCACACGGACAGCGGGAGGGGGGCGGGCAGGCACAGGGACAGCGGGAGGGGGGAGGGAACGGCAAGAAAGGCACTCACCTTGACTTCCTCCGGCGGCGGAATGACCAAATGAAACCTCGACGTCGGAAAAATACACGAGTTCAGGGTTTATGCTGCACAGACCTCTTGTGTATGGGTTAACTGTAATGTTGTCCATATATAATGAGAACTCTGGACACCAGGACGGCTCCACGTGGCAAGTGACGTGCCTCTTAATTCACTATTGGTGTTGTCAGGGTGTGAGGAGGCATGGATATTTCTACGCTCATTTTTGGAAACAATCATTATTTAAATAAAATTCTTCTTAATGCACTTATCTATTCTGATGTTCTAAGGTGTTACGTCTCTGCCGGTCAATGAAATACACTTTTCGAATTTTGGAGAAACCTTGTCATCATTTTACACATTTGTTGCTAAATGTGTTGAAAAACGAATGTGATCCTTAAGTTACGTTTGCAGGACAACGTATTTGCTTCTTTTCTAGTTAGCCTGTAAATAAGCACTTTTCCGTTTATGTGACATATTCTTGAATGTTAGTGCCTTCAGCAGTAAGCAGCAGCCCAGTGCAGTCATCCAGCTGGGGCTCATGTGAAGGCCAGGAGCACCCCCTGCAGCCCGCGGGACGTACTGTGAGAACCTGCACAACGTAGCATTCTTGCCAACAAGACACGCTGCACTTCAACATGCATCGGAGCACTTCAAACAGAAGACACTCCACAGGCATCCTGCACGCACGCACACACGCACCCTACACAATGTACATGAGACATGTAGGCGGCTGTCGCAGCACTACAGACAGCAAACACCCAAACATACCTCACAGAAGATCCCAACGCAAACCTTTCCGCAAGGCGCTGTGGAGAGGTAACAAGGTGCAGGGACAGCACAGCTGACACAGAGCAGCTCTGAACCCCCCTGCGCAACTCTGACACCCCTGCGCAGCTCTGACACCCCCTGAGCAGCTCTGTCACCCCCTGCCGAGAGCAGCTCCGCCCTCTCTCCTCTTTGTATTGTAAGTTCATATATATATATAGCGCTTAGACTCCCTGACGAGGTTTTGAAGCGCTTTATGCCCAGCAGCACTTTGCTCTTAAACTCAAGTGTACTGGTTAGTGCAGTTGTCATGTTGTTTTGTTCTTGATACAGGCCCCGTGCTCACAAGGAACCGCCCCATGCAGCTGTTCGTGTTTCTTTGGGGGAGTCAAGTGTGCTCAGAAGTGGGGGTTGTGAAAGTTCATGAAACGGTAGGTGGGATTAATGTGAGGTTGGAGGAGGCACTACCCTCAGACCTCAGGGTGTGGGTTCAAAGAAGGAGAGCTCGTGGCCTGTGAATGGGGAGAGGGCTCTCTGGAGAAGAGCAAACAGGAACAAGACAGAGAACAAGTGACGGACGCTTTCTATTGCGATGTGGATAATTGGACAGCTCATCAAGGGAAATTATTTACGCACGGACGGGAAGAGAAGTGGTGAAATCGTGTGTGTGTCTAAACGCAAATATAAGCAAGCTCATTACCGATAACAGCAGGAGCAGCAGTGTCAGTGAGAGTACCACAGGAAAAAGAACAAGTGGTGCGGGCACGGGCACACGGAGAGCGGGAGGGGGGGCAGGGGCGGGAACGGGCACACGGAGTGCGGGAGGGGGGGAGCGACCGACGGGAACACTCGACTTTGAGAGAGAGCTTTTGTTAAAAATAAAAAAAAATCGACTTCGCAGTGTAATCTTAACCGAGCCGACCCGATTTTATGCAGTGCATTACGTTACGGGAATGGAAGCTGAAAGCAACTCACCTGGACTTCGGTCGGCCGCGGAATGGCCAAAACAAACCTCGACGAGCAAAAAAAATAAACCCCGCCCACCGCCGCGACAAAAGGGGCCGGATGAGAAAAATTCTCCAGAAACGCCCACGAGTCGCCTCGCAGGATGACGGACGCCTCTGTTTGCCAATGGCTAGCGTCCATTTATGGAGCTAGCCAATGGGAAACAGAGGCGGTCCGAACATCCATACTGTTGACAAAAGTTTTCGCCCTGGGCGGAGCACTGCGTGCTCTCGCCAGGTCGAAACCTAAAAAGAAGCTTGCGAGTGGTGCGCGCGAATTATCGCGCCAATGTCTGAGCACGATAATTCAAGACATATGGGCTTTCGGTGTGCGTAACAGACACCAACAGGCCATAGGCGGAGCTACGCGACCGTCTATGGCCTATTGTGTGTTCTGTTAAAAAACAGAACGCACGCAAAGCCCAATGAAAATGGACCTAGGAAATGAACACGCAGGAGCTGTGTGGAATTTCAAGGTCCATTTTTAAACCCCTTCAAAAGGGCTCTTCGCAAGCCCTAAAAAGCGTTATCACACCACCGGAGAACAATGTGAAGGGCAGGTCAAACAGAAACTGATAGCATTGAGTAAACCAGCTTAGTGATCAAAAGATAAGCTTTTAAACCTCTTGTGAAGCTGAAGTCCTGTACAAGCATAAATCGAATTTAAGGGTGCAGCTCACTCTAAGTTGAGAGATAAAGATCTTAGACCACCTCAGCCTCTTCAGGATGTCAGGCCTGAAACATTAAATTTGAAAACAGCCCTTTCTGCAGAGTGTCGCCACTTCAGCTTAAAAGTGGTGGTAGTATTATCACTAAAACCCAAAGGGTGCTCCATGATATTCTTGTTGGTATCAAAAAGATTATGTAAAACAACTATATAATCTACCACTGTCGAGCAGCCCGTCCTACACAAGTAGGTGGAATTAAACTATGCACTGGTAGATCATGAATTTCAAAAGTAGGCACCAGGATGAAACGGTTCATATATGCATTTAAGAGGCCGCCTGCCCAGTAGGCTCAAATTGAAGTGCAGTGTTAAAGGGGCTCAGTTGTGATTTCATCCCATAGTATTGCTGTCTGGGCAAGATTACACCTCATTAGAACCAGATTATACCTTAATACAGAACTGAAATGTCATCAGTGAACCTCCACTAAGGGCCTGCCATTGTGTAGATTGACTTTTCTTTCCTTTTTTTGGTAACTTCCGATCGGGTTGAGCTACAACAACTCCTTAGGCGTGGATAACAACTGCTGTTGAATTACAATGATTTAGGAAAGATCACCAATAGGGAGAAGCTAAAGTCCTTCCATTAATATTGCATTACAAATCTATTTTTGTAATTACATTAGCTCTGGAAGCCACTTTCACTGTCAAGCCAGACAGTGCAAGTGGACAGTGTCAAGCCAGACAGAGTAAAGAATTCTAAAAAAAAGTCTGTCCTACATCACACAGCCGAACTCTATGTTCAGATCAGCGACAGCACATTCACTTTACTCCTAGAAGCTTATATGGAACAGTATTGTAGTAGGAAATATACCTTAGTTTTTCTGAGTAGATCAACACCGGCCTGTCCAAGGACAAAGAAAGTGGTCTCGATAAGACGACCTCGCTGTCGGCCACCAGGGATCCTCGTAAACAGCAGTAGGAGAGTTAAATCCACCTTGATGGAGGGTAAGTCTACCGTTGCCATTTATTCCGGGAGTGGGATCTTGCGTTTAATACCCAATCAGCAGATCACAGGGCTCAGGCAGGGAGCAGACGCCATCCTGGTCTACAGGCTCTTGTCCAGGTGTTTCCAAAAGAACACCCACTGTTGAGGGAGTTACCATACTTCTGACTGGAACAGACGGATACTTCCACTGCTTAGAGTAGGGTAACTACTTTCTTGCTTTTCTTTGAGCACCCTATGCAAGTGCATCTGTTTTTCTTGTTCTCCCACAGATGTGCTATGTTTCCCCACACTCAGGCTCCCATGTTGCTCCCTCCCCAAAGCTCATTCATAGCTTTCCCGGTCGCTTTTTTTTGTTTTAGCCCCTACTTTCCCAGTTCCCCCGCTGCTCAGTCGACCTTTTTTGCTCACAGCTACTCAGTGCTGTTGAATTGGTACCTAGATTCTCCCTGCCCCATTCTTTCTTTTTTTTGCTTTTTTGGAAGTGCATATTGATGCTTTGGCAATAAAGCACTGATAAAGGCGAAAGGTGGCTTAACACGTCTCAAAAGAAAGACCCGGTGGCTTAACACTTCTCAAAAGTCAGACCTATCGGTTTTGCCAATGCCTGTTGAAATTTGAAGGCTTAGTAACAAAGAAGAGAAGCAGAATCTTTCAGAAAAGTGACAGGTTTCAATTTAGCAAAAACAGTCTTGTTTAATGGAAAACACAAGAAATATCAAAACTGCTCCACAATAATCCTAAAATCCAATTTCCTATACCAGAGGAATGATGAAAAGTATGACCAGAGACGGCCTAAAAAGTAGACAGTAGAAAGAAAAGTCTTAGATGGGTGGGTGACTGTAAATTATTATGGGTGATCACTATCAAATTCCCACTGGAAGCCCGAGGCAGAGGTAAAAGGAAGTGAAACGTGGGTTTTAGTTTGCATTTATTTTTTTAATAAAATGCTAGAAATGTTCTCAAATCTACCCAACTAAAAGGTTAATAACTGTGAAAACCCCATGCTGGTGGAGTGGTGTGGCTCATTGGTTAGAGGCGGCAGACCCGGAAGCAGAGAACGCCCGGGACCAGGGTTCAATTCCCGACGCGGCAGGGTTGTGGACCAGGGTCAGCGGACTCGATAATTCTCGCCTCAGTGCCTACTCTAACCAGGGATCGCACTCGGCAACTCTGGGCATTAGCTTGCCTCATCTCTACAACGGCCCCCCACATTCGCCGGGGATGCCTGGTTTCACCTTGGAGATACCCAGTAGGGACCATCTCACAGGGATAGCCAGGACGGGTTCCCCAGCGGTCTACAGCACCACGACGCCTCAGGGCAGCAGTGCGCTTTACAAGACACATACATACATGCATACATACATGCTGGAGATCAGCTTGGTTCCCTCCCTTCTGCATGTACAGCCACTGCCTGGAGATAGACTTGGATAACCCCCGGTGCAGTTGTGCGGAAGGACTACCAGGTGGTGTTGCTGCTGGAGATCTGGCTGGCCCACCAGCATCGACTGCAACACAGAGGTGAAGGCCTCTGGAGCACCGCCAAGCAGTCGGTGAAAGATGCCACCTAGCCTTATTCAAACATGTAAATAAAACCAGAAGAGATCCTAAAGAGCCCTGAACACAAACGTAAACAGGAGGCGAGCATTAACAACGGGGAAGAAACCTTTCTCCGCAACCCGGTCTCAAGCATGGGTGTCGTCATTACATTTATATATATTAGAATATGGCTGCTGCTGTGAAGAATGTCTGAAGTTAGAGACTTACCTGTAGGAGAGAAGCGCAAGCAGGTGACCCGCACCTCAGGTTTGAAGTGCCGGGAGCTCATGTCACCTGTAGAGAGGTAAAAAGAGACATCAGAGGAGGAGAAGACAGCCCAAGGTCAATGGAAACAGGCAGAGGTGGAGAGCAAAACAAGTGGGTCAAGGAGAGCGTAGACTTTAGGCTGTTTGGAAAAAGCAGGCAGAGCGAACATTACAAAAATGGGATGGAAGAGCGGTGCCAGGGGAGGGCGGATTGTAGACAGTCAGTGAAAGCAGGCAGAATAGAGTTGACTGGCAGAAAGGCATCAGGGGAAGGGCAGATACCAGACTACCAAAGAAAGCAGGCAGAGCAGAGATTACAGGCAGAAATAAAGGAGAAAGGGCAGATTCATGGACATCCAGGAAAAGCAGGCAGAGCTGAGATAGGGACAGAGCAGGCAGTGCAAGAAAGCAGCCTGGGCTCTCGGGGGAAGAAGGGGAGGTCATGAGAAGGACCCAATGCAGAGAACCCAACTTGCCAATCATTGTTTTCTGGTTTAATGAAGGGCAAGGTATCAGAAAGCCGGGCTAGTGAAACAGCTTCCTACTTTGTGTGGCTCAAGGACTGGGAAGCAGTACTTGAAACCCACTTGTGGTACCCTCAATTCAATGAACGAAAGGCTGGCGGTTTTCAGTGTTCCAGCGCTTTCTGGACTGAGCCTCTGCAGACAACAAGCTATGTGACATCATGCAGACAATGAACTACAATTCCCAGCAGGCCACACACTAACATGCTGTGGAAAACAGCCATCTTGGAATATAGGGTATAACAAGTTCTATAGAAGTTACAATGGAACTATAACTCATGTTCCCCAAAACAGCAAACAACGATGACGCTTGATATGGGTATTCCACTCACAAGAAGAGAAGTTCTAATATTACACTCAAAAAACAGAACAGTTAGGAAAAGTGATCTAGTTCTGGCTCAAACACGACAAGCTACTGCAATTCACTAGTTATGGTTTCCGTTCACCCAACACACACTGTGACTGGCAAAATAATCTTGAAGAGTCCTTTCGACAAGTAGTAGAGATGGCGCCTTTTGTAAAGTAATTACATCAGTCTGTGAGACAGTAAAAAATAATTGTTCTCATATCAATTGTGCTGGTTAAAGCAGAGCGTGTTGCAACTCTAATATGGTCCGGGAAAGTGATGTACAGCAGAAGAGGATAAGCTTCAAACAATACTTCAGCAAGACCCCTGCAGACAGGTGAGTCACCAAAGAGCACACCTTAGGCCCAGAAATCAAAAGCCACCTCAGTGGGGATACTGCATGCACTTGGTTTGGACATGTAGATCTTTAGTGTAGAGTAGTGACGAAAGTGCCATCAACAAGAACATCAACGAACCAACCCAACATGACGAGGAAGAAGCAGTCGACATAAGATTGAGCACTGAACACAAACTTGAGCGACTAGCGGGGCATTGTGAGAAAAATGAAGGAGCGACGTCTGGCGGATGAAGGAGGTGGTTTAGAAAAGGAAGTGCACAGATATCTCGTCCCTCTCGTTGCCCCGGCAACACCTCACACAACTACACCTGCCCGCCCAACGGGTCCTCCACCCTACCGTCCTACTCTCTCACTCAACCTTGATTATTTTTAGGAATTGTCTGATTGTTCACATGTTGGACTCTGTAGCCATTTATTTGTAATATTTTACACACAGGTTGTTTTTGTTTCCACTTATTTGTACCATTTATACCATGTAACCTATTGATGTAACTGCCTGACTATGCTCCCCCATGTACTCTTTGTAAAGCGCTCTGATATCCGCAAGGATCTTGTCCGCGCTATATAAAACTTTCGAAATAAATAAAATAAAATATCTGTACCACAAAGCATAGGCAATAGATAGGGTGCATTTATAGGTACACAACTTAGGGGCACATCAGGTGAAATCAGCGCAAAAAGCAGACAGAGAAGATATAGCTTGTGAAATAGGCAATGCTGAGGATGTATACTTAGATAGGCAGGAAAGACATGGGCTGTGATGGCTGCTTCGGGTACGCTGGGAGGAAAGATAGTCTGGGATACATAGAAGCATTATGGTTTGACAGGCGAGACAAGCCGGGTGCAGGGAAGATGCATCATCTGGCAATAGCAGTCCAGAGCCTTTTGCAGGGGGTAAGCAGAAGAGACATGTCCGATAAAGCTGGTACAGGTAAGCAAAAATTACAGAAAGGACATGCCAGGTAAGGCTGGTATTACAATGAAAGAAGCAGTACAGAGGCTTGGCAAGGGGAAGCAGGAGAGACGCACCAGAAAAAGATGGTGTAATAAAGCAAGCAGGACAGATCTAGTTGTGTAAGAAGAGAGCGCAGAGAGTTCATAGCAGGTAGAGAGGAGGACACCTGCCAGGTGAGGCTGGTGCAGAGAATTTAACAAGTCACCAGGGGCAGCACTGTACCTCTCTTTACCCCTGGCAAGGCGATGCTGGCCCCATCCTCATCTCCAGCCCCCTCATCGATCAACGCCAGGCTGCCAAACTCCGTCATCTTCCGACGATCCAGGTACTCCTGAAAGAGAGAGGTCAGGGATCAGATGAGCATTTTAAAAATAACATCCTTTTAAATAGGAGAACTCTAGAAGTTTATAAGACACTCACCTCTCCTCCCCCACACGGTTTATGGAACAACAACATTGACTGGGAATTTCTACAATTAAACATGTCAACTTGACATATCGAGATGATATAACATAAAATCAATGCATAATATAACAAGCAGAAAGTTCCCTACAAAAATGTAAGACTTCTAACTGTAAGCAGTAACCAATGTGCCCACTGGAAAGAAGACAAGGCAGATGCAAAGTGTGTGGCGAGTCGTTGCTTTGTGAATTGTAGGACAGCTGTTTCTCAAGAGTTTCTTCGTGGACATCTTTCTTCTATTTCTAGGACTAAAAGTAAATGAGAGTGTGCTGCATTAAATTTTCTTCAGTTTTCATGGCTGTGCCAATTGATGCGGTGCAGCACGTGGCGCTTCTCTACAAAGCCTTACTAAAAAGAACTTGGAAAACAGAGTCAGCCAGAATAAAACGGGTTGGCACTTCACAGCATTCCTCTGCCCAGCCAAACGTACCTGAAAAATAATCGGTGAAAGAATGGCCTGGCCAGGGGAGAGAAAGCGTCTTATTTATAGTATGGTGACTAAAGCCAACAGCTGTGGTCAAGCCGCCAAATCAAGAGCATACTGGCCGCGGAGAGGCTTAGTACTTTTGGCGAAAACGAGCAATGCCGCCAGTTCCATCAAGCCATGGAGGAATGGCGGAACGGCCAGTTTGTCTCACATTTGCCAAGTATAAAATGAGGGTTTGTGGAAAATGTACAATAAAAGGGCCACTCTCTAGAGGGATGCGGATTTGTCTGATGAGAAACACCTCGTCCCACCTTGATTATTCCTTGATATTTTTGAGTGTTCAATCTCCTGAGCGAGGAGAGATGTTCACCTTGATTTACATCACACATGTTGGGCCACAAACATCAGAGGTTGAAGACCGGAGAAGGAAATACCAAACTCGACAAAACACACTTCATCACATCTAAAAGCCATAAATTCCTGAAGCCTTTGATTAAGAGGATTTCACAACACACATGATCCGTAACAAAGGAAATCATGAAAACTGCCCTGAATCTCAGCGCAGGGAGAGCCCCAGCGCCAGCAGTGTCCTCTGAACAGTAGAGTTTTCTTCTTCTTGGTTCAGTATCAAATACAGAGACAAACAATAGCAGGAGCAGCAAAAGGCCTCACTATGAAGGACATTCACTCACTGTACATCTGTTAAACTGGCAGCTGCAGCAGTGGGAGGAAGGATTCCATGTTTTGGAAGCAAGAAAGAGAAAACCTTTGAACATATCTGATCTGCTCTGCAACTCGAGCAGCTTTTATTGATGAAAATGTACAGGGTTAAAAGCCCTCTTCCTGAGGCTAGAGGTTACAGAATAAAACTGGTATTAAGAAGCTGGCTCGAACAAGGAGTGAGAGACCGGTGTAGGGCTCTGTCAGTGTCTCTCAGGATCAGCTTTCAACATGCCTAATTATTTTGGGGCATTAACTTTAAGACAAGCACGGCAACCAATTCCGTCAAGGTACGAGACCCACATCTAGCATTCTGAAACCATCCACCACAACGGCTCTCTTACCTCCATGGCATCCAGAGAGCGATTACAAGAGATCTCAAACTTCTTCATGAGGATCTGCTCCTGTATGTGGTAGATGCAAACAAACTTGGAGGCTCCCCCGGCCAGCAGAGACTGCCCATCGGCGGAGTAGCACAGGGTGCTGAAGGATCTGAGAGCAGGAAATAAAAATAAAAAGGGTAGTTCACCACTGCAGGAATGTATCAGTTACTATGGGTGAAAGTAAAACGTGTTATGTTAAAGCAACCTATAGAGCGCGCAAATACCCTTAAGTGTATCGGTGCTAAGTGCTCCAGAATGCGGGACGACGGCCTAGATGAAAAAAGCCTACTAATTAAAGAGCCACATTTTCATTAATTTCCTAAATGACAATAGATTAGGACTGGCTATGATCTGAGAGGGATGGGAATTCCACAACTTAGCAGTGACCACTACAAAGCTTCTGTCGCCCCAGTTAGTGGTTTTTTTTTTTTTAGGGTTTTATATAGCGCGAACTAGACCCGAACCGAATCGGGTATCAGAGCGCTTTACATAGCACCAGTTACGTTACATGGGGACACGCATTCATTTTAGGCACGGGGAGATTAAGTGATTTGCCCAGAATCACAGGAGGGTTTGGCGTCGTTACCGAGACTCGAACCCAGTTCCCCAGGCCCGAGGTCGAGCGCCCTAGCCCTTAGGCCATCTCCTCTACCCAAGTTCTATAGGTTCTTGGGACGACAAGAAGGTTAGCTCCTGACAAACTTAGGGATCTGTTGAGAGTGTATATCTGCAGTAAATTCTTCAGAAATTCCGTCCCTATATTGTGAATCCCCTTACAGGCAATGCACAATGCTTTGAATTTTGTTCTGCTTCTTACAGGCAGCCAATGAAGTTGTCTCACCACCTGGAGACCAATTTAAACTTCGAAGTGCCTCACAGCATCCTAGCAGCTGCATTCTGCACCGGCTGTAGCTTACTAAGAACCTTTTCCTGGGCATTAATCAAAAAGCTGTTACAGTAATCAACCTTGGACATAACCAACACGGATATCATCTTTCTCGGAATGAAAGGAAACAGTTTCTTCAACGTAGAAGCATGAAGAGACCACTGCGTCAACATGCCATTTAAAAGACCACTTGTCGTCCAGAATGGCACCCAAATTCTTGCCTTTAGTAACCGGGATTTAGGATTTAGTGCCGTACGTCTGACCATAGACTGAAGGGCACACTATACCCTCGAACCATGGGAATGCAGTCATATGCTGTGCCCGAAAGATGTTTCATTCGACCACAGAAAACTCTCTCAATGCCTCGATGAACTGTCCTCAGTAATGAAGTGGAGTCCTCTCCAATGCTTTGATGACCTATACATCTCCCCAACCTCTGTAATGCCTCACTGACCTGTCCATCTCACCGCCCTCACTAGTGCCTTGATGGCTGGCCCACCGGGGTTCCATACGTACTTGCCCTTAGCAGACTGCTTGGCTGTGATTTTGTCAGTCTCTTTCCGCCCCATCTGAAGGTCATGTCTTCCTTCGATCGAGCCCGTCTGCACGGCATTTTGGGGGTCCCAGAAAGTGATCTGCCCGTCCAGTGTGGCGACCGCCAGCTCCTTCCCATCTGGGCGATATGTAACTGTGAGCGCTGCGGACAGAATCAAGAGCATTAATTACACCCAAAACTAAGACCTAGGGTAATGTTTAGATAAACAGCTTTATCAGGACACTTGGCTTCACTACATGTTTTTTAAATTACTATTTTCAGGAAAGCACATCTAAAAATATCATGCTGCACTCCTGCCTTCCTAATTGGTTGGGAATGGTCTGCACTCTGGATAAATACATTTTTAGAGGCAGTTCAGACTCACCAAGACTGCGAATGCATTGGTTATACCTCTTATCAGCTCATTACCAGCATGCATACCAGTTCTTGTTACCATCTCCACCCCATCTAAGCAGGATGCAAGAGCCATCTTGATTGTGGCCCTTGCCCTTGGGGTCATCCCTCTATTGTGCTGAGAGAGTCTTTAACGCTTTTTCACTCTTTGTGTTTGGATGAAAAAAGGACGCTGGGCTTCAAGAAATCCTTGGTGTGCAGAACATTCAGCAGGCAACCCTCTGTGAGTTTCTGCTTTCCCTTTGCCAGAATGCAGATGTCTGAGGGGGACACAAATACCTAAAAGGGTGCGATTGTGGCATTCATCGGATTCATGGAAGGTGAAAGACGCCGCCATCCCCTCTTATGGTTTATGTGCCTCATGTAAAGGTCTCACGGGTCTTGATGGGACCCTGCCTGCATTTAATGGTGCAGGAGAAAGGAGGCCAAGAGTGGGTTGCATACGCCGTTCCTTGCTTATCGCCAAAGTTTTACATTTTAGGACTCAACAATTTTTTTAATTTCCATTTTACATTAGTTCAACAGAAACAACGCAGGTTGTCCATCTTCCTTGGTCACCCTCTCCACACAATGAGAACATTTCAAAAAGCAAAAAAACACGCAAATGGTGGAGCAGAAAAGAAACTACGCAAAAACACATTAGGGGAACAAAATAGGCAGAGGCCCAAATACACCACATTCGTATGTTGCAACACAGCATAACAATGTACTTGCTTTTATATAACATTTATTGCTTGTCAATGTAAGGAATTGAGTGCGCAGGCATTGGGCTTTGCCTTGAATCTCAATGAATTTTCAAAGTACTGGGCTAATTTCGGGCAATTTGGAAAGCGGTTGTCTGTAAAACAAATTTTCATGGAAGGCTGCCAGCATAGCACACAAAATATACAGAAATAGCCTCCAGAACTGGAACAGTACTTGAGATGAGACCTCCAGAACTGAGCGCAATACTCTAGACGAGGCATCAACAATAAGACACTAGTCCAGAGGATGCCTCCACAGCATCACACAGAACCACCAGATTTCTCTAGACCTGGGTAGGATACCCAGACCGGGTTCACAGATATATTGCTCCAAGACTGGCTGCAATAATAGAAATACCGCAGAAGATACTTTCAGAAGTGGGAACAATTCTGCAGGCGAGGTTTTAAAAAAGCACAATATCCCAGATCGGGTCTCCTGAACGGTACACAAAATGCTCATAAGTAGCATCAAATAACAAGGCACTGTGTTTAAGAAAAGGCCTCCAGAAATGACAACAATAAGGCAGAGGAGGAATACAGAGCGAGATATACTGCTCCAGAAGCGGTTCCACAATAGCACAAAATCACAAGATCACAAGATGGCGCCAGAACTGTGTGCAATACTCTAGATGAGACCTTTAGAACTCATATGGCCTCCAGATATGGGCACGATTCACAGGAGAAAAGCTCCAGAGACCCAAAACAAGCCACAGAACGTAACAAACATCATAACAATACTAATAATAATACTACTACATATGAGGTCTCTAGAAATTAACACAATAATCTGGGAAAAGTGCCCAGAAATGGATATGATCTGAGGTCTCCAGCCCTGTGCACTAATCTATAGGTGAGGTCTCCGGAAAGGCCATTTAAAGTGTACACAAAACACTATAGTTGGGCACATTCCAGATGAGGCCTTACAGGTTTACTAGTGAACTGTACAGTGGCAAATAATGTTTTCTGTTGCTCGTAGATGTCTTTCTGCACCCCAGGACTCTCTCTGCACGCCTGAAGGCATCACCTTTCTTTAGATACTAAGACATCGTCTGGTAACCCAAGGATCCAGCTGTTTGTGGATTTTCACGCCCTCACCTTGTGCTGCTTTTCAAGGTGCTTTGCACTTGGCTGTACTGATCCCAAGATTAGCAACAACTGTTAATTTACTTTGTATTTTGTAAACAAGGTCTCACCACAAGAGGTAGAAACATTCAGGAACAGGACGCAAAGTGATGGGAGTGAGTATATCCTTACCGTCCGAATTCAGCGAAAGCGTCTCTTTGGTCTTCCAGCTGTCCGACATATCCCAGAGTCGGACGGTCTTATCCCAAGAAGCTGTGGCCAACATGGTCTGTACAGGGCTGAAGCTTATGCTGCTGATGGGAGCTTCATGTCCAACCAACACCTGTGAGTAAAAGAGTCAGACTGACGGGGAGCTTGCAGGACGTTAAAGAAAGAGCAGAGGCGTGCAGACAGGACAGGGAGAATACGTGGCTTACGTGTAAATCTGGGTTCTACGTCATAGAAATCTTCATTGAATTATTAAACTCAGAATATCTCCTCCTACACACACCATTTCAGAGCACAAAAAAAAGAACATTTTCTTGTACAAAAAAAGAGATTTTATGAATGAGTGCCAATACACAGGCAACAGTAATTACATTATTTTTACTTTAAAAATCACCTAATCTGAAATTAGCCCACACTGGAAAAACTTAACTTTTCCAGTCCTTGGCAATTTCGTCCTCAATGAAAATGTAAATAAAAACAATCAAGCTGAGCCCACTAGGCAGTGTCTTCCGTGAGCTGAGACAATGCACCTCTTGGAGAGTGTGCAGCCCAGGTCATTATAAAGCAAAGCGCTGGCGCTGAAGAGCCGTCAATTCTAACAGGGTTACATATGAACATACATATGGGTGGAGCTGCCAAGGAGAATGGTGGGTTGTTTAGGACTATCATGAAAATATCTATTATTCAGAGCTAGAATTACAAATGGTAGAAAACATTTATATTTCCATCAAGATTTTCACTGATAGACAAACACTTAACAGAGGCACAATCTCACTGGTCCAAACGTAAAAAGTGGAAGACATTTAATTAAATGATAATGGAAGGGTACAGACAGTAGAACCATGGACGTTTCATGAATAGGGCTATTTTATAACCCATAATCATATATTTAGAGTGAGCTGTTTGTCTTGCAGTACATGGTTTGTTGTAGGTTTCTGGTGACAGATAATGCATGAGAGAACACAAAAAGAGGAGTCTCTCAACTAAACTAAAGATCGCCTGCTCACAAAATTGTTACTTAGAGGTTCTTCAATGTGAGGCCTATGAAATGTGAACACAATTTAGTCGACAATCCTTGCATACATAGGAAACTAGGAACCGTGTGCCTTTCACTTTTACAGGTTTCGCAGCCAAATAAGAGAGGAAACCTCAAAAATAGCATTTAAGTGTATTCAACAAAAGCATAAGAAATAATATCTTAGCATAAATTAAATCTGAGATGGTGGCATTTTTAAGAACGACACGGTGACCTTTTTAAGAACCGCATCAGCAACGAATTTCCATGCTCTGGTTGGTTAGTGCAACCCACTTGTTGTGAACAATAAATATATTAACCGATCAGAAAGGGGATTTTTATTTCTTTCATCTTGCACATCTTAACTGATATATAGATCATACAGAAGGGAATTAGTGACATTTTCAATTGTTCAAAATTGCTGTACGTAAACACACCGTCCCAGCAAAAGGCACCACATGAACCCTAGTACTATGTGGCTGCCAATCAGATGAACTTTCTTTCAACCGTTTTGGATTTATTTTTTTTAAAGAAAAGGTGTTTTTATAAATTCACTCTGCCCCTTTGACTAATCTACACCAGGGGCGGAAGGACACAACAACACAAATATGGGATCACTTGGCAATATCACAACATCTGCTGAAAAAGCATTGTGAGAAGATGCGACCAGAGCCGAGATTTCAAATAATTACAGAATTGGATTCAGAACCCAAGATGGACTGCCTGGAGAATGAGGGCGATCCAAGCTTTTCGGATTGTGCAGAGAATGAAAAGTACGTGGATCAGGTGCAATACTTGTTGCGGCAGAGACTGTTGGTAGGCGTTGTTGGGCATACAAGTGATCATAAAGAATACGATCTGCCTTTGTCCGAAGGCCCTGTTGACAAGGATCCTCGGATGGGCACGCTGATAGCAAAAGTCAGAGACAAAAATCAGCCTGAAATTGTAATGAGGAAAGCGGGGAAATAAAGGAATTTGACCCAGAGAGAAAGGAAGATCACTTTTTGATTGATTTAAGCCATGCCAACTTACGGAAAAGACAGAATTAAATTCAAACTCGCCTGCATTTCAACAAATGCCGGCCCTACCTATCATCCTTCTTCAAAAATGTTTGGAGAACAGAAAATCCTCAGGAGTACAAAGATCTCAGAAATTCGGAATACACCTTGGCACTATCCAATCTTTCTCAAGATGTACCCAATTTTTTTGGGATACTTTAACTGAAGACCTGTATTCACACACACACTATCTTCAGTTTTGGAAAAAAAACATAAAACCCTACCTCTACCTAAATTGATAAACTTACTTCCTATTTCTTTCTCTGCAGTCCATGCTCAGCCCCCCTCCTTACCATCTTCCATTTTGTGTCACACCTGATGAACCATTTTTTTTATTGCCTAACCTATCCGATTGTCCAGTCTCCCTAAAATCCTCCTTTCCTCTCCTTCTATTTGCACCCTCCTTCATTTTTCTATATATACTTTTCACCTTTGTCCTCCGTTTTATCCTTTCCTATTTGTTGCCTCTTTTTTCTCTTTCCCCAGCGCTCTCCTCGCTCCTCTAAGAACTCTTCCCATGAGAATCTTGATCATATAACTTAACTTTCAATCTATCCTAGTTCAAATCCCTCTCCTTTAACCTCTCACTGCTTTTCCTCTTACTTCCACGTGTCTTTCATTTAGGTTTAATGAGTCATTTTTTATGTCCTCATAACAACTGGTTTATGATCGCATTTAAAACTTAATCACTGTCACTTTCCATTTTTCGCGTTGTTCTATTTGTAAACCACAATAACACAATGTTGAGTTGCATTATATAAAATTGTGTAATAAATAAATACATAGCTCTATATCAATTTTGAGATACACATGAACCCTCAACTTTTAACTTAATGTGAGTAAGTAAGACAAAGGGACCAGCTACCCAATTGCTCATGAGGGTCTCATTATTGTCCAAAGTTTATGATTCTGGATTACAGAAAAACAAATTGAATTCTGAAGAAAGAACATTCTTTCCTCCAGTACCAAGTCAATAAGGGATGTGTTAGTTGTACATCAAGAGTAAAAGAAAAAGACTACAGTTAGGTCTTCCAATGTGGACGGAGGTAAGTCCTCTGCTTTTCTGATGAGGGACACATGCCATAGGAATGGAAATGTTGTCACCCCCAGAAAAAATATACTGCAGTCTTGCTTATTAAACTTGCAACGATTACTTGTCTTGATGATGGCTGTCTTTGAATATAAGGAGGGCCCAAATAGTGTAGATGCTTCGACAGCTGTTTAAATCTTGCTAACCAGTTTGTAATTAGTTGGCAGCCAAAGCCAAGATGACTGTTTAAGGGAAGGTTACTGTACATAGGGCCACTGTAGGGACATTTGGGGGAACCTATTGCGTTGTAATGGCCATCGGAGTAAAGGTTATGGGCGAATGGTAGAATGTCAGAGAATTCTGTGGAAAGTACCATAAAATTCATTTATTAATTTAAGATTAAGAAAGAAAGCTTTTGCTAAGCAATAACATAAGCTGTTTGGAGATGAACTGACTGGCACACAAAATATATAATAATAGAACACAGACATCAAAATGTTCTTTACATTATTATAGTTCATTGTTCTGTCTGCATTGAGGAGCAAATAGCCTGCAGATGAGCCTAGATCAGTACTTGTTTAGAAAACTAAAGAAAGCAAAAGAAGGGTTTTATATAGAAAAAGGTGTATAAATGATACACATTCTCTATTTTTAGGATCAGCCAGTGGGTAGCAGACGAAGAGACAGGCAGACTGGCACACACACACACGATATCCTGACCAAACCATTAGAACTTAAAAATTTACTTGGGGTTTGTTTTGACAACAGAGCCCGATGAGCCGGGCAAAAATCAAGTTCCTTGTCATTTTGTATAATCATGTGCGAAGAACACGCACGGCTTTTATTACTTACATCTAAGAGTCTCCCTGTCTGCATCGACCACACAAACACCTCGAAGGAGTCCTGCGATCCAGCACATACGATCTCTCCACTGGAGTCTACAGCCAGGCAAGCAAACTGCGATGGACGCGGGGAGGTGAAGGTGCGGAAATTACGGTACCTGAAAGAAGAACCGGAACAGTGAAGGGTTATGGGATATCCTCATCAAAATAAACAGTTCACACTGATGGATGTACTTAGTAGTCATTACCCTAACCAAAATACCATTAATGATTCCCCAAGCAACACACATGCCACGGCTCTCCCTGAAGAAGCCAACTATAATTCCCCAAAAGCCTTTCTTCTACAATATTCTTTTCTTTAGCCCCCCTCCAAAGAGCTCAAATATAAGCTCTGTTTACCCATTTGGCTCTCCGTACAGACTTTTAACTGTTGAGTAGCTGCTACCCAAGGCTGACTTCATCATGTAATAAAAGCGCGAGAGGGAACTCACCTGTGCAAGTCAAAGGCCCGAACAGTGCCATCCAGCGAGGCACTGACGATAACAAAGCCGCTGGTGGTAAATGTAGCAGCTGTAACGCTGCTGGTGTGTTCCGTGAACGTAACAAAGCAGAAGCCGCTGCTGGTGTTCCACACCTTCACCTAGAAAGAATCGAGTGATGAACTGGGAATGAACAGCCCCACAGGAAAATATGAGCAACGAAGAGCCAATTCTCCACCCGGATTATGTCCACCCCATTACAAAACTGAACAAATCATATTCCCAAATGACCAAAGAGTGTCAATTCAGTGTTCAGAGGAGCAAATAGATGAAACATTAGACATAACTTGTAACTAATGAACCTAAAATGACAAATCAGTGTACGACAGGGGCACGCAGAAATACCATCAGATCCCATTCCAACTAACCTACCTAAAATCTACACCCGGGAAACCACAGTAGCAAACAGAGTAACCATTTGGTACAGCGATCTCATTTCCAAAACCAATTACAGAAAAACAACTTAACAGTCTTGTTTACAAGGAGAACTAGTAGCAAGCAGACAAAAATCAGTTGTGTGCTCTCTCTGAATCACACCTTTGAACACACAGACCTTCTGAGATTAGAAACTTGGAGGCCCAACACTGGGGGTGATACAAAGGGACAGCTTGAGATACCGAGGGGTGGCAACATGGGACAGTTACTCAATAAAGAAGAGCTGAAGTCCATCATACAGTTCAACTCTATCCAGGATGGTCTCAACAGAACAGAGGATTGGACTAGCCTGATATAAGCTGGCTATGAATGGTTAATTAATTTTTTCTGCATGAGCCTACATAATTGTCTATGTTCAATTGTAACATTTCCAAATGTCAGTTGTTTTCAATCAGTTGGAGACCGTGTGTTTCAGAGAACCGCATTCTGGCGTGAGCCCATATAACTGTATGTGCTCCCCTCTGTCTTTATGATCCTTTATGGTGTAAACCTTGTCCTGTATGCACTTAATTCACTCACTCGCCGGTTTGCCTGTTCCAAGATGGCGCCCAATACCGGGATCACTATCACCTCCGACTAGTCCGTCCTCACTTTTCATCACCGCCAACCCGGACCACATTAGGCGCCGCTGCATGCAGACGCTGAGCACCAGGCCATCGAGCCTCCAGACGGGAACCCATTGCGGCCCCACTACGAGCACATCACGGTAAGCTTTGAACTGATGCATTACCCCGGCTCCCTTGAGGGCCCATCTCATTCCAGTGTGCCTCATGTGCGCCCTCCGTATTCTTTCCTTATAGGCTCGCACGGATAAGGCCCACGCTATTGAGCGCCATGCGGAGATTACAAACCGCATATTACGGTAACTACCTGCCTGCACTCGCCGTCTTCACCTTCACTTTTATTCACTGCCAACCTTCAATTGCTCATGTTTTGTTCACAGGTTAAACTTCCATTTGAAGTTCCCCGTCGAGCCCACGCTAGATGCTAGGCTTCAAGGGTAATATTCTGTTCCTTCACTGCACTTAATCCGCCACTCCGGCTTCACCCAGTAGGTCCTGATTTTTTGTCAAAACCCTTTCTCTCAGGTCTGAATTGAACCGACCCAACTGGGTTTATATCCGCACATTTCTCCGACGCCGCTCAACTACGAAGCGGACACGGTAAACCCGGCAATTCCATTTCTCTTAATTGTTCTCCCTTAAATCTGTTATTCGCCCTTTATGATAAAGATATCTTCTTATAGGCATCAGCTATACCGGAAGCCTATTGCTCATTTGAAGTGTCTCCAGCCACTCCCGGCCAACCTTGCCTCGTTTGTGGTAATCATCTGTATATTAAGGACTCACATCCTTGCGACCTTCTGGCCAACACTCCCTCACCATGACAATTTTCACAAAACACCATGCATCCAGCCACTGAGCACTACTTTTTATTTAGCAAATACGGTATGCCCCACTATCACTCGGTCTTCACTCCAAATACGAGCACAAAAGCACCCGTGCCCTTTGGAACAAGCAACTGCATGTGCACGTGTTGCATTCTGCATGTCAAGAGTGGTCACTGACTGGCTTTTTTAACCTTTTAATCCTTTCTATGTAATGAATTGATGAAGAATCTTCTTTTCCCTTTTTTCCTTCCTGTTTAAACCTACAGGCTCACTCGACCAATCAGGCAAAGTCAATTATAGTCCTGAAGATGATCCCACTATACTTTAGGAGATAGGGATCGAAACGTTCGTCGACTGTTTTGCAGTACTGCTTGTTTTATGATTCATATTTTTCACGGCAGTTACTGTGGGGGTTTGTGCTTATTTAAAAATTTGTTTGCATTGTATTATAAGCCACCCTGCTCTCCTTGTTTGCCTGTAAACTCCTTTTCTTTTTCCCTTGTATTGTTTTCTTCTGACTAGGTACAGGCTTGTGCCCAGTTACCAATGTGCGACTTGTCTCGCCTTATTCTGCCTATACTAAAAATTGCTTTCAAAATAAATGCTTCTCGGTCCGGCAGGACATTAAAGAAGAAAAACACAGCCTTTATCTCGAGCCTGTGTAAATTATTTCTTTAAGTATTACTCAAAAACCTAGGACCTTTGTTAAACAAAAATAAGCTTGAGATAGCTAACATATATTAAAATGTATCCTGAGGTTCAAAAAGACTCCTTGGAGAGTGCACTGTAACCTCTATCATTTGTAGAATGAACTGAGTACTAGAGTCAAATCCGCTCCTGAGTAGCGGCCACCATATGTATACTTGAAACGCTTACACTTCATGTAACAGTAGGATGTTTCAACGATTGATAGGTGATCCAATGTATAGAGGGCTCTCAAAACATGTTGTCTTTCATGAATATGTAAACTTAAAAGTCAATAAAAACAGATTTAAACAACAACAAAAAAAGACTCATTGGAGAGTGAACAGCTTAAGATGCAGCTGAACGAAGATACTAGGATAAAACAAGCACCCAGCATAACCTAGAAGCAGACAGACTTACCTTTCCATCGTCTCCGCCCGTCACCAGGTACTGTCCGTCTGGGGAGTAGGCCAGGGACATCATGTTATTGAAGTGGCCCTGCTGCTTCAACACGTAGGATTCACTCTGCCACTCCCAGACAAGGAGCTGCCCAAGACCTGGGATAAGACAAGCAGAACTGTGACAGCATCCTCACCGCTTCGACATCGTGCACAGATCACAACATAAAAGGCATCTTTACATCGGACAAGGAAGGGCTGGTGTCCAGTATCTGAGGCTAGTGCGTTTCTCCAAGACCCGTTTGGAATGCGGGTGCCCCCCAAAACAGAGATGGAACGGAGCATCTTAAGACAGTTTTCAGATGCTTCTCTGATGTAAGGATCCTAGTCTGGCAAGAGGAATCCCTGAGGTTATTCAGACATTTTCATTCCACTTTAGGTTTAAAGCATTTTTATTGCAGTTTAAGAAACAGAGAACAACAATACATACAATGAATACAGTCATCGTAAGGACGGAATGCAAAGTCTTTGCTCCAGATGCGCCTTCAGATTTCCAAGCAATACCACCTGAGCGATTGTAGAGCCTCAGTCTAAGTGTAAGCGCCGTGATGACAAATTCCAAAACAAACACCCCCCCTCAACTCCCCCCCACCGTGCCCTCCCTCCAGAACCACCCTCCCCCCCTTGTGCTGAGCAAATGTCCTACCCATCCAACACCATCTCAAGGGAACCACTCCTCCCATCATGCCCCACATCCATGGCAACTAGGCAATCGGGGGCGTCAGCCTCAACAACCTAAGGTATCGGGGACAAGTAATTTCCTTGAATTCCGATTGCAGTAAAGTATGGAAAGGTTGCCACAAGTCCTCAAATCTATCCACCTCACCTGCCACCGTGAGGGACAGTTTCTCCATTCCCAGAACGTGCCATAACCTGTGCAGCCAACCTGTGGTGGCAGGAAGGGTGGTGGTGCGCCAATATATAAGTATGTTCTGGATCGCCGAGCCCAAAGCAATCGCAATCTGTCTGCCCCTCCTAGATCGTAAAGGGTACATCAAGCCATTAGGTAATCCTAACAGGACATAGGCTGGGAAGCGGGGTAATTCAATATTAAAGCACTGGTCTATCTCGTCTAAAACCTCTTTCCAGTAAGGACTTAATAGCGGACAATCCCACAAGATGTGTGTAAGTGTGCCGAGCTGTCCGCATTCGCGCCAGCAAGTGCTCGGGATGTTATGGTTCATTTCATGCAACCTCTGAGGCGTGTAGTACCAATATGTGGAGATCTTAGTGAAGGTTTCGGTGAGCCCAGAGTGGTACGCGGAATGACGCGCCCGGTAGGAGATATCGTCCCATTCCTTGTGACTCAGTTCCCTCCCCAACTCTCGCTCCCATCGAACCCTCCCTGGGTTATGGATGTGGTAAGCGGGGGGTTGCAAGAGCCGGTACAGGTCGGAGATGAGCCTGGCGTCCGATGAACGCGTTGCCAGCCACATCTCGTATGGGGTAAGTTTCCGGTCAGCCAAATCCCGTACTTGCGACTGAAGCGCCCAATGGCGTACCTGTAGATACCGCATACGCTCAGTTTCAGGTAAGTGGTAGTCCCGGCGGAGGTCCTCAAACGACACGGCTCCCTCCGGACCATACACGTGAAACAGAGCGCAACATCTGGCTGATTGCCAGCGCGCAAAAGCGCCAGGCTCCATCCCGGGTCGGAAGTCGGGGTTCCCGATCAGTGGAGTAAGCGGAGACGGAAAGGTGGTGAGTTCATGCGTAACATTCACGTCGTCCCACACACGGAGCGGGACCTGCGTAACAAAGGACGCATAGAGATTGGGGGGGCGGTGATTTCTGCGCATGAAGGGTACCTCCTGCAGGGTCCTGCCCGCCACAGCCTGGTCCTGAAAAAGCCAGTGCCTATCAGATTCCCATTTGCTCCACTCCACCAGATACCGCAGCTGCGCCGCTTGGTAGTATTTGTGCAGATCGGGAATGCCAAGGCCACCAGAGTCAGGTGCCAGCGTGGACAAGGCTCTCCTGAGTCTGGGTTTGCGGCCCTGCCAGACAAAGCGTGCAACATCGGACTGAGCCTGTCGTATCCATCCCTTCGGCGGCTGGAGCGGTAGGGCCCGGAACAAATATAGCACCTGCGGTAAGAGAGTCATCTTCACCCCAGCGACCCGTCCCAGCAACGACAGCGTGCCTCTGCTCCAGCGGGCTAACTCCTCCTTAATTTTCCTGCCCAGGGCTGCGTAGTTAGCAGTCACCATGGCAGGCAAAGAAGGTGCCAGGAGTATGCCTAGGTATGGGACCAGATCCTTTGACCATTGCATAGGGAATCGCCCTTGCAGCTCAAGTCTCATAGCAGTCGTGAGCGAGACGTCCAATGCAGCAGACTTTCTCATATTCATCTTGAAGCCCGCAACCTTGGCGAAGGCGTCCATCTCGGCAATGCAAGCAGGGAGCGCCTCTCTCGGATTATCAAGCATCAGGATCACATCGTCCGCATACAGACTAATGGCGTGAATGTGGCTCCCCATCCGGACGCCGGTCACAGCCGGGTTTCGGCGAATTCTCTGGGCAAATGGCTCCATGTATAGAGCAAAGAGTAGCGGGGACAGTGGGCATCCCTGTCTGGTAC
Source organism: Lissotriton helveticus (assembly GCF_964261635.1). Classification (NCBI taxonomy): domain Eukaryota; kingdom Metazoa; phylum Chordata; class Amphibia; order Caudata; family Salamandridae; genus Lissotriton; species Lissotriton helveticus. Next base: position 21,396,940 of record NC_136069.1, on the reverse strand, counting down.
CTCGCTCTATCACGAATTGGCCGGAGCTGCACCCGTTCACCCGTACCGTCGCGGCGGGGGATTTGTAACAGTTAAATATGAAGGTGCGGAATTTCTCTCCCATACCCAATTTGCAGAGCACTTTCTCAAGGTAAGGCCAGTGCACCCGGTCAAACGCTTTCTCCGCGTCAACCGAGAGCAGCATGCGTTCCCCGGGTATACGGGAGGCCTTTTCTAGCACGTGAACCACCCTCTTAGTGTTGTCCACCGTTTGGCGGCCTGGAACAAACCCGGCCTGATCCGGATCCACCAGGCCCGGTAAATATGGCGCCAGACGCGCCGCAAGAATCCCCGTGTAGAGCTTGAGATCATCATTCAGCAACGAGATCGGTCGGTAGGAGTCGCATTCAGTCCGGACCTTTCCCGGTTTGGGGATAACCGACACTGTGGCCGGTAGTAAGTCCGGGGGGATAGCCCCCGACTCGGCAAAGGAATTGAAGAGCTGCGTCAACAGTGGCGCCAGTTCCTGACAAAACGTTTTGTAAAAAAGGGGGTTGTAACCGTCGGGGCCCGGGGCTTTCCCATGTTTGAGTCGGGAGATAGCCGTAATCACCTCCTCCGGCCTAATGTCTCGTTCCATGTGTTCCACCTGTTCCGGGGTAAGGACAGGGAGGTCGACTGACGCAAGATAATCATCCTCGGCCAAGGCTGAGGAGGGTGCGCCCGCATATAGGTTGGCGTAGTAGCGGCGGAACCCGTCCGCAATTTGGAGGTCCTCCGTGACCGAAGTTCCGTCGGGAAGGGACAGCTCTCTAACCCGTTGGTGCTGGTGTTTCACCCGGAGTTTGTTCGCGAGTAGTCGGCCGCATCTGTCACCGCCAGTGTAATACGCGTGCTTCAGGCGCAGCGCCGCGTACTCCGCCCTGTCCATGTCTAGCGCGGAAAGAAGCTTCCGGGCTGCTTTGAGTTGCCTCCAGACTCTGGGGGCCCCCGTCCTCTGATGCATTTGTTCCAGTTCCCGTACTGTAGTCGTAAGTTCATCCCTCTTCTGTTGACGTTCCCTATTCTCCGCGGAGGAGATGGCGATGAACTCACCTCGGAGCACCACTTTGAGGGCAGCCCACTGCGTCGCCCGGGAGGTATCCCCATTCTCATTGTGCGTCCGAAATTCAGTAAGCGCGTCGCGTATCTGTCGTACGACCGTCTGCTTATGTAAGAGGGTATCCCGCAGACGCCATACCCCTCGTGTGGGAGACATCGGCGGCAGGTGGAAGGAGCCCGACACCGGGGCGTGGTCAGACAATGTAAGAAGCCCCATATCGGAGGCTGTCGCTAGTTCGGCAACCGGGCCTGTGACCAAGAGACAATCTAGTCTAGCATATGTCTTGTGCGCGTGAGAGTAGTAAGAGTAGGCCTGCGTGGTGGGGTGTAAGCGTCTCCACAAATCATGCATATCAAGATCCCGTAAGCGGGAGGTACTCAGCTGTGAAAATTCCCCGGTGTGTGGACGTCGCTGCGCAGATCTATCTAAAGATGAGTTAAAGACCATGTTCAGGTCCCCCCCAATGATTATATGTCTGTCCGGTGTAATCGTGATATCCTCCAAGGCTGATTGTAGAAACAAGTCTTGGTGATCGTTAGTGCTATATATTGAGCCCACCGTAAACAGCAATCCCCCAAGCCTAACCCTGTAAGCCAGGAGCCTCCCCTTCTGTTCCGCCACCTTACAGAGGACCTCCCCTCTAAACTGTCTAGACACCAAAATTGCAACCCCTGCCGTTTTAGTAGTCCCCGAGGAAAAAAGCTGTACCGGGAATTTGGGGGACCTCATCCGGAGACAATCTCGGGCCAAGAGGTGTGTTTCTTGTAAGAGGCAGATGTCCGCCTGGGTGTTTTCTAGGAGGGACAACATTGCTCTACGCTTGATCGGGTTATTCAACCCCTTCACATTAAGGGTAACAATCTTAAGGGCCATGAACAGACAGGGAAATATCGCTTAGTGACCCTAAATCAGTAAGGAAAACGGGGCAGACAAGCAATGCGGGGCGAGGCAAATGCGATAACCTCGTAGCATGACAATGAGCATTCTGTACCTGTGGAAGAAGGACATGGCAAAAGCAGCAGCAAAAAACAATAGCACAGCACAAACCCCAGTTCCCTCCCCTAACAATCCTCACCCAGCCCTGAGAAGGCGGCGCGAGGGTAAAGCGCGCATAGCAGCTAGATGATACAGCACAGCAGGAACCCCATACCCCCCCCCAACCCCACCCTCCAAACAACCCCTGAACTGCCCAACTCCCCAATTCCCCCCCTCTCCCCCCTCAACCCCAGTCCCAACTGCTCAAAAAACTCCATCGTCCCAGTCTGGTCCCTAACGGACTAGTCCGTGGAAAAGTATTCAAGTGGACGTCAAGCCCCCACCTAAGCCCTCCCAGAGCCCCCCCCATCCCCCCCAGAACCCCCGCACCTGCAATGATGATGAAGCCAATATGATCTCCCCCCGGAGACTGCTCAGGCCGTCAAGGCCACATCACCAGACGATGAATCCCTAGAAGCCTCACGTATGGCGCTGTCCATCTCAGCTCTGATCGTGGGAGAATCCGGTCGCGAAGGCTGGAGTGTGGGTCGTCGCCGTCGGATCGTCTGCCATCCCTCCCTGGAGGCGCGGCGGCGTCGAGGCGTGGAGACTTCGTCATCTGTCGCGGTGATACACAGCACTCCGCAGGTGTCCTGGAGGGACCGAAGCTGATGCAATGTTCCGTTCCAGCGGAAGATGAGCCTGAAGGGGTGGTAAGCGGGGGGTTGCAAGAGCCGGTACAGGTCGGAGATGAGCCTGGCGTCCGATGAACGCGTTGCCAGCCACATCTCGTATGGGGTAAGTTTCCGGTCAGCCAAATCCCGTACTTGCGACTGAAGCGCCCAATGGCGTACCTGTAGATACCGCATACGCTCAGTTTCAGGTAAGTGGTAGTCCCGGCGGAGGTCCTCAAACGACACGGCTCCCTCCGGACCATACACGTGAAACAGAGCGCAACATCTGGCTGATTGCCAGCGCGCAAAAGCGCCAGGCTCCATCCCGGGTCGGAAGTCGGGGTTCCCGATCAGTGGGGTAAGCGGAGACGGAAAGGTGGTGAGTTCATGCGTAACATTCACGTCGTCCCACACACAGAGCGGGACCTGCGTAACAAAGGACGCATAGAGATTGGGGGGGCGGTGATTTCTGCGCATGAAGGGTACCTCCTGCAGGGTCCTGCCCGCCACAGCCTGGTCCTGAAAAAGCCAGTGCCTATCAGATTCCCATTTGCTCCACTCCACCAGATACCGCAGCTGCGCCGCTTGGTAGTATTTGTGCAGATCCGGAATGCCAAGGTCACCAGAGTCAGGTGCCAGCGTGGACAAGGCTCTCCTGAGTCTGGGTTTGCGGCCCTGCCAGACAAAGCGTGCAACATCGGACTGAGCCTGTCGTATCCATCCCTTCGGCGGCTGGAGCGGTAGGGCCCGGAACAAATATAGCACCTGCGGTAAGAGAGTCATCTTCACCCCAGCGACCCGTCCCAGCAACGACAGCGTGCCTCTGCTCCAGCGGGCTAACTCCTCCTTAATTTTCCTGCCCAGGGCTGCGTAGTTAGCAGTCACCATGGCAGGCAAAGAAGGTGCCAGGAGTATGCCTAGGTATGGGACCAGATCCTTTGACCATTGCATAGGGAATCGCCCTTGCAGCTCAAGTCTCATAGCAGTGGTGAGCGAGACGTCCAATGCAGCCGACTTTCTCATATTCATCTTGAAGCCCGCAACCTTGGCGAAGGCGTCCATCTCGGCAATGCAAGCAGGGAGCGCCTCTCTCGGATTATCAAGCATCAGGATCACATCGTCCGCATACAGACTAATGGCGTGAATGTGGCTCCCCATCCGGACGCCGGTCACAGCCGGGTTTCGGCGAATTCTCTGGGCAAATGGCTCCATGTATAGAGCAAAGAGTAGCGGGGACAGTGGGCATCCCTGTCTGGTACCTCGCTCTATCACGAATTGGCCGGAGCTGCACCCGTTCACCCGTACCGTCGCGGCGGGGGATTTGTAACAGTTAAATATGAAGGTGCGGAATTTCTCTCCCATACCCAATTTGCAGAGCACTTTCTCAAGGTAAGGCCAGTGCACCCGGTCAAACGCTTTCTCCGCGTCAACCGAGAGCAGCATGCGTTCCCCGGGTATACGGGAGCCCTTTTCTAGCACGTGAACCACCCTCTTAGTGTTGTCCACCGTTTGGCGGCCTGGAACAAACCCGGCCTGATCCGGATCCACCAGGCCCGGTAAATATGGCGCCAGACGCGCCGCAAGAATCCCCGTGTAGAGCTTGAGATCATCATTCAGCAACGAGATCGGTCGGTAGGAGTCGCATTCAGTCCGGACCTTTCCCGGTTTGGGGATAACCGACACTGTGGCCGGTAGTAAGTCCGGGGGGATAGCCCCCGACTCGGCAAAGGAGTTGAAGAGCTGCGTCAACAGTGGCGCCAGTTCCTGACAAAACGTTTTGTAAAAAAGGGGGTTGTAACCGTCGGGGCCCGGGGCTTTCCCATGTTTGAGTCGGGATGTGGAAAAGTAACTTTTGCCATGTTCTGTGTCCCTACGCCTCATCCATCATATGTTATGTGTGCATGACCAATATGCATATGTTATTCCCCATGCCTGATTAATGACGCAATTACAGTTGTGTCCACCTCTAGTATGTTAGTTTCCAGTCCTCGTGAATACTACGAATATCAGGCCTATGTAAAGTAATGTTGCCACGTTTCCCAGCGTGCACGTTATTCCATTATAAAGTCCCCGTTTCCAGGCCTCAAAAGGGCCCGGACATCAGATTCAGCTCCTGTCTCCTGAAAGCCTCGCTGAGGAGCGATACAGCCCCCACCTGTATCCTCGACCCTTCACTTACTTCCTGCCTCGCAGTGCCCGGTGCAGCTTGGCTCTGCCTCTGAGTCTGCCAAAAGTATGTTATAGTTCCAGCTATCAGTTCAGTCCTCCTTCTGCATTCCTAAGCTACTGAACTGCATCAATAGTTTCCGTCATTGTCTAGCCTACTCGGCTCCACGTTAGAGAAATACTGTATTTAATGGTCATTTAGTATTCTTCATCACGCACTACATGTAGAATAATGCATGGTCCAGTCTTAGAATCAAGTTAGCTTTTCCCCTCATGACTTCTAGTTTATATCAACATGTTCCCTAAACATTAGATACCAGATAGGGTTTAGGTACATGTCGCTCCGACCCTCCAGACTCTAGTCTCTGCTCCTAACACAGAGTTCATAGCCCCCAGCTTCTCCTAGTAACACGTCATTGCTAGTTTTCGCGCACCATTAGGTTAGAGGTCCCGGCTCCTTAGGTAGCCCCCTCCTATGTTTCCGCCCATTCATGACATATTCTGTTACGTTTGCACCACATGTCTAAGTATACTCCCAGTTACACCTCTTTTTACTGTTATCTTTCGCGACTGCTACGCGTCACGCCTTCTGCTCCACCCACTGCTACGCCTACTGCAATGTAATGCTATGTGTTCGCGCTATGTATATATGCCTGTGTTTTGTTATTGAATGTTAGCGCGCTCATCCCAGACCTAGCCCCAGCAGCTGCTGGGCCTCTTTTCCCCTGTTGGGCCCCAGTTGTCCTGCTGGGCCCTGTCATTCTGTTCCTATGCAGGTTGTCCTGATCCCGTCCTTATGCTGTAATAAACCTGCAGAAACTCCTACTACCTCGAATCTTGACTCTTATTTATTGAGCTATCTGTTATGCTATAAGTCTAGTCAAAAATAGGGTATTATTTATTTATTTACCACATAATGGCGCCCGAATAGGGACTTGCCCTTTCCCCACGCGTCGGTGAAGCCACGCCGACCCCCTGACCCTCTGCAGTCGTGACGGAACTCTTCTGCGCAGTGGCAGATATTTCTGCTCAAGTATCCCTCAGGCCCACGGAGGAGACGGAGGAGGCGGTCCAGCATCCGAACGAGACGGTGGAGGAACGCGGCGAGTCCCGACCAGAGCCCAAGCCGAGAGTCCAAGGTCCGAGGTATCCGGAGGCCCACCTGTAACTGAAGTCCGAAGTCCGAAGTTCGTCGTCCGTCGTCCAGTCCAGTCCGAGGCCTTCCGTTCCGTGCTGCCCGGTGAGTACCATTGCTGGGGTAGTATCTAGACAGGACCAATCTAAATTGACTCCTGGTCCGTGGGTTGGTGGTGCCCAGACTCACAAACGAAGTGTTCACCTAGGTGGATACGGGTCTTGATGCGTCCCTTTATGGGACCGGTATGTTCCGTACTGTTACAGCAGTGCATCCAGTAATTCTAGTCTGTTCCGTTCTCGAGAAAACCTGTTCTATTTCTGTTCTCAGTATTCCAGGTAATATTCTGTTCGAACTGTTATTTATAAATGTTCTTCATGTATTTTACTATCGTGGTATGAGTGCGATGTGATTTCGTGTTTTTATTGTGTATTGTATTGTGTCCAGATTACAGTTCAGTCATGCCTATATTTTCCAAGTTACGTCAGTTAAAAACTAGAAAGGGTCTGTTAGAGGAAGCGGTTCCTGTCCCACCTAGGGACAGTCCAGGTCATTTTATGTATCAGAAACATGGCATAAGCGCCATAATGTATCTAGATTTATGGGTAGAGTATACCAAACAGTTAGAAGAAAAGTATAGATGGCCCGTATCGGGTACATGGGATGCTGAATGTATCATGCGAGTAGAAGAAGCATTATGGAAAAAGAAAGCCAGACAGTCACAGAAAGATGCCATCGAGTTATGGCGTAAAGAAGCGCATAGAAGAACGGAAAAGGAAGGCAGAAAATCAGAGTTAAGTAGAGAATCCCAAGAACGAGCTCAAGAAAGAGAATTAATCGAGATAGGTGAACAAGTCAAAACCGAACAGTCAGACAGACAGAGGCATGCCCTTATTGAGGGTATGTATCCTCTCCTTGCCGAAGGTTTGCCAAAAGCGACCCCAGAGGCACCCAGTAATTTCCCGCCACCATTAATTCCGACCAAGCTACGTCACAAACCGACCGCAGCTGATATTTTTATTTCGTCCTATCTGGACGACACAGTCCCAGAATATGCAAATCCTGTTCGCGCTCCGCTAGTCCCTGTAAATCAGGCACTTCCCGCTCCTCCAGACACCGGAGTACCTGTTACGGTACCCCCGGTCCAGCCTACAGTTCCATTTCCCACTCTGCCAGGACGTAGAGCCTCAGTAGACGACTCCAGTCTAGGGGCCGCAGGAGGAGCTACTCCTCAAACCCCGCCGCCACACAAGCGTTTATCGGCACTCGAATTACATGCTCAAGCATCACAGCGTACTCCTAAAAGTAATAAGTCTGTTACAGAAATCAGACAAGCCCTTAACGAATGTGTCTATGATCCAGTTCCAGGCGAATATACTATGGTTTTATATTCCTTACGTGTAAGGAGAGTGACCGAGTATCTAGTCACCTTACCGAATATGAAAGAAGATCTAGACAGAATATATCGTTTCATCCGTACAGGGGAGGATCCAGAAAGTATTGGCGAGATTATGTCTCAAAGGAAAGCCGAGATTCAGCTCATGATATTAAAGTTCCTGATCAATTGTCTAATAAGAGAACAAGATTACCCGTCTAAAGATCCCGCCGAAATGAGAATCCTGACAAGGTGGAGTGATAATATAGCCGAGGGTAAGCACAAGACCGTCAGTGCCATGGAGAGTATGTACAAGAAAATTCGTAAAGAAATAATAAGGTTACACGACCAGCGTAAAGCAGCACAAGTAAGCGAGAAAGAAAGTATCTCTGATCCTGAAGAGGAAGAGAACGAGAATCCCGCCAGAATAGCGTATGTAGGAAAATCCAGATTTCCAGATCGCCATTTACGTCTAGAACCCAAGTCTATTTTTCATCTAGCACCAGAACAAGGTTCTCTAGAACAAGTATTTCAAGCTACCGATCACATTCTGAAATCACGAGTCGGTTACAGTGAATTAAGTACCATGCATGAACAAGAACTAGCCCGATCAGCAGTCCGATGGATTACTGATTCTACCACTTTTCCAGACGAAATAGTGGCACAAATGTTTCTAAAACTGCCCCCAGCCGAGCAACGACTGGTGGGTATGTATATGATCCAGCACCTCATTACTCTGTATGAGGGTCAACATTCTGATCCAGGCCCGTTACACGATATCCTGAACGAGTTACTCCAGTATAGATGGAGAGGTCTAGGTACCGATTTAATTAGTGTCATTCTAGAACAGCGCCACAAATATAGAACGTTCCTGAACCCGCATTTTGTTCATGTCTCACCCCCAGAAAATAAGCCATTCTACATAGACAGACAGAATCCGTTACGAGAAGTCCACCCAGTCCAAGGGGCGGGTGGCGTAATGCAACGAGTGTTTGTATACACTCCGATTTCAAAGATGGAACTTCTTGAAATGAAGAAATTAATTCCCTGTCATGACAAAGATCCAGCAGGGTTCCATAGAGAATTAAAAGACATGCTCCGTATGGGAGAATACACTTACCCAGACATCATTAAAATGTTAAAGGTCCTGTTACCCGCAGGGGTGTATGAAAAGTTAAAGGAAAAAGAATGGGAGGTGGGAGAGAAAAAGATCGATTGGACAGCTCTAGAAGCTGAAGACAAGGCACGAGTACCAGGTACCGGTCTTGGAGATAAATGTAAAGAATTACCAGAATTACTGATTCAAGTTTTACCCAGATTATTGACAACGAGGAAAGAAGACTGGGATGCAATCTCAGCCTGTAAACAGAAACAAGATGAAGATATTAGTGATTTTTATTCTAGATTTGAGAAATGTTTTAGTATTAATAGTGGTCTCAAGACAAGTAGTGAGTCATACCCTCATCTTTTTGTTACCAAATTAGTCGAGAATTCAAGTCCACAAATTAAAAACCGAGTTTTAAAAGTTGAAAGCACCTGGCAAGCAAATACTCCGTCCCAGATGCTCCAGATGCTCCAGTACCACCAGAATAGAATCAGAGAAGAGCAAGAACACGAGAGAAAACGTATGAAAGACACGAAAATGAAAGTGCTAGTTGCACAAACAGTTCCTCAAGACAGTCAGAAGAGGGGTCCGAATCAAGCCAGTCATCCTGCAGCTCCCGTTAGAGGGAACTGCAATTATTGTAAACAGCCAGGTCATTTTATAAACGAGTGTGCAGTTCTGAAACACAATATAGCTACTGGTAAAACTAAAGAAAGACCACGTCCGCCAAGACAAGAACAAGTTTCACAGATTCCTCAGTCACAGAATGCACAACAGACAGTTTCCGCACCGCAGCCTATTGCTGCAACACAGCACGTTACATCGCAGATGTATCAGTATGCACAGTCCGAGTATCCAGAGTACCAGTCATATTCATGAAACAGCCTAGAGAGGGAGGTAGGCTTGCCTCTCATCGAGATACCTGTAGATCAAGAAGGTCCCTATGTTCACAGTCAAGTATTAGGGAAAGACAGAAAATTTTTGATCGATACAGGGGCAAGTAGGACCACAATTAGTCATGCCGAAGTTCCAGGGGCTCCGCTCTCAGGCTCAAGAAATGTTTCCCTTGGATTTTCAGGAAAACCAATAGTTAATGAGATATCAAAGCCAGTCACTCTAGAGGTAGGTCCATTGTCCCGTACTACTGATCTGTTACTTACTAAGTCATGTCCAGAAAATCTATTAGGCATTAAGACACTGAAAGAGTTAGGTGCAGTTATTTGCTGTTCTCCAGAGGGAATACGTCTGTTCCTACGTGACTTTAAGGGTCACTATGTATTACGAGATTTTGATTCAAGACTGTCTAATGTTCCGCAGCACTTATGGGCGCAAGGTCCAACTGATGTAGGTTATATGCAAATCACACCCCATCGTGTGACTCTCAAGCCAGGTGTAGTGTTACCCCGAATCAGACAGTACAGATTGCCACCCGAGGCTGTAGCAGCCTTATCCAAAATTATTGACGAGCTCATGGCTCAAGGAGTAGTTGTAGAAACTGACTCCAATGTATGCAATTCTCCGATCATTCCAGTCATGAAACGTACTGATCCGAATGCACCCCCAGTATATCGATTAGTGATTGATTTACGAGAGCTTAATAAATGTATTATTCCTCAGTACCCAGTTGTCCCAGATATTTCTTCCCTGTTAACAGCTATTGATTCCGAAGCCATGTTCTTCACTGTCATAGACCTTAAGAATGCATTTTTCAGTGTTCCTATTCATCCAGACAGCCAGTTTCTTTTCGGATTTTGTTTAAATGGAAGGAGCTATATGTTTACACGCGCTCCTCAAGGTTTCACAGAAAGTCCTAGTATTTACAGTCAAGCACTCAAGAGACAACTAGACAATATTCACATGCCAACTGACACTGCCCTGCTCCAGTATGTCGATGATCTACTGATCACAGCCCGTTCTGAACGTGACTGCGAACGAGCATCCCTTACAGTTCTGTATTTTCTAGCCGAGATGGGGCACAAGGTGTCACCTTCGAAGCTTCAATTCTGTGTCCAGCAAGTGGTATACTTAGGACACTTGCTGTCCAAGAGGGGTAGGCAGTTGACACCAGACCGTATCCAGTTAATAGCGAGTCTTCCCCAGCCCAGAACCCAGAAGGAGGTACGTGCCTTTATCGGCCTTACTTCTTATTGTAGACAATGGATTCCCCAGTATGCATTTCTAGCCAAGCCACTGATACAGTTAACGACACAGGAGGCAGCCGTATCGACTGTCCTCCCTTGGACATCTGAACATACACTTAGTTTTAACGAGTTAAAGAAAGCCCTATGTCAAGCTCCAGTTCTAGCTACACCGAACTACAGTAAGCCTTTTACACTTTTCGTTACTGAACGGGAAGGTACAGCATTATCTGTTCTCACACAAGATCAAGCAGGTCAATACAAGCCCTGTGCTTATTTTTCGAGCACATTAGATCCAGTAGCCCAGGCGTTGCCTGCGTGCCTCAAGTCAGTTGCAGCCACAGCACTAGCTATCAGACAAAGTGATTCCATAGTTTTAGGACACTCCCTGACAGTACAAGTCCCACATTCAGTAGAAGTTCTTTTAAACCGAACACAAACTCAGCACTTGACAATTGCACGTTTAACAGGTTATGAATTGACACTGTTCCAGCCACACATAGAAATTAGACGCTGCAACGTTCTGAATCCTGCTACACTGTTACCATCAGTTAATTCAAATCCAGACCCACATGATTGTGTGGAAGTAGTTAACATTACGACAAAGCCAAGACAAGACCTGACAGACATTCCGTTACCAGATCCTGACCTGACACTTTATGTGGATGGTTCATGTATGAGAACTAATACAGGAGAACTAGTCGCCGCGTATGCAGTGACTACTGACACTGAAGTTATTGAAACACACCGTATTGACACCCTGTCCGCTCAAGCAGCAGAGCTAGTCGCTCTGACACAAGCCTGTATACACGCCAAGAACCTGAAAGTTAATGTTTACACAGATTCACGTTACGCATTCGGAGTTGTACACGACTTCGGAGTGCTCTGGCAGGAGAGAGGTTTCATGACTTCTCATGGAACCAAGATTCAGCATGGTCTCCTTATTCAAGCCCTGTTAGATGCCATACATTTACCGACATCCATTGCTATCATGAAATGCAAAGCACATACGAAAGTTACCGACATTATTTCCCAAGGTAATGATTTAGCAGACCGCACAGCCAAGCTTACAGCACAGACTCCAGACATTCCAGTTAACATGACACATACTTCAGATCCGATTATATGCATGACAGTTAAGGACCCTACACAAGATGTCATAGATATACAGTTACATGCTACTCCCGATGAAATCAAGAAATGGTCTGAACAAGGAGGGGTCCAGACAGATCAAGGATGGTTAACTAAGGGTAGAGCCACATGGTTTCTCCCTGATTCTATGGTTCAAGTCATTATCAATACCGCACATAGTCCAGCACATTTAGGAGAAAAAGCTATGTTAGACAGTATCCAGAACATTTGGTTCAACAAGCATTTACGAGCTGCAGCCAAGCAGAAAGTCCGCACCTGTATGATATGTTGTCAGTCTAATCCAGGTAAAAGTGTCCCGGTGGAACAAGGTGGTTTCCAGCCCCCTGACCACCCTTTTGAGGTCCTCCAGATGGATTATATTCAGATGGAGCGATGTCGAGGTTTCAAGTATGTCCTTGTAGTCGTATGCGCTTTGTCCAGGTGGACAGAAGCATATCCAGTCCCAGATTACACAGCCGCGACCACTGCCAAGCAGTTGGTTCGTGAATTTTTCCCTAGATACGGACTCCCTAGAGTCGTATATTCTGATAACGGTCAGCCATTCTCATCCGAACTAATGAAACACGTTTCCCTTTTGTTAGGGTACCAGTGGAAGTTCCATTGTGTACGCCATCCTGAAGCAGCCGGTCTCGTAGAGAGACATAATCAGACTCTGAAAATCCGTATTGCAAAAGTCTGTAAAGACAAAGGTGTGGACTGGTTAGTAGCTCTGCCAGTCGCTTTATTTTATATGCGCATGGTCGCACATTCCAGATCAGGTCTGTCCCCGTATGAGGTCGTATTCGGCCGCCCCCCTAACATGTGGGGTACTCCTAGACCCCGAAGTATTACCGATGTTTCATGTAATATGCTGACAGATTACCTAGCTTCCTTGATGTCTGCCCTCAACTCATGTCGTTCACAGGTTGCTGCCGCCTTTCCAGACAATACCGAGGTGGCACCGCACGAGATCGTTCCAGGCTCCCTTGTGATGGTCCGGAATTTCGACAGATCAAGTCCGCTGGAACCACGTTGGAAGGAGCCACGTCAGGTCCTCTTGACCACCCGTACTGCCGTCAAGTTGGAAGGCAGGAAGGGGTGGGTCCACCTTTCTCATGTAAAACTTTTCAATGGATTGAAATCAGTCTCCAAGAACATTTCCAAGGATTTCCAGGATTCGAAAGATTGCCAGAATATTGTTTTAAAGGACTGTCCCGCACAAGACATTATTACAACCCCTCCCTTGTTAGAGAAAACTCCGCAACAAGAGTATAAGCTCAAATTAAGGTCTAGTAAAATAAGTCAGTCAGTTTGATTGTATAAGTCCTCCCCTAGGTGAAACGGTTAGACTGTTTCTGACATGTATAAAATAGACCCCCATAGTGAGAGAGTCAGTCGAAGTTCACTTCAATGTATCGTTTTTCTGAGTTTCGTATTATTCATCAGCATAATGATTTCCTGCACTAGTTACGCACTTTTCCTGTGTTTTCCAGTTCCTCATGTAAATATGTCTGCTAATGCTACAGTAGAACACACGTTTAGTGATCTGCCTCCTCACGAATATTCTTACCGCCTTGCTATGCGTAACAACACATTTATCCGTATGTTACATTATTCACACCAGACCAGCAATGCCACTAATTGTTGGGTGTGTGGTCGACTCCCCCCTTTCCAGACACCGAAGGGAGTTCTGCCACTTTTTCCTTATCCATTCTCACACAATGGTTCGTGTGGAGCATGGTCCACGTTAACGTCATCCTCAACAGATATGTCTTTTCTTAACAGTACATGTTTTCCAGACAAGCAAGGTTTCCCCCACAGAACAGGTTTAGATCTAGAAAACGAAGTATATAATTTAGGTAATTATTCGTCGAATTTCATGGTCCTGAATGTTCAGTCTGATACTACTCCAGACTTACCTGCTATTTCAGTACTACCAGTCAAAGGCGAATTATGTGTCCGTAGTTATGGTTCTGTACACATAGGTCATAGTGAATGTACTACTGTTATCAAGTATAGTGACAGTGGGAAATCTATTTTCAAAGCTTCACGTCATTCTTATTTTATTTGTGGTCAGACTGCATATGTCCGTCTGCCCCTCGATTGGGAGGGAACCTGTTACATTGCTTTCCTACTGCCACCTGTTTTTCTAGCCCCATCTGATTATCACAGAAACACACATCTAGTACACATTAGACATAGAAGGGAGTCCCCAATTGTCGATTATACTGAAACTACTCTAGAACAGTATACAGATTTCAATAAAGGTTTCTTCTTCTTTGTAGGACCTGTCCAGAATAGTAAACTGATCCGTAGGTTAACAAGAACCCTTGAAGCTGTAGTTAATGAGACTGCCTCTGCTCTAGGTAACTTAACCGAAGAACAATCTGCTATGAGATTTGTCGTTTTGCAAAATCGTCTCGTCCTTGACGTCATACTGGCCGATAGGGGCGGGGCCTGTAGAGTCATCGGATCTAGTTGCTGCATTTTCATTCCAAATAACGCGCCGTCTGTTTATTCAGCTATAACCAGACTCCATAAAATTGCCCATCTGTTACATCAAGATCCAGGCACCTGGACATGGTCCGGTTGGTTCTGGAATATAATTTCCGCATGGGGATGGAAAGTCCTGTCCTTTCTAAGTATAGCAGTAGCGATTATATTTAGCTGCTGCCTCTGTATACAATGTGGCCCTGCGATTTGCAGCATGTGTGCTACCTCTTGTATTCCTAGTCCCAAGCCCCGTTCCAAATCCCGTTCCAAGACAATTCGAGACGAGCAAATGGTACTGTATGAAATGATAGATGGTATCATGAAAATTGATGTTTCCTGATGGAAACGTAGTGACAAGGAGGGAATGTGGAAAAGTAACTTTTGCCATGTTCTGTGTCCCTACGCCTCATCCATCATATGTTATGTGTGCATGACCAATATGCATATGTTATTCCCCATGCCTGATTAATGACGCAATTACAGTTGTGTCCACCTCTAGTATGTTAGTTTCCAGTCCTCGTGAATACTACGAATATCAGGCCTATGTAAAGTAATGTTGCCACGTTTCCCAGCGTGCACGTTATTCCATTATAAAGTCCCCGTTTCCAGGCCTCAAAAGGGCCCGGACATCAGATTCAGCTCCTGTCTCCTGAAAGCCTCGCTGAGGAGCGATACAGCCCCCACCTGTATCCTCGACCCTTCACTTACTTCCTGCCTCGCAGTGCCCGGTGCAGCTTGGCTCTGCCTCTGAGTCTGCCAAAAGTATGTTATAGTTCCAGCTATCAGTTCAGTCCTCCTTCTGCATTCCTAAGCTACTGAACTGCATCAATAGTTTCCGTCATTGTCTAGCCTACTCGGCTCCACGTTAGAGAAATACTGTATTTAATGGTCATTTAGTATTCTTCATCACGCACTACATGTAGAATAATGCATGGTCCAGTCTTAGAATCAAGTTAGCTTTTCCCCTCATGACTTCTAGTTTATATCAACATGTTCCCTAAACATTAGATACCAGATAGGGTTTAGGTACATGTCGCTCCGACCCTCCAGACTCTAGTCTCTGCTCCTAACACAGAGTTCATAGCCCCCAGCTTCTCCTAGTAACACGTCATTGCTAGTTTTCGCGCACCATTAGGTTAGAGGTCCCGGCTCCTTAGGTAGCCCCCTCCTATGTTTCCGCCCATTCATGACATATTCTGTTACGTTTGCACCACATGTCTAAGTATACTCCCAGTTACACCTCTTTTTACTGTTATCTTTCGCGACTGCTACGCGTCACGCCTTCTGCTCCACCCACTGCTACGCCTACTGCAATGTAATGCTATGTGTTCGCGCTATGTATATATGCCTGTGTTTTGTTATTGAATGTTAGCGCGCTCATCCCAGACCTAGCCCCAGCAGCTGCTGGGCCTCTTTTCCCCTGTTGGGCCCCAGTTGTCCTGCTGGGCCCTGTCATTCTGTTCCTATGCAGGTTGTCCTGATCCCGTCCTTATGCTGTAATAAACCTGCAGAAACTCCTACTACCTCGAATCTTGACTCTTATTTATTGAGCTATCTGTTATGCTATAAGTCTAGTCAAAAATAGGGTATTATTTATTTATTTACCACAGGGAGATAGCCGTAATCACCTCCTCCGGCCTAATGTCTCGTTCCATGTGTTCCGCCTGTTCCGGGGTAAGGACAGGGAGGTCGACTGACGCAAGATAATCATCCTCGGCCAAGGCTGAGGAGGGTGCGCCCGCATATAGGTTGGCGTAGTAGCGGCGGAACCCGTCCGCAATTTGGAGGTCCTCCGTGACCGAAGTTCCGTCGGGAAGGGACAGCTCTCTAACCCGTTGGTGCTGGTGTTTCACCCGGAGTTTGTTCGCGAGTAGTCGGCCGCATCTGTCACCGCCAGTGTAATACGCGTGCTTCAGGCGCAGCGCCGCGTACTCCGCCCTGTCCATGTCTAGCGCGGAAAGAAGCTTCCGGGCTGCTTTGAGTTGCCTCCAGACTCTGGGGGCCCCCGTCCTCTGATGCATTTGTTCCAGTTCCCGTACTGTAGTCGTAAGTTCATCCCTCTTCTGTTGACGTTCCCTATTCTCCGCGGAGGAGATGGCGATGAACTCACCTCGGAGCACCACTTTGAGGGCAGCCCACTGCGTCGCCCGGGAGGTATCCCCATTCTCATTGTGCGTCCGAAACTCAGTAAGCGCGTCGCGTATCTGTCGTACGACCGTCTGCTTATGTAAGAGGGTATCCCGCAGACGCCATACCCCTCGTGTGGGAGACATCGGCGGCAGGTGGAAGGAGCCCGACACCGGGGCGTGGTCAGACAATGTAAGAAGCCCCATATCGGAGGCTGTCGCTAGTTCGGCAACCGGGCCTGTGACCAAGAGACAATCTAGTCTAGCATATGTCTTGCGCGCGTGAGAGTAGTAAGAGTAGGCCTGCGTGGTGGGGTGTAAGCGTCTCCACAAATCATGCATATCAAGATCCCGTAAGCGGGAGGTACTCAGCTGTGAAAATTCCCCGGTGTGTGGACGTCGCTGCGCAGATCTATCTAAAGATGAGTTAAAGACCATGTTCAGGTCCCCCCCAATGATTATATGTCTGTCCGGTGTAATCGTGATATCCTCCAAGGCTGATTGTAGAAACAAGTCTTGGTGATCGTTAGTGCTATATATTGAGCCCACCGTAAACAGCAATCCCCCAAGCCTAACCCTGTAAGCCAGGAGCCTCCCCTTCTGTTCCGCCACCTTACAGAGGACCTCCCCTCTAAACTGTCTAGACACCAAAATTGCAACCCCTGCCGTTTTAGTAGTCCCCGAGGAAAAAAGCTGTACCGGGAATTTGGGGGACCTCATCCGGAGACAATCTCGGGCCAAGAGGTGTGTTTCTTGTAAGAGGCAGATGTCCGCCTGGGTGTTTTCTAGGAGGGACAACATTGCTCTACGCTTGATCGGGTTATTCAACCCCTTCACATTAAGGGTAACAATCTTAAGGGCCATGAACAGACAGGGAAATATCGCTTAGTGACCCTAAATCAGTAAGGAAAACGGGGCAGACAAGCAATGCGGGGCGAGGCAAATGCGATAACCTCGTAGCATGACAATGAGCATTCTGTACCTGTGGAAGAAGGACATGGCAAAAGCAGCAGCAAAAAACAATAGCACAGCACAAACCCCAGTTCCCTCCCCTAACAATCCTCACCCAGCCCTGAGAAGGCGGCGCGAGGGTAAAGCGCGCATAGCAGCTAGATGATACAGCACAGCAGGAACCCCATACCCCCCCCAACCCCACCCTCCAAACAACCCCTGAACTGCCCAACTCCCCAATTCCCCCCCTCTCCCCCCTCAACCCCAGTCCCAACTGCTCAAAAAACTCCATCGTCCCAGTCTGGTCCCTAACGGACTAGTCCGTGGAAAAGTATTCAAGTGGACGTCAAGCCCCCACCTAAGCCCTCCCAGAGCCCCCCCCATCCCCCCCAGAACCCCCGCACCTGCAATGATGATGAAGCCAATATGATCTCCCCCCGGAGACTGCTCAGGCCGTCAAGGCCACATCACCAGACGATGAATCCCTAGAAGCCTCACGTATGGCGCTGTCCATCTCAGCTCTGATCGTGGGAGAATCCGGTCGCGAAGGCTGGAGTGTGGGTCGTCGCCGTCGGATCGTCTGCCATCCCTCCCTGGAGGCGCGGCGGCGTCGAGGCGTGGAGACTTCGTCATCTGTCGCGGTGATACACAGCACTCCGCAGGTGTCCTGGAGGGACCGAAGCTGATGCAATGTTCCGTTCCAGCGGAAGATGAGCCTGAAGGGGTGTCCCCATGAGTATTGCGTGTCGTGTTCCCGTAGAAAATCCGTGGCGATCTTGAAGGACTTGCGTTTCTGCAGTGTGATCGTGGATAAATCCTGGAATAGGGCTATTTGATGACCCCGGAAGCTCACTGGTTGCTTCCGCCGTGCTTCGCGCAAGATCCGTTCTTTCAGGGGAAAATCCGGGAGGTAGGCCAAAATGTCCGGGGGGGTGCCGATGCCCGGCGCGGCGGGCCCACTCTATGCGCCCTGTCAATTCTCACCAGGAAGTCTGCGGGCTCACCTAAGATGTCGCGGAACAGGTCCCCTAGGTAGGCCGCAGTGTCTTCACCCTCCTCCTTAGATGGAACACCGCGGACCCTGATGTTGTTGCGCCTGGACCGGTTCTCGAGATCCTCGGCGTGGGACTGGAGATCAATCTGCTGGTCTTGAAGCCGCAGGACTTCCTGCTGTAGGTGCGCAATCTCCTCATCCCGGGATTGGTTAGCGTCTTCCACGGTGGATACTCTGTCTCCTAGCGCGTCGACCTCTCTCCGCACCTCCCGGACCTCCCCGGCCACCTCCTGCTTCAACGCCTGAAAGTCCTCTCTAAGGGTGCCGAATAGCGACTCCAGGAAGGACCTGGTGACCGGGGGATCTCCTCCCTCCGCACCCCGGGAGCCAGTGGGGGGGCTCGAGGCTGGTTGAGTCCGGTCCTGCCTCGGAGCACCTCTGCCCAACATTTCGTGCAGGGTGCGCTCTCCTTTCTTGCCCCCTCTGTTGCCTGACATCACGGGGGTGGGGGCGCGTCGCCAGGGGGTAGCCACAAGAGTCCGCCGGGTGTGGTGGCGTCGGGATCGGGCCGCCCCGCCTCTCTCGGCGGCGTGCGCTGTCCAGATCGGGTTTGCAGGGCTCCGGGGCCCCAAGGTGCCAATTCTGGAGGGGGCGCCGCGTTCCTCTCTCAGCAGCAGTGCAGCCCAGCTGCGTGGAAATGGCCGGGCCTAGGAGCAGCAAGTGTTCCCCCTCGTACGGCAGGGCCGAACCACCTCGTCAGCAGGTCTCAATACTAGACCTCGGTCGGTTTCAGAAGTGCGTCTTCACCAGGGCCTATGGGAGGCCCACCGCATTACAGGAAGTGGCGACACGGGCTCTCAGGCAGCCGGGACAGTGTTCAATGGGGCATAGGGCGCCCCCCTTTCTAGGCAAGGTGTTCGGCAGGGGGTCGGCTCCGCCGCGTGATCCCGGGATGGGCCAAGGGGACAAGGGCCCGATGCCAGTCAGGGGCTCTTCAAGGCGGGCACAAGTACCCCGTCTCTAGGCCAGGCAGGCTATATGTGGGGCAGCCGGGCGCCCCAGCCGTCTCCCACAGTCATCGGCCTCTCCCCTCCGCTGGGGCTTCTGGAGGCGCCGCAGGGCCGCCGCTCAAGGGTAGGCCTCCCGGCCTACTCGAGTTCCGGAGTGTCGGGCGGCCTCCCGCCGGCTCCTCCCCCGCCCCGGTTCGGAAGGTGTACCTTCGTTCTTCACGGAGCCTCCGCCGCAGACCACGCCAGCGGCCCGGGAAAGGTGCGTTACCCAGCCGCCAGGTCCCGTCGGAGCTCCGGCACTTCTGAGGCTCCGCCCGTGGGTTGTAGCTTCCGGCTCTCGGGCCCTCGCTAGATCCGCAGCTCGCGCTCTCGCCCGCCTCGGGGATGTCGATGTCGAGGCGTCGTGCTGCGTCTGCAGGGCCACTAGGGGGTCCAGGTCGCTACGCTGCCTCAGCGGTCGTGCCGGGTCTTTCCGCCGCCTGATCCGGGGGAGATCGGCAGTGTAGAACGGCTTAAGGGCTCCGGGGTTTCGGGAGCTCAAGATGAGAGCGTCTGCTCAGCCCGCCATCTTGGCCACGTCCCTTCATTCCACTTTAAGCCTCGCTGGGGAGTCCTCTAGTGTTTATGGGCAGAGTCACTAATTTCATAGGCCAGAAGAAGTAGCTGAGAAGATCAAGGAGCGGTCTGTGACAGCAGAGTTTGATGAGGACAAAAGAAGCGAGGGCAAGAGCAGGATTGATAACTGTAACTGCGTGAGAGATGAACAAGGAGAGGTCTTCAGGATGTAAGATAGGTGACATCAGGCGCAGGGGTCTGTTGAGGTGAACCATTTAGAAAACCTAATTTCACTGAAGAAACTGGCAACAAACTTGTGGGTACCATGGAAGACAACATTGTCTCATGAAAAGGAGGTCAAAGTGAGGTAGAGATTATGTCTTAATGCAGAGATGAAGAGGCCTTGGGTGCCAACGCGGTGGCAGAAAGGCACCTTGTACTGCTTGACAGCATCAGGATGGGCATCTTTGGCAAAGAGCTGATGGGGGCATGCCCCTCGTGGTCGGACACACTGCAAGAAAGAACGGTTCACTGAGAGGAGCAAAGAACTAAAAGGAGAGTCTTGGAGGAGCTTGGTATGTACAGAAGAGGGAACAAGTTCAACAAACACCATGCAGTGGAAGATCATCAGTATGGAAGACAGCAGAAGGAACCAGACCGCCATCTTCTTGCTATCCAAACTGGACAGGGCTTTAGGAGACTCTTTCACAGTGACTGTCAATGGTACATGATCTCACCTAGTTGCATCTGGTTCACATTGAAGCGGCGTTAGACCCAAATGTTACCTCAAGTGGACTGTCATCAATGGGGCTATTTGTCCAATGTTCTTTCTTTTGTATATTTTTTAATTAAATTTCATCAACCTTTGATTTTATGTTAAAGCACATTCATTTTAGGTTTTATCCTGAATGATGTCGATTTACTACTTGGCAGAACTGTAACATATCATGATTGTACACTGACTGTAAAAGACGTAATAACTAAGAACTTGTACAACATATTATATTGGCAGATACACTCCTTGAATTGATTACTGGTGATACAAAATGATTCTGGTTAGTTTTAACTAATTTCTCATTTCTCTAACTGTTATGGTTTGAAATAACCAGAAACAATAAAAATGTATCCATCATATTGAAGTGGGTCTTTACACTTTTGGATTTCTTTGCTCACCTACAGCCTTCAAACATCTCTGCTCAACAGCATACAAAGTATCACTATAACCGCTTGTATATTTTTGTAAATCAGAATGTATTTCCCAGGGTCATTCCGCTTATGCATCTTGATGTTTGGATATCGTAGAGCCCACATATTGTAACGAGCTCTATCAAAATAAATAATTAAATCTCACTCAATCAAACAAAAGGTTATTTTCATTGTCAAGCACGTTTTAATTAGCAAAGCTGTCAATACGCGGAAAAAAAATGTCATCTTTAATGCCGAGTCCTGGCAGTAGTAAATGATTGCTTTTATGTTCCAGACATGTGCTGCCACATTCTGGCAGGGGGCAGTGCCCCCCTACAGCAGGCGTTGCACTACCACTGTATGCCAGGGGGATGCTGCCACCTCTGCCTGAAGAGGGTTGTCACCTTATCTTAGGCCATTGTTTAGATCCTGTACATACTTGACTACCTTAAGACATGCATTTTCCTGGCATTGGGCAGGGGAGTAGGGTTGACCAACAGGGGTTGGGTAGCCAAGTCTACATACCTGAACACCCAAAGGCGATCCAGTCCCCGGTGCGGTTCATGGAAATGGAGGCGATCCTCTGATCTGAAATACTAAAGAACAATCAGAAAGGAGGTGACTACTCATTCAAACAAAATGCTTTCCTAGGAGAAACACCGCAAGACAGACTTCCAAAACAAAGCGGGGAAGGATTTATCTTGAAAAAACTATGAATCAGTTCAAACTACTCAAGACTTGAAGAAGAGAAATCAAGGACAACACACAATTTTCCCCAGTGGTTCCTTTGAATTTTGTCTGCTCACACATGTCCTGACCTCACCTTGTCCCGCCTTAAGAAGAGGCTGCTAGAAGGGATGAGAGAAGGCCACCCTCGCCATCTCAACTGGCGTCGAGAACTTTGCTGCAGATGTCAAAGGCATCCACCCCGAGTTACACCACAGAAGAAAGCGGCCCGGATTTCCAAGTGTGCTGTCGATTTTCCCCGGCTGGAGTGCATCGCCATTGTCCCCCTTTGTGCAAAATGGCGGGGGCCATAAAAGGATCAACAATCAAGCAATAAATCATACCACCGCCCCTAACTCGAGGATGCATTCCAACGAGTTCAAGGGGTATTAAAAGGAGA
Organism: Lissotriton helveticus; assembly: GCF_964261635.1. Classification (NCBI taxonomy): domain Eukaryota; kingdom Metazoa; phylum Chordata; class Amphibia; order Caudata; family Salamandridae; genus Lissotriton; species Lissotriton helveticus. The sequence goes on along the minus strand of NC_136069.1, from coordinate 21,374,720 downwards.
TAAGGCTCTTCCTCCCTCCAAGCTGCAACCAGGAAGCAGAGACACAGAAACAGGACTATCTCGCCCTCAGCAGAATAGGAAAGGGACAAAGGACTAACAATACTGCCTTATAGTCTATTCTGGCAGACATCTTGAACAGCAGCAGGAAAAGTGTTCAAGGGGCACCAAAAAGAAGTTAAGTCTCGCTCCTCCCCCCAAGCAGCAACTAGGAAGTAGCAACACTGAAATAAGACTAACTCGCCCTCAGCAGAAAGGGAAACTGGTCATCCCGAACATTGACAATAACAGAAAAAGGACTAACACTGCTGTCTGACTACATACTATTGCGGCAACCAGCCTGAACAACTTGCTGAGCTGCAGTAATTGCCAAATAGAAAGGTATTTACATCACCACACACTCGAGTACATTGTTTACCTTTCACATATCTATGTACCTACACCTCCGTGTGATAGAGTCCATACCTTTATTGCAGTATTACACTCCCACGTGTACCTGGATATATCCACCTACACTTAATTCACGCTGCACCTATTGCACCTATCTCACCCTGCTCACTAGCGTCACCTGACGCTTTAAATTGCAGTGGACATATGTTTTTGCCACAATATTTCAGCAGTATTATACACATAGCTGATTGTTTATATATATAGTTATATACCTATGTATGCTGCTCCCTTCGCCTTTTATGCCTATAATGCACCTAGTTGCTAATACATATTGAGCTCACTCACTAGTGCCTCTTCTGTCCCTGTAACACATGGTCTGCGGCTATCTCATGTGACCCATGTAACATATTGTCCCACTAGTGCCCTTTCTGACACCTGTAACATATGGTCTGCAGTCGCCTCTTTTGACCTATGTAACATACCGTATACAGGCATTGGTATTTTGTTTGCATCTATCTGCGATCCTGCACATCTCCCCTGCTTAATCTCCCACACCCACCCTGCACCTTCCTAACATGGATCACTGCGGCAATCACACATTTAAAATAATCTACCCACCCGCACTCACAAAAAAAGCCGCTAAACGCTTTAAACACAACCTCCTGAGGTCCCACCCTGAAAGACCCTTTGCCGACACCTACTTCTCTCCGGCTAAGGGATCCCTGAACACCGATATCATCTTCCACACCGCACGTAGAGCTCAATGGAGAAAAACCTTCCAGGCCTTGCTCAACGTCTCCACCATCAGGAAATCCGCTCATGGACTATCACTCTCCATCGCTCCATCCAATCGCTTCCCTGGCAGTACAGCCATTACTATTTACAATAACGGGATTGTTCTAATTCAAGCCACAGACAGGAACCTGGAACTACTAGACGACTTGTTCCCCACTTTCAAAGAGCACCTCTCAAATCGGCGGCCCTCCACTCATACTCCAATACAACTGAACCAGAGCTCCTCACGTCCAACTAACGTCTCAGAACGACCCACCGCCTTTGACCCTCACAACGCGACTCTATGTCCTCCCAATTACCCCTCCAATCTCCCCACCCCCGCCACCCCCCACACCCGCGCCGCACCTAGCTCCCCCACCCGTGTCCTCTCTCACCCGCCACCCCCCACTCCCTGCGCCCCCCCTCCTGGCCCCCACTCCTCCCTCATCACCCCCCACCCTACTCTTTGCACTCAAACAACTCATGTCAGACACACCTCCTTCAACATCTCCCCACTCACTCCCTGCACTCCCGCCACCCTTAGCCCGCACTCCTCACTCAACGGTGCCCCTTCCAGTCTCTGCACTCAACGCACTCCAGACCTACACCCCTCCCTCAACATCTCCCCCCCCCCACCCCCACCCAAAGAAATACTGACATACACCCCTCCCTCGACATCGCCCCCCTCATTCCATGCACTCCCGACACTCCGAGCCTCCACTCCCCCCTCATCAGCGCCCCCCGTATGCCCGACACTCAAACCAGGCCAGACATACACCCCACCCTTAACATATCCCCTCCCGCCACTCCAAGTCTCCACCCTTCCCTCAACAGGTCACTCCCTCCCACCCTTAGCCCTCCCTCCACTCCTGGTACCCACTCCCCCCTCAACATCTGTCCCCCCACTCTCACCCCCCAGCACTACACTTGCCCCCCCACAACGACCAGTCTCCACTCGTCCCGCATCTGCCTCACCCCGCCTGTCGCTGGTTACCCTGCCAATAACCCTAACCCCACTCCCAACGTCACGCTGGATATAATTATGACCGCCCTCCTCCAAGTGAAAGAAGAGCTTCACTCGCTCAAAGAATTACTCCTCCCGCACCCCTCCCGCACGACCACATATCAACGAATGAACAACACCCCCCCACATCTTAGGCACCCCTTACATGGGATTTCTATCCCCTCTCGCAATACCTCCAACAGGCCTAAGCGCACTACCAAGACACTTCCGAACCACCCCTCACATTGGACCTCTATCCCCTCTCGCAATACCGCCAACCGCCCCCAGCGCGCTATCAAGACTCTCTCGGACCGCGACATACAAACCCTACTCAGCACATATGTCCCGGCAACCCAAAAGAGCTTAGCCACCACGCACATGTCCATCTCTACGATTCTCTCCAACCCCAGTAGGCACCCCACGTATAGCAACAGAGGCTCTGTTCCCAACAACCTCACCAAAGTCCCTCTCACTACGGAACCCTCCACCTCCCCCTGCACCCCCAGTCTCAAATGCACACTTCTCAACTGTAGGTCGGCTCAAAAACACTCGATGGAGGTCGCTGACCTCATCCGGTCTAGGAACCTTGACCTGGCCATACTAACTGAAACATGGTTAACTGAATCCTCCAATCCTATCATGGACATCCTAGTCCCCCCCAACTACTACATCACTAGACTTGACAGGCCCAACAAGACAGGTGGCGGAATCGCCTGCATTTACAAGAGCAACCTCTCTATTAATAAAGTCACCGCCCCTTCTCTTACCTCCTGTGAATACTTCTGCCTTGATGTCACCAGTGAGAATAAACCTGTATGCTCGTTACACATCATGTACCACCCCCCGGGGGACAACCTCGTCTTCTCCCAACAACTCATGGACACAATATTAATCAACGCAGGACGGCTACACACACAAATTTACCTGGGTGACTACAATCTCCATTGGAATGATGGCAGTGACGCAGTAGTTAACAGCCTCAAAAGTTTCCTTACCGCATCTGACCTCACTCAAATTTGCAACACTCCGACACACGACAAAGGCTCGACCCTCGACCTGGTCATTTCCAAAGAAGGCACCACTCAACTCGACTCAATACAACCTTGTGACTGGTCAGACCACCATATTATAACATTCATCATCAAGGAAAAGGTAAAACTCCTCCCGGTGCAATACGCCATGCCCAAAGTCTGGAAAAGAGACATGAGGAAACTCAATCCAAACTCTCTACCCCCCAACAGCTGCAATCTCCTACTCCCCCCTACCGACACCTCTGATGTGCTGGTCCTAACTGACCACTATCTCAACTCCATGGCCACAATAATCAATGAGGCCGCTCCAATGCAATTGAAAAGAGTATCCACGAAGAAATCCAACCCCTGGTACAACGGGAGTCTCAATGAAGAGAGACGGGCTATGCGATCGGCAGAGCGTACCTGGAGATCAATTCCCTCGACATTGCATCTCAAAACTCTTAGGAAAAAGAGAAATGCATACTTCAGGAAAATAAAACGCTCAAAGTCAGAGTTCTTCAGAATCCAGCTAGACCAAGCCAAAAACCGTCCAAGTAAATTGTTCGAACTAATTCGATCTCAATCTAAGGAACAACCCCCAGCGGTCGACATTATCAGCACTACCCCTTCTTGTGAAGATTTCGCAGCTTTCTTCAACAATAAAACTGACAATATAAAGAGAGACCTCCGCAATGACGCAAGCCTGCACTCAATACCCAACTGCATAACACCCATTGAACTAAAAAACAATGCGACATGGTCATCCTTTGACACCTACTCTGAAGGAGAAATTGGCAGAATACTCAGCACTCTAAAACCATCCAATCACCTCACTGACCCTCTTCCTGCTAACGCCGTAAAAGACTTCATCCCTCTGCTACTCCCACTCTGGACTAAAATTATCAATAGTTCACTACAACAAGGAACCATCCCGGACTCCCTCAAAGTTGGTCAAGTTACACCTTTACTGAAGAAACCAACAGCCGACCCCACCGATCTAAACAACTACCGTCCGATTACCAACATTCCCACTCTCGCCAAGCTGCTAGAAAAATGCGTCCAACTGCAAATGACAAAGCACATAGAACAGTTTGATCTCCTCAACCCACACCAATCAGGCTTCAGAGCAGGGCACAGTACTGAAACCGCTATGACTCACATTATCGACGACGCCATCCAAATGTTAGATCAAAACAATACCTGCCTCCTCATCCTTCTTGATCTCTCTTCGGCATTCGACACAGTGAAACATGAGAGCTTACTCGAACTCCTAAAATCAAGAATGGGCCTATCTGGGACTGTGCTTCGCTGGTTCACTTCCTTTCTTCACAACAGGTCTCAAAAATTCAAGAGCAAAAACCTAATGTCTTCCCCAGTACCGGTATCGCTAGGCGTCCCTCAAGGATCCTGCTTATCCCCTACTTTGTTCAACCTAGTTATGGAACCTCTCACCACTCTGTTACAAGCATCCAATGTACACTTCCACATGTACGCCGATGGCACTCAAATATATCTCAAGTTACAATCCCCCAAAGACATCCTGTTGATGACTTACGCTCCAACTATGCCTGCTACCTCATACCTGTACTATACGTTATATTGGTACTATGTTATATACTATATTGGTGCTATGTACATGATCATGTTGAGCCACCTCCCCACTATGCCCCCTTGTTCCCCTGCCCTCCACCTGCCTTTGTAAAGCGCTCTGTTATCTGCAAAGATCTTGTTCGCGCTATATAAAACTCTCAAAATAAATAAATAAATAAATAAATAAATAAAGACATTCCCTAGTACTGAGTGTTGCAGCCTTGTATCCAACAGTCTTACGCATGACATTATGTCACCTTCTGTTGGATACAGAACTGCAGTAAATATGTTAAATAGGCTGCGGGCAGCAACAAACGAAGAGTCTGTGATCAGATATGGATGATGACAAAGGGACCCGCAGAACAGTACTGGCTTCCATGCAACTATGACATCCTCTTTTCATTTCGTCATACAGACGATATAGCTCATTGTAACTATGGGCTGCACCTGAATTCATCAAAGATACCAAACTACGTAATTAGTGCTACATGCAAGTGATGTATTTACCAGTGACTGGTACAGAGACCTGAGAAGACTTTGGGCAGCATTTCCAGCACCCCAAAGTGACTTGTTGCTCTCTACTGATGAAGGAATGAGTTCAGAAACATGTGTCTAGAGTTACATAGCATAAGCTGCACCAACAACGGTGAAAAATTAAAGACTACTACTGAAGAAAGTGTTATTATGCACTGCATTTACCATGATGCATTGGGATGTGAGGCAGAGGGCTCCCACCCTCGTGCCATTCAAGAACGAGTTAACTTTGCTGCAGGCCTGATAATCGTGGAGAACTGAACTTAGTAATGAATGCTGAGAGAGACAGACCCCAACAGAGACTAGCAGGAACCCCCGGCCATCACAAGAGCGATGGGGGGAGTTGAAGAACTAGGCTTAACAAACCGCACATGAGCATAAACTATTCACATTTTTCTGCGGCACACAACACATACACAAGAATAATTAGATTTAACTAGACAAAAAAACTTGTGAATATACTAGAGACAATTTATTTTTTATTTTTTATTTTGAAAGTTTTATATAGCGCGAACAAGATCTTTGCAGATAACAGAGCGCTTTACAGAGGTAGGTGTAAACATCATCAAGATCATCACGATCAAGTACATAGCAAAAAATATTACGTATAGTACAGGTAAGAGGTAGCAAGGCATAGTTGGAGCGTATGACAACAAAAACGCTGTAACTATCCAGAGATGGGGAAAAAAGATCTAAGCACTTTAGACTAATATAGGTCAAAACACACGTGCAGAGGAATATATAGGCTGTATCATAATAAAATACTGGAGTACTGTTCGCAGTGTAAGTCAAACGCATTGTTCAAGTGTATTTAGCCATAAGGATACTTTTGACTTCTTTCTTAAAAAGGAGGGAGGAGGAGATGAGCCTTGTTTCAGGAGGAAGTGCGTTCCAGATCCTGGGCGCCATTCCAGAGAAGGAGCGTTTGTAAGTTTTTTCCTTCCGGAATCTTCGCGGTTTCAGCAGAAGATTGTTTGAGCTCCTGGTAGTTCTGGACCCCCCCGGAAATTGTCAACTTATGAGAGAGGTAGCTGGGTGATTTCAGGTGTATAGCCTTGTGCGTCATGCAGGCAATTTTCATCTGTATTCTGGCTTCAAGAGGCAACCAGTTCAAGGATTTGAAGTCAGGGGAGATATGCGACTGCTTTTTTGATCCAGTGATGAGTCTCGCTGCCGCATTTAGTGACGCTCTGAGGGGTGCAGTTGTCGTTAGGGGGAGGCCGCAGAGGGCCACGCTGTCGTAGTCTATGCGAGGAATGACTAGAGTTTGTACTGCTGTTTGGAAGTCTTTTGCTGGAAGGAAAGGTTTCAGTTTCCTCAAGGTATTTATTTGGAAGTTCGCCCCCTTGGTAGCCTTGCTGATATGCTGCTGCATGTTGAGGTTGGTGTCAAGTGTTATGCCTAAGGATTTTGCTGAGTCCACGATGGTCGGTTGGACATTGAGAGCTGTTAGGTGTTTAAGCCATGTTTGAGCGGAGGATATTTTCGAGGGAGGTGAGATTAGGAGGAACTCAGTCTTCATAGCATTGAGTTTGAGGTGGTTATCGGCCAGCCAGGCTTGGGTGCTTCTGATCGTAGAGTTCAGACTCAGGATGTCTTTGGGGGAATGTAACTTGAGATATATTTGAGTGTCATCGGCGTACATGTGAAAGTGTACATTTGATGTTTGTAGCAGGGTGGTGAGAGGCTCCATAACTAGGTTGAACAAAGTAGGGGATAGGCAGGATCCTTGGGGGACACCTAGCGACACCGGAACTGGTGAAGACATCAGGTTTTTGCTCTTGAATTTTTGGGACCTGTTGTGTAGGAAGGAAGTAAACCAACGAAGCACAGTCCCAGAGAAGCCCATTCTTGTCTTTAGGAGATCGAGTAAGTTCTCATGTTTCACTGTGTCAAATGCTGACGAGAGATCAAGAAGGATGAGGAGGCAAGTATCATTTTGATCTAAGATTTGGATGGCAAGATTTGGATGACAATCAAGCAAGGAAAGCAGATGCTGTCGGACCACGCACACCCCCAAGTTGAGAACTCAACAGTGTGAAAGGGAACCTTTAATGAAACACGTGACAGAGAAAAAAGGGGAGGTGTGGGAAGTTCTAAAGTAGAAAATCAATTGCACTTTAATTTATGCTATAATTTTTTTTAAATAGCGCAAACTAAACCCGTAGGTATCAGAGCGCTTTACATGAGCACCAGTGCGTTACAGACAGACACATTAATTTTTTTGTTAGGCACAGGAAGATTAAGTGATTTGCCCAGAATCACAGGACGTTGAGTGTTCCTGCTGAGACTCGAACACGGTTTCCCTGCTTCGAGGTCGAACGCCCTGGCCATTAGGCCACATCCTCTCCCTTTAATAAAGAGTCTGCACACTTGAAGGAAACGTGAAACTCATCAATATTGAGTCTGGGCCAGGAAATACAACTGAAAAAACAACAGTTAATGTACAGAATGCAGAACAATGTCATACATTCACCTCAGTACAGAGATCTGGGCCTAAATCCATAGTTTTTTTGCTCACCATGGCATTCCAGTTTGAACCCAGCCATATGCAAATCAGTCTGGCCCCTGTGCCCCATGGGAACAGTCCAACCCGAACTGCTAAGCCATGTTCTCCCTGGACTGGAAACAAGCATCCTAGGACCGTTTTCGGGGTTTCACCCCTCTTCAGCCAGGATAGCTTGATTCCAGTGGCATGGAGAGCAAGGGACCCACGTCTGAGCATACCCGTCCCACTCGGGGTGACAAATACAAAAACAACAGTTGATGGACAGAATGCAGAATAATGTCATACATTCACACCAGTACAGAGATCTGGGCCTAAATACATCGTTTTAATTTGCTCACCATGCCATTCCAGTTTGAACCCAGCCATTTGCAAATCAGCCATGACCCTGTGCCCCTTGGGAATAGTCCAGCCTGGAGTGCCAAGCCAAGTCCTCCCTGGACTGGAAACAAGCATCCTAGGACTGGGGTGGCGTGGTGAGCAAAATAATGATGGATTAAACCCAGATCTGTGACTGGGGGTGAATGTTTTGCCAATGTGCAACATTCCGTCCATCATCTTGTGTGTTTTGCTGTTCACCCTATGTGGGAAGGGTATGCCAAGACGTGGGTCCTGTGCTCACTACGCCACTGGAGTCAAGCTATCCTGGCTGATAGCCAGAAACCGGTCCTAGGATGCTTGATTCCGGTCCAGGGAAGACATGGCTTGGCAGTTTGGGCTGGACTGTTCTCATGAGGCACAGGGTCAAGACTGATTTGCATATGGCCATGTCTGTACTGGGGTGGCGTGGTGAGCAAAATAACGATGGATTAAACCCAGACTGTGACTGGGGGTGAATGTTTTGCCAATATGCAACATTCCGTCCATCATCTTGTGTGTTTTGAGGAAATACAACTGGCAGCGGAGAAAAATAGGAAACTCCTCCAAGACGGACTTGTGACACCTCACATGCACACTGATCTGTATCTTAGAGCATGACAGGGCTAACTTAATCGTCACAAAGGGTGAGTGGCTTTGTACCACGGGGGCAGAGGGGAGATAGCAAGCGTCTTGCAAGTAAATTGAAGGCTCTACATGCAAAGCAATAGAGCGCAGAAATCAAAAGTGCGACTGGAGAAATACACAACGAAGAGAATGGAAAAACTCAGGGCCTTCCACACATCCAACTCTAACCTCAGCAGAGGCTTCCAATCCAGTCTCAGAGACAACTTTTGCAAGCTATGAATCTGTCAAAGTCACTGCACTAGAGATTGAGAAGTTACATGCCCTGGTCTCAATATAGGCAATTTTGAAAGTAATCGGAAGACTAGATTTAGAAAAAACCCTGGCTTAGAAAATTTTACCTAAAATATTATACTTTTTCCAGACATTGTTGCTCCTGGTGAGGCAAAATGTTCTCAATAAACTGGAGGAAATATGCAATAACTTAATATGTGCCAATAAATACCGGAGGCTAAGGCGGAAACAATGCATCAAACCTCTCAATAGGGTAGTCCTGGGTTTCCCCAAATATTGCATTACTTCCAAACTGAAAGGGGAAACAGACAAATTTTGGTGCAATATTGACTAGAACCTTACTAACGGTCCTCTGGGGAAGGAACCTTGGATGCCTCGGAGTCAACTAAGACAGAATCTATACTTGTCGTTAGTTACAAGGGTCATTACAAGGGTCATGTTGGCAACCTGAGACCAGTTAACACAGGGTACAGCTGGCATGTCGCCCATCAACACGAACCTTACTATTAACCCATGAGGATATTGCTACTGGAAAAGATTGCTCCCGATTCGCATAAGTGAAAAAATGGGTACGTCATGGCCTGAGAGACTTATTTCTGAGAGTTGCAACGAGGACCTCTGTGGAAGTTGAAGAAGCATAAGGCATCCCTGAAAATGAATGCTTCACTGTTTACAACTGAGACACGGTGCACGACAGCTAGGGGTGAGGAATGGAGCACCAGGAGAACTTACCCAATTTGAGAGATCCGCAAAAAACTCCCTAGCTCCCAGAAATGGGTTTCAAAGACATTATTCCATTGTAGATAAGACCACTGGCACAACCAATGTTGTGGAAGAAGCAATGAGAAAAAGGTCTAAGATCACATGAGACACAAACAATGGAAAAAGACTTTCATTAGGACCAACTGTCCCTGGTAAGCACAGAGCAAAGGGACAGACCACAAAACATTACGTAGGTGCATCGCATGCAAGACGGATCGCACACACTAGGACGGAAACCAGGGGACTGCTTGAGAGGGGGTAGAAGCCTCCGAGCCCTCGTGCACATTCTCAAAACTAGAGGTATTGGCGGGCATTAGAGGAGTGATGGGAATCAACTTGATGAAAGCCCTGCAAGATCATACTTGTAAGATCGAACAATTACTGCAGATCCCTGCTTCCAACTAATTGAATCAGTTTTGTTTTCATTAAGCTGAAGAGAGCGGCGCTTATACCAGACCTAATGTTAGAGACTATGGCACCCCCTCATAAAGGAAATTGTGTATTGACTGCATCACCTCCCCTCTCAGCTGCCCTATCAGAAAATGTGTGCACTGGCGGCATTGGACTGAGATGTTTGACCACTTTTTCTTTTTTAGAAGATCTGTTATTGGTCCAAGGCAGACGTGAAAGTTGGAAAAAGATAAGGGTGACATCCTAGGGAACTCTACACACGCGAGTAAATACGGCTCTCTACCCACTATCCATATTTTATCCAGCTCGCAAATAATGGACACTCAAATGCTATATCATGGTGCACAAAACCATCTATGTGATAACAGAATGAATACTAACTGAACATCCCCATGCCGCATTACACACAATATTTCATATAAACCGCAAGCATAATAGAAGTTCGGAATCATTTTGAATTCACAAACAAGAACATACATGTCAATGGTATAGATGAACTCACCCCCACCCAACAACCCTATGTCAAGTAGGACTTTGGAGATAATCAAGGTAACGCCTCAAAAATCTTTGAGTCATCTCTGTACGGGTCGTACACTGCCGAGAGCACAACAAGAGAGACAGTAAGCAAGAGCGAGCAAGTGTTCTCCCAGCTTCAGACATTCACTCCTTGTAAGCATGTCTCCCAGATGAAGGTTTGCCTGACGCAGCCTTGTCTCAGATGTTATGGAATCAATTGCTTTGTTTGCAAAGTCTCCACGCAACTTGCCAACTCTCCACGCAACTTGCCAACTCTCCACGCAACTTGCCAAGTCTCCACGCAACTTGCCAAGTCTCCACGCAACTTGCCAAGTCTCCACGCAACTTGCCAAGTCTCCACGCAACTTGCCAAGTCTCCACGCAACTTGCCAAGCCTCCACGCAACTTGCCAAGCCTCCACGCAACTTGCCAAGCCTCCACGCAACTTGCCAAGCCTCCACGCAACTTGCCAAGTCTCCACGCAACTTGCCAAGCCTCCACGCAACTTGCCAAGCCTCCACGCAACTTGCCAAGCCTCCACGCAACTTGCCAAGCCTCCAAGCAACTTGCCAAGTCTCCACGCAACTTGCCAAGTCTCTACACAACTTGCCAAGTCCCAACACAACTTGCCAAGTCCCCACACAACTTGCCAAGTCTCCACACAACTTGCCAAGACTCCACACAACTTGCCAAGTCTCCAGACAACTTGCCAAGTCTCCAGACAACTTGCCAAGTCTCCAGACAACTTGCCAAGTTCTTCTATCACCAGGGGGTAAAAGACCACCCTACTTTGCGAAGGTAAAGGAAGGGGCCATGTGTGTTGTGCTGACAGAAGTGGACACTTACCTCAGTGAGTGGATGAGGGTGAAATCTGGCATTTCGTGGAGGTGGAAGATGCCGGAAGCAAAGCCAGTGACCAGGAGGTGCGTCTTCTTATGGAAGGTAGCTGCCGTCAGGTTGTTAAAATCCCCCTCTTTGTTGAAAAATTGCCTGAAAAGCAGAAAACAAGTGTAAACAGAGAGCGCAGTGACAGCTAGATTAACATGTGGGTAAGCACCTAGACACCATTAAATAGCACTCGGGGCAAGACCGAAAAGCACACATTCCACAGTCCAATTCATACAGGGTGACACCAACATTATCATAAGAATGCAAACAACAAAGGTGAGTGCACAGGGCAAGACAGACAATGAATAAGCATGCCGGTCCTCTGGGAGAGCACTCTTGACGAGAAGCTGATTGTGCTCTCTGAGAGAGTGAGCCTCTAGGAGCAGAGTGATGGGAACACACGCAACATGGAAAACTTGAGAGAATTGCGTTTGCGCTCATCACTCGAGTCCACGCGGCTCTCCTGGACGTGTTTAGGGCTACGGGCAAGGCACCGCATGGTCCAAAGAACACCAAGTGCAGCAGGACCTGTAGATGGTTTGCGGCCCGAGGGGAGAGAAAGAAGAACTGAGCACATTGAGGGAACCACTGGCTCTGGGAGCGAGTGCAGGGGACAGAGTCTAACAGGTTTGCCCATTAACTGGAGGTAGGTGCATGGCCCCATCTAGGCACCATATTACAGTAATCTGATAGTCTAATAGTCAGAAATGGTTTCAAAACATGGTTTAAACCTATCTTAGAATGATACAGTGTGAAGCAGCAATTTTTAAAATTGGACTCCATACTCAGAAGTCCAAGCCAGGTCCTGGGAGGACCTGGCTTGGCAGTTAAGGCTGGACTCTTCCCATGGGGCAGAGAGTCAAGGCTGATTTGTATATGGCCATGTCTGAATTGGGGTGGTGTGGTGAGCAGAAAAACGATGCAGTTTGGCCCAGATCTCTGTACTGGGGTGAATGTATGACATTGTTCTGCATTCTGTCCATCAACTGTGTTTTTGCATTTGTCACCACGAGTGGGATGGGTATGCTCAGACGTGAGTCCCGTGCTCACTACGCCACTGGAGTCAAGCTATCCTGGTTGAAGACGGCTGATAGCCAGAAACCGGTCATAGGATGCTTGATTCCAGTCCAGGGAGGACCTGGCTTGGCAGTTCGGGCTGGGCTGCTCCCATGGGGCACAGGGTCAAGGCTGATTTACATATGGCTGGGTTCAAACTGGAATGGCATGATGAGCAAAAAAACGAGGGATTTAGGCCCAGATCTCTGTACTGGGATGAATGTATGCATTCTGTCCATCAACTGTTGTTTTTGCAGGTGTTTGTGAAGGACCACAAGGCCTGGTTATCTTTCACTATACTTCCAACACTCACCCAGAATCACACCCTGTTCTGCATCCTTGTGCTGACCTCCCACCCCACGTACTTTGATAGTCTGGAGTATTTGACCTTCCCAGCTCGCTCTGCAGTCTCTGGGTTGGCCTTCCCACGGATCTCCTCCCCTTGCTGCTCTTCTAGGTCGTCAACTTCATCCTCTGCTCCCCGTTTCTTATCAGAGCCGGTCTTTGTGGGTGCTGTCGTGTCCTTGGGGGGCCGTGCCAGGAGCCCATCCAGCTCGGTGTCACACTGCCAGGCACACAAGGTCCCATCTTGGCTGACGGTGTACAGCTGGAACACAGCAAACAAAAGAAATAAGAGCTACACACACACAGACTAAAACATGAATGCACAGATAACTTATACCTGGGGAGATTCAAGACGGCATGAACGTGTGTATTTGTGCAAGGGGCCGGAGATGTTGAGAGTACATGAGTGTGTGAAGGGTTGAGGCAGTATTGTGTGTTAGGTGTGAATGAGTGTCTTGGGTATGCGCCTCGTGTTGGAGAGAGATGGAAAATAAATGCAATTATTGTTTGGGACACAGGAAGTATAACAACCATACAATTTACTTTCTAATGCACTGGGCTTTTCCAGGGAACAAGCAAGAGTCTGCAGATGGGACAGTTATACGTGTGAAAATAATTGGAGCTGTGTGATTGACCTTGTGGAACATTGTGCAGTGTGGTGTGTGACAGAGGTTTGACCCTCCCTATTACTGAGGATGGCTGCCTTTTCCCAAATGAGCTATTTCAACTAAGAGCTCTCAACATACTCCTTTAATGTATCTAATTTACTTTTTATCACATAGAATATTCTGGCATTACTTATGCTTTTCCCATTCAATGTTGGGTAGGATAAGTATTTGGAATTCCTATCATTCACTGACCTCCTTTCCTGGCAGTAAGAACCATCTCTTCAGAGACGCGTCCCACTCTTCCTTGACACTGGCTATGCTTGCCCTGAAGTGAAGTGCAGCCTTCCCGACGCCCTCATGTTCTCTTACATTAACCCTATGCAGCAGGTACTATTAATAATGTTTTGCATGATCTGTATTTGTTCTTTGCACTCTCAATATAGGGTTTTCTGCTCCCACATCTGCACACCTTCATTGCCTCAATTCTGTCAACCTTGAAAGCAGCATGGGTCCATGCAGACGCAGAAAGCCCACCTCTCTCCCATAGTGAGACAGACTAAAACCGGTCGGTCCAAGCAGACGCAGGCATTCATCAAGCAAGAAGAATTTTCGGTGGATTAGCATAAAGGAACATAGAAGATATTTGGGGAATAGAAACAACAACAACAGATCATGCGTGTTAAAAGTGAGTCTTAGCCTATCATCAGAAGTTATCTGCACTAAAATTGCACGTGCTCATATCCAGCGTCCCACAGGAAACCAGACCACACTGGTTTACAGGCGATCATTGTGAATAACTAGGCCCCTTCTCTCAGGCCACCTAAGTGACTAGCTTCATAAGCACAGTGGAGCCTCCAATAAAGTGATATGAAGTGGAGTTTGATTAGGTAACCAAAATGGTACTGCTGGGAAGACCTCAAATAAAGAGATCAAACTAAGAAATAAAGTGGATTGAAACAAACCAAAATAAAAATGATAAAATAATAGCAAAAGTCCAATAAAACAGTTAGAATGTGCACGTCTTTTTTAAGCAGTTAGGGGAGAATTCTAAGATCTCACTCATCTGTTATATTATTAATCAGTAACGTTCATGGAATCGAGTCAGAAATTATCCCAAGGACATGAAAGGGCTAAACACAGTAACAAATCTTCCATCTTTGGGTAACATCAAAATATTAAAAGATTCTGAGGCCGGCTGATAATAATACATCACGCTCTAGGCACTATTGTGCCATATTCACTCCCAGCACATAGTATTTGCTCCATTCAGGGAATAGTACTGACCCTTTTCAGGCTGTTTCTCAGTATAGACAGTGGTCTTCCTTCCTTAGGCAGCGGTCTCTCTTCCTTGGGCAGCGGTCTTCCTTCTTCCTTGGGCAGCGGTCTTCCTTCTTCCCTAGGCAGCGGTCTTCCTTCTTCCTTAGGCAGCGGTCTTCCTTCCTCAGGCAGCGGTCTTCCTTCCTCAGGCAGCGGTCTCCCTTCCTCAGGCAGCGGTCTCCCTTCATCAGGCAGCGGTCTCCCTTCCTCAGGCAGCGGTCTCCCTTCCTCAGGCAGCGGTCTTCCTTCCTCAGGCAGCGGTCTTCCTTCCTCAGGCAGCGGTCTTCCTTCCTCAGGCAGCGGTCTTCCTTCCTCAGGCAGCGGTCTTCCTTCCTCAGGCAGCGGTCTTCCTTCCTCAGGCAGCGGTCTTCCTTCCTCAGGCAGCGGTCTTCCTTCTTCCTTGGGCAGCGGTCTTCCTTCTTCCTTGGGCAGCGGTCTTCCTTCTTCCCTAGGCAGCGGTCTTCCTTCTTCCTTAGGCAGCGGTCTTCCTTCCTCAGGCAGCGGTCTTCCTTCCTCAGGCAGCGGTCTTCCTTCCTCAGGCAGCGGTCTCCCTTCCTTAGGCAGCGGTCTCCCTTCCTCAGGCAGCGGTCTTCCTTCCTCAGGCAGCGGTCTTCCTTCCTCAGGCAGCGGTCTCCCTTCCTTAGGCAGCGGTCTCCCTTCCTCAGGCAGCGGTCTTCCTTCCTCAGGCAGCGGTCTTCCTTCCTCAGGCAGCGGTCTTCCTTCCTCAGGCAGCGGTCTTCCTTCCTCAGGCAGCGGTCTTCCTTCCTCAGGCAGCGGTCTTCCTTCCTCAGGCAGCGTTCTTCCTTCCTCAGGCAGCGATCTTCCTTCCTTAGGCAGCGGTCTTCCTTCCCCAGGCAGTATTCCCCTCACTCCATCATGCAGTGGTGCCAGAAAAGAGACTCAGCCACCCATAAGGCAGTGAACGTCTTTAATCGCAGACAGCGTCCCGATCCCAGCAAGCTGCGCTCCCTTCATTCGGCATATCACCTTGATCAGAGAGCGGTCACTGCGTAATCCGTGTTCAAAACTTTGGCAGAGAAACTCTACGGTGCGCTCCTAGTTTAAAGCTTCTCTAATGTGTAATCTTCAGAACTATGGCTGAGGAGAGGGTCCCTGTTTCTACGACTGTCTATGTCTTACGTCTATGACTAAGCACCGGATTCTATTCATAGCCCCTTTAGGTTGTCATGTTTGCATTTATGTGAGGAGAACCTCAGCGAGGGTGTAATGTCCCATTTAAGGCACAGTGCAGGTCAAACATTGTCTAGCATGTGACCCTGGGGGTACACGTTCGACAACAGCCACAGACACTCAGCCAACTTACATCCAAACTGTTCTCTTCGAAGAAACACCCTACAATAGCATCCTTGTGGCCGCCCAGGGCATAATACACCAGATTGGCCCAGCGCTCTGCTCCGAACACCCAGGTGGACATGTCCCGACTGCCGACAGCGAAGCACCTGGAGAAAGAGAGAGCTGTGAGTGTGTGCATTGCAGTCCCCATAAATGTATAACAGTCGCATTCAGGGTCGGTAGCTTGCAAGTATACATAAGCAGGTCTCCTCTTCTGAATGCTACAAAACTTACCTTCACAATACATCTCATTTACTAAATGCTGAATCCCACTAGACCTGTATTTCTTCACATTCGGCTCAAGAAAGCTCCATGGGCAGACCGTGAAATGACAGATAAATTCAAAAGGTACTCATTACAACACTTACATTCACTTATTTCTATGTTTGTTCATTTAAGAACATTTTTTAAACACATTTTTTACATGAAATACCATTTTATAGACAAATCCATTTTTTCCTAAAGCACAATACGATTCCAAGTTTTTCTACAATATTCACTTTTGCTTTGTTTACATCATATCCTTGTTAAAAATACACATTCTTTTTATATCAAACAAAATCCCTTGCAGTCCACAACAACCAGTCCTTAGACTGGTTGTTGCATGATCCCAACCCACGTCACAACAACGGCTGAAATGGAAGTTATCTCCCCGGAGTATTTGTTAGTGTAAGTAATAAGTGGTTGGGATGTTGTGTATGGTATATGTGAGTGAATGTATGTTTTAGTGTGAAAGGAGAAAGCGGTTTTGCGCATATTTGGGGGTAAGACAAGTATATTTGCAAACTCCAAAAGCTTTTGTTTTATATAAAAATATTTTTTTTTTAACAAGTACATGATGAAAGTAAAGTAAAAGTGAATATTGTAGAATAACTTTGAATCGTATTGTGATTAACAAAAATTGGCTTTGTATAAAATGGTATTTCATATAAAAAATTGTTTACAAAGGGTGCTTAAATCATTATAAAAATAAAGAAATAAGTGAATGTAAGTGTTGTAATGAGTACATTTTGAATTTATATGGTCATTTCATGGTCAGCCTCAGAGCTTTCTTAAGTCAATAGAGAAGAAATACAGGTCTAGTGGGATTCTGCATTTAGAAGTTGTGGTTTCTTTTCCCCCCTTATTCTTAGACCTAAAATAGGCTATATAAGGGGTACCTTTCCTCTTTAGCCATGACAATATATCTTCCAGGTATGTATATCTGAAGTTAAGGATAATAAATCTATACTTACCCTCAAGATATTTTGCAAGGCAATATTTTGGCTACAACATTACTGATAGGAAGGACAGCATTTAGAATTCCTGTTTATTTTTAGGGTGCACGCTGCAAATCCCACCACCTCTAAGCTCCCAAACTGAACCAAACATAAAGAACTAAGGGGCTGTCCATTCAGATCACGAATTAACCGCCAAACAGTGGCTAATCTCTTAAGAGAACTTATTTTACTGCCCTGTTCTTGAGCTGCACAAACAACTAGAGCTCCCCTGACAACTAGAAATTATCTGGTATAGGCTGTGTATTAAAGTATTATTCTTATTTATTTTTAAAGAGCCAAATCTTATTTATTGAGTTAGAAAATAATATACACCTGCATTCTCATATAAGTAGAAGCTTGAGGTAACCACCCATCAGATCTGATCGCAGGGCACCGGCAGTCTCCCAACCACAACATACGTTTACAAAGGTAGTCTATAGTGAGCACACAGCTTTCCTCATATCTTTTCATGCTTTTGAGGGCAACCACGAGACTCGTAGATGGGTCGTTCTTGGCGCACAAACCAGTTGACTCCCCGTCGCCAAATTTCCAGGGAGGGGGCCTCCGGGCGCTTCCAGCAGCGGGCACAGTCCCATTTGGCCAAAAATATTTTAGAATTATATATAAAAAATGTACTATGTTTCTATATGTTTTAACATTAAATTATATTCATAACTATTTTAATAAATAATTTAACCTAATATGTCCTATGTAGTTTCATTTGAATTCCCAACCTTCAATATTTTCTATAGGCGAGTGTTGCCTTATCAGTGGTTGGCGATTCGGAGTGCTAGACTTACTACAGTTTTTTTTTTTTTTTTTCAAAACCGTGTTTATTAAGAGTTCAATCAAGAGTCAGGACAGCCCTCCACAGTCAGGAGGAGACTGTCAACAACACAGACAGAGAAAGGCATGGTAATGAACTCAGAGTTTTATGGAAACAAAAGGGGCACGCCCCTAAACCCCCCCAGCCCACCCATTCCCAACAGCATCCCCCAACTCCCCTTCCGACTACCCACCCCTTATCCCACCCTAACCCAGTGCACGTGATCGCTAGTCAGCAACAGGAGACGGAAGCAATGTCAGAGTTGGCTAGTAGCCTAGGGCCCGGGGTCCGCATCAAGGGCCAACACATCATCAATGTCAGCTGGGGGATCGAGGTCCAGATCCCTGTAGTCCGCCCACCGCTTCCAGATCTTATAGTGTTTCCGGGGGCACCCCCTGGCCTCAAACACGGGTAATTCTAAACCCATCAGGTAGTCCAACCCTGCCTTCCACGCACTCAGGGGGGGGGCACGTTCGCACTTCCATGCTTGGGCCAGGTCACGCTTAGCCACCACGAGCCCCAACAGCAGTAGGTGGCGCTTGTAAATGTTACCCCCAACATTTTCCAGAATATGAAGGAGACCCAGCCTAGGGGTACGGGGAACATCCCACCCCAGCACTTCCGACAGGCAGTCCCACACACCCGCCCAGAATCGGGTCAGCCTCTCACAGGACCACACGGTATGGAAAAGTGTCCCCCTCTCAGCACCACACCTCAGACACTCAGGGGTAGCTATGAGGCCCGCACGCCACAGCCGCTCCCTAGTATAATAGGCCCTATGGAGGTATTTAAATTGAATGAACCGAAGACGGACGGCTATAGCTGCACACCGAGGAGATTCGAGGGCCTCCCGCCAATCGTCCTCATCCAAGGGGCCAACATCACTCTCCCAGGAGGCCTTCAAGGTCGAAAGGGAGGGGGAGCAGCTGACGACCAGGGATCGGTATATCTGAGAGACTTTCTTGTCGCCCAGGTCGCCCATAAACAATTTAGCCTCAATGGGACTAAAGTCGGGGAGCTGTTCCAACCCCACTAGGCTGGGGCCAAGGGCATGCCGGAACTGAAGATAGCGAAAGAATTGGGACCTGGACAAATTATACTCGGAGCTAAGGTCCTGAAAGGACTTAAGCGTGGTTCCGTTGAGGACATTACCGAGGGACGAAATCCCGATCGCGTCCCAGCCGCCGAACCCGGACAAGGAGGCCAGCTCTGGTAGTAGACCGTTATGCCACAGTGGCGTCTCGGCCGTCAGCCTGCCCCACCACCCCATGCGGCGCAGAGCCTGCCGCCAGATCGCGAAGACCACCTGAGTGACCCTTGGCAAGGCCCTCCTCCGCCTGGCCGAGTACAGCAGAGTGTGGAGAGTGGCACCGCCCATCAAGGAGTGCTCCAGTGCATAGGCCGGATCGCTACGATCCCCATACCACCACTCGTTGAGCACTAGAAGATGGGAGGCCTGGTAATACGATAGCAGATCAGCGGACGCCAAGCCGCCACAGTAGGTAGAGAGGAAGCAGGTACGCAGTGCCACCCTAGAGGCACCCCCGGCCCACAGAAATCTGCCCAGCACCGAGTTGACACCACGGAACCACTGCGGGTCTATTTTATACGGGTGATTCTGTAGTTGGTAGAGGAGCCGAGGCAGGGCCACCATCTTGAAAATAGCCGACCGGCCATAGATATTGAGGGGCATACGCGTCCAGGTCTTAACATCAACCTGGACCCTGTCCCACACCGGCTGGATGTTACGATCCCATGCCACAGCAGGCGAGGCCGAGAGGTGTACGCCCAGGTACTTCATGCTGTCGACCGCCACCTGAAGAGGCGCAGCCCACTGGCAACTCACCGAGGCACCCCCCAGAATCCACAGGGTAGACTTGCGAGGGTTGAGAAAGAGCCCCGACGCCTGGCCGAACTCCCGCATTATGTCAAGAACACGGGGTCCTGTACGGTGTAAATCGGTCATGAAAAAGAGCACGTCGTCCGCATATAGAGCAATGCGGTCCGAGTGGCCCGACCCCCACACAAAGCCCCGGTAAAGCGCGTCCTGGCGCACTCGGGCGGCCATGGGTTCCATGGCCAGCGCGAAAAGGTACGGGGAGAGGGGGCACCCCTGACGAGTGCCCCTGGCCACGGGGAATCGCGCGGAAATTGCCCCAGAGACGCGCACAGAAGCGGTGACACCGGTATAGAGTAGCTTCACATAGGAGACGAAAACCGGACCCAGGTTCAGAAGTGGCAGGAGGGTAAGGAGGTAGGCCCAGCTGACCGAGTCAAAGGCACTATCTATGTCAGCCAACAACAGCGCCGCCTGGTCCCCAGTCGTCCCAATCGCGTCAATCGCCGCCTGCGCCCGCCGAATGTTGTGTCGCGTCGCCCGGTGCGGCATGAATCCCGCCTGATCCGGGTGGACAAGGGCCGATATGTGGGGAAGCAGGCGATTCGCAAGCGCCTTGGCCAGGAGTTTGGCTTCAAAATTAATAAGGGAGATGGGTCGGTAGGACTCGCGGCGCTCGGGGGGTCTGCCCGGCTTTTGAAACACCACAATCTCGGCGTGGCGCCAGTCCGGGGGAAGGCTACCCCGCTCCCGAGCCAGTTCCAGAGCCCGCCTGTAATGCGGCCCAAGCTGCAGGTGGAATTTCCGGTAAAATTCACTGGGGAACCCACTAGGCCCAGGTGCTTTACCCGTATTGAGTTGACCCAGCGCGTCACCCAATTCCTCAGCTGTCAGGGGGAGATCCAGGGCATCGCGGACCTCGTCAGGTACCGCCTGCGGGCGAACCGCCGCGAGGTAAGCCGCAATGCCATCGGGGGAGAGGCTCTCACG
This sequence comes from Lissotriton helveticus, assembly GCF_964261635.1. Taxonomy (NCBI): domain Eukaryota; kingdom Metazoa; phylum Chordata; class Amphibia; order Caudata; family Salamandridae; genus Lissotriton; species Lissotriton helveticus. The sequence goes on along the minus strand of NC_136069.1, from coordinate 21,353,509 downwards.
AGGGGCATACTGACGCTCGTAGTAGCGCGCGAAGCTCGCAGCAAGGATCGAGGGGTCTGTTATTGCCACCCCCGCGCCGTCGACCAGCCCCGGTAAAGTGATCGGCTGAAAAGTCTGCTGACACAACCGGTGGAGCATGGTGCAGGACTTGTCGCCCCACTGGTACACCCTACTACGCGTAGCCAGCCACGCTTGGCGGGCCGCGTCCAACAAGACCGAGGAGTAAGACCGTTGTGCTTGTAACAGCAGCCGCAACGTCATATCATCGGCCGCCTCCCTGTGTCGTGCCTCACGCCTTTCCACACTCTCCGCCGCAGTGGCGATACTTTCCTGTCGGGTCCGGCGGGCAGATGCGCACCAGGCAATATCGACAGCCCTCATGGCGGGTTTCATGGCTTCCCACACTGTCACTGCATCAACTTCCTCCGTCAGATTGTCCCGCCAGTAGTGGGCAATCGCGCCGCGCAAGTGCCGAGAGTAGCCCGGTTGCTGCAGGTGCCATGTAGACATCCGCCACCTGAATGGTTGGCGCGCCTTGCAAAGGTCAATTTGAACCGCCACCGGGGAGTGGTCGGACAGCCCGCGAGGTCGGATCGCCGCCCCCTTTACTCTATCCAGGAAAGTCCCCGGTACAAATACACAGTCTAAGCGTGAGAGGGAGCCATGCACAGCAGACACATAGGTGTATTCTCGTCTCTCTGCATGAAGGTGTCTCCACACATCCACCCATCCAAGGCCATCAATCATTGCACTCAGCTTCGTAGGCGAGGCCGCAGCCGCGACCCCCTGCCTCCTCTGCCTGTCCAGAGCCACATCCAACACGTCGTTCCAGTCGCCACCAATTACCGCCAGAGAACGGGGAAGTTCGGCCCACAGGGTAAACAGTCGCTCCGCAAGGGCCCACTGCAGCGGGGGAGGGGCATACACACTACCAAGGATTACGGGCTCCACACCAATCTTCCCTTGCACAAACACAAACCGGCCCTGCGGATCAAGCCACTGACGCTCATGGGTATAAGCTAGTCGTTTATGAACCAGGATGGCTACCCCCCTCGAGCCCCTGGCAAACCCCGCATGAAACACCTGGTGGAAGCCAAACCTCTGTAGGCTCAGAGCCTTCGTACCCAGCATGTGCGTTTCCTGGAGGAGGAGCACGTCAGCCAGGTCCCTTTTTGCCCAGCGGAGCACAGCCCCCCGTTTGATCTTGTCCAGGAGCCCCCGGACATTCCAACTCAGTACACGCATGAGAGCAGTAGATGGCACAAGTCGTGGGGCGTCAGCCAATGTCCCAATGGGTCCGTGTCCACAATCCCCGCAACCCAACCCAAACTCCCAGCCCACCAGCCGCCGACCGCATACGAAACACGTGCATCCCACAGAACACATTCCCAACCCCCGCTACCCCACTAGTCCCAACCCAACCCCCCAACAACCTAACACCCCAGAGCCCCCCTCCCCCACCCCAATACCTCAATAAACAATGAAGCATCTGTCGCGGTATACGGTACTTCAGACCCAAAACACAGCGTCTAAAGCCAGTCATACCAATGGATCCCAACTAGACTCCCTTTAAAACCCCTAACCAGGCACACTCCCAGAACCACCCCCCAACCCCATCCGGAGGAGGCAGCCCATAAAGTGCACCCCGAACCCACTCCAGGGAAACAGCAACATCAGTAGTAAGGCACCACAAACCAAGGGGTGTCGGACCGCAAGCGTCCACACCCCCACCAGGAAAGGAGTCAATACTGCACCAGTCAACGGCTGCTCCATCGGCCAGAGTTCAGCAGCCACGGGGTAGAGACATCGACGAGAGGCCGCCAGCAGGTAGCCCTGGCCTGCGACAATCCTGAGTCTTCGCCAGGCTATTCTGTGTCAGGTTGTGTGTCCCCCAGCAAGGGATCCCGGGACAGGGACCTCCGTCGGGAGCGGGATTTGCGATGGCGTTTCCCCTTGGCAGGCGGGTCGCTCCGGTCCGTCGAGGAGCCACGTGGCGACCCGGAGTGCAACCCCGGCTGGACGTGCGGGCGAATCCTGACAGTTTCATCAGTCCAAGTGAAGACGGCCTCTGGTGTATCGAAGAAGAGAGTCTTTGAGTTGAAGACCACCCTGAGGCGAGCCGGATATAGTAGCGAATACTGGATCTTGAGACCTCGCAACTTGGCCTTCGCCTCCAGAAAGGAATGCCTCTGCTGGTGGACCAGTTTGGTGTAATCAGGGAATATCATAATCTTGTGGTTGTCATAGAGCAGCGTGTCCTTGAGCCGCGCTTCCCGGAGGATGACATCCCTGTCGTGAAAGTTAAGGAGCCTTGCAATGATCGGGCGAGGTCGCTCCCCAACTGGCGGTTTCTGCGTCAAGGTGCGATGCGCGCGCTCCACCACAAAGCAGCTCGACAGGGCGTCCGGGGGCAGCCAGCTCTCCAGCCACCGAGACAGGAAGACATCCATGGGCCCTTTCTCACAGTCCTCCGGAAAGCCAACAAAGCGCAGGTTGTTCCGTCGCGCCCGCCCCTCGGCATCTTCCACCCGCAGTGCCAGGCCTCGTTGAGTCTGTTCCATGTCGGCAATCTTCTTCTTAAGGACGCCAACATCCCCCTCAACTGTCGTGACCCTGGTCTCCGTCTCCGTTATGCGAGCGACTGCGTTGCGGAGGTCCTGGCGCAGAAGCATCACATCGGTTCCCACCGCTCCAATCTTCGCATCTAACATATCACGGGACTGATTGATGGCTGTCAGCAGTGCCGCGTTGTCTGGTCCAGTACTCTGACCCCCACTAGCCGCTCCAGCACTTCCACCGGGGCCGGTAAATTTGTCGATTGGCCCAGACTTTGTGGCGGCCGTGCCCCTGGTCATGGCGGCGGCGGCAGAGGCGACCCACCAGTAGCACGCACCTGTAGGGGGGTCGCACCGCTCGAGGGTCCCCCACTCAGGCCCCAGCCGGGGCGGCCGAAGCACACCAGTCCACTCAGGATCTCGCCGTCGCCGAGCCGTCGGTCACAGGGAGGGACTCAAGTCGTGCAGCCTCGCCAGATCCCAGCGCATGGAAGCCTCTCCCCAGGTGTCCGACTCCTCCGATCTATGCCAGTGGGACCAGCGAGCCCCTATGTCCACTGGGGCACAATGTCCTGCACTTGCTCCCGTGCAGTTCGGCAGTCCCCACAGCGGGCCGGCGCCCGGGCCACACCGATCTCACCGGCACCCCCGGCTCGTCACGGGCACTGGCCGCCCCCGCCCGACTCAGTCCACGAGGGCGGAGGGTGCAGCGCGCACCGACGGCCCGGCACCGCGGTCGGCCGCCGCGAAGAGCGCCGTGTCCGCCGGCAGCAGAATGCGCCAAAGGATGTAGGGCGCTGCAGGCGCCAACAGCGGAGGGTCCCAGGATCAAAGGGTCCACGAGGCGCGGGGGTCGCCAAACTCGAGGCCCCGGCTCCGCCGAAGCAGGAAGGCCGCAGCTCCACCAGGGCACCCACAGAGGCACGGGCCCCCACCGCTGGCAGTGTGGGGGGAGATATGGCACTCCTCAATGGGCCGCCGGTAGTGGGTAGCCCTGGAGCGCCGTCTGGAAGCAGCGCCGTCCGCCCCGGGTCCGGCCCGGGCACGCCAAAATTGAGGCCCCGGCCTGTTCGGCGGGCACCAGGCCGCTCGCTTCACCCACTCGCCTCTTCGCGCCAGATGGACTCCGCGCTTCGTGTCAGGCACCGGACGGCTCCCAGCGATGTCCGCTCAGGTCTCCTCGGTCGTGGCACACTCCGTAGGGTTCAGGGACCAGGATAATGCCAGGATAAGTGTCGGGCCGGCGGGAGCTCTAGCAAGCCACGTCCGCCATGATCGCCCGCTAAGCCACGCCCCCAGTTTTTTGTTTTTTAATACTTCGACTCCGATTTAAAAAGTGCACCCAGTCAAAAGAATAAATAACTCAAACGTTTAAGCTATCTTTGGGAATCAGGCCCCGTATGTTCACACATTTACACTACATTTAAGCACAGCCTCTGCTGTGGATTAAAATACAAGCAGTGAGACTACCATCCGGGTACTTTTGAGCTAGATGAGCATTTGGTTCACTTTACAAAGAACTTTTGATTTGCGTGAACTCTTTCTTCTTTCACCCTCTGAAATATTCCAGTACCCGCTATGCTGTGAATAACTTACAGCCGTTTCAACCGTCACAGGTGAACTTTCATCAAGTGTTGAAGCAAATGGGACATGTTCAACACCAGGATGCATGGGTCGTCAGAGGCAATAAGTAGGGGGGTGTCCCACATAGAGATATTTGGGATGCATGGTTCGAAAGATGACAAGCAGGGGATAGTCCCTAGTGTAAGGGGGTGGAGGGGCGCACGAGCCGTCATAAGATACAAGCGGGGGACAGGCCTACGTCTAAGGTTGGGGTTGCCTGAACCATCATAAGATACAAGCAGGGGATATACCCAATCGTTTTAGGCATATTTGCATTCTACACCACACAACGGAAGAGCACTCTTTTGTAGGATCTTCCGCTACATCAGTCCCTGGACTGATAGCACACCTGAGCTTTTATTGCTGCCCTCTCCTCATCAGTGTATCAGCCAGCAGAGCCAGAACTGAAGAGACAACCAGGACACTGTTTTAAGACTCACTGACCTCAGGCCTCTTTAGAGGACAGAATCCCTGGTGTTGGAAGGAGAGGGTGGCATTGTCCTGGTGTCCTTGCACAGCCCAATGCCACAGGAGGCTTTGGAGTGCTTGTGTCAGATAAGGAGCCCAGTGTGGTGAGGGTGAACCTTACCACACCTTGGAGGAGATAGGCAGGGCTGAGGGGCGAGCCAAGAGTACAGGTGTTTGGGTCATGTGGAAAAGTAAATTTTGCCATGTCATATGTGCCTAAGTGTTCCCCATCTTATGTTATATGTGCATGATCGATATGCATGTATTCCCTTCTGATCGATTAAAGACGCAATTACAGTTGTGTCCATCTCTAGTATGTCAGTTTCTAGTCTTCGTGAAAGCAACGAATATTAAGCCTATGTAAACCTACGTTGTCACATTTCACAGTGTGCACGTTAATCCATTGAATTGTCCCCGTTTCTAGGCCTCAAAAGGGCCCGGACTCAGATTCAGCTCCTGTCTCCTGAACCCTCTCCGAGGAGCGATACAGCCCCCACCTGCATCCCTGACCCTTAGCTTACTTCATGCCTCACAGTGCCCGGCCCGGCCTGGCTCTGCCTCCCAGTCTGCCAAGAGTATGTTATGATTCTAGTTATCAGTCCAGCCCTCCTTCTCTGCATTCCTAAGCTACTGAATCGCTTCAATAGTTTCCGTCATGGTCTAGCCTTTATGTCTTCATGTAAGAGAAATACTGTATTAATATTCATAGAATATTCCTCGCACACACAATACATATAGAATTATGTATGCACCAGTCTTAGTGTCCATTAGCCTTTGCCCTGATAACTTTTGGATTCTATCAACATGTACTCTAAACACCAGATACTAGATATGCCTTGGGTACATGTCGCTCTGACACTCCAGACTTTAGTCTCCTCTTCTAGCGCAGAAGTCATAGCCCCCAGTTCTCCCTGGTAACACGTCATTGCCCGTTTGCGCGCACCACTAGGTTAGAGGTCCCAGCTGCTCAGGTAGCCCCCTCCATGTTTCCGCCCCTTTTATGACATATTCTGTTACGTTTGCATCACATGTCTATGTATACGCCCTGTACACGCCTTCTTGTTACATCATTTTGCCCTTATCTTTCGCGACTGCTACGAGTCACGCCTACTGCTACGCCTACTGTATTGAATGTAATGTATTTTGTTTAAGTATATATATATTGTGCACCCATATTAAAAGTTACCCCCTTATCCCTTTGTTCGTTCCCAGGCAGCTGCCTTCATTCCTTTCCCGTACAGGCTGTCCTGTTCCTGTCCTTTATGCCTGATTAAAGCCTGACGACTCAAGATACCTCGAATCCTGACTCTTATTTATTGAGCTACCTGTTTATTGATTATATGAAAAATAGTACCGGTAATTAATTATTTATTTACCACATAATGGCGCCCGAATAGGGACTTGCCCTTTCCCCACGCGCCGGAGAAGCCACGCAGGCCCCCTGATCCTCTGCAGCCGTGACGGAACCATACCGTGCACGTGCAGATATTTCTGCTTCAAGTATCCCTCAGGCCCACGGAGGAGACGGAGGTTGCGGTCCAGCGTCCAGACGAGGCGGTGAGGAACGCGGCGAGTCCCGACCAGAGCCCAAGCCGAGAGTCCAAGGTCCGAGGTATCCGGAGGCCCACCTGTAACTGAAGTCCGAAGTTCGTCCGTCCGTCGTCGTAGCAGTCCAGTCCAGTCCAGTCCGAGGCCTTCCGTTCTTGCTGCCCGGTGAGTACCGTTGCTGGGGTAGTATCTAGACAGGGTCAATTAATTTGTCTCTGGTCCGTGGGTTTGGGTACGCAGATCCAACACGAAGTGTTCACCTAGGTGGACGCGGGTCCTGACGTGTCTCTTTATGGGACCGGTAAGTTTCGTGCTGTTTTAGCAGTGCATCTAGTCATTCTAGTAAGTCTCTGTTCTCGAGGAATTCATGTGTTTTGTCCGAACTGTTATTATAAATGTTATTTCATGTGTTTTCAATGTCGTGGTATGAGTGATTTGTTTTTCAGTTATTATTGTGTTTATCGTGCATTGTATTGTGTCCAGACTCCAGCCTAAACTATGCCTCTATTCTCGAAGTTGCGTCAGTTAAAAACCAGAAAAGGTCTGCTCGAGGAAGCAGTTCCTGTCCCGCCTAGGGACAGTCCAGGTCATTTTATGTATCATAAGCATGGCTTAAGTGCCATATTATATCTAGACTTATGGGTGGAGTACACCAAGGAATTAGAAGAGAAATATAGATGGCCCGTATCAGGTACGTGGGATGCCGAGTGCATCATGCGAGTAGAAGAAGCATTATGGAAAAAGAAAGCCAGACAGTCCCAGAAAGATGCCATCGAGTTATGGCGCAAAGAATCTCATAAAAGAACCGAAAAAGAAATCAGAAAGACAGAATTAAGTAGGGAATTCTCAGAAAGAGCCCAAGAAAGGGAATTAATCGAAGTAGGTGAACGAGTTAAAGCCGAACAGTCAGACAGACAGAGAAATGCCCTTATTAAGGGTATGTATCCTCTTCTTGCCGAGGGCTTGCCGAAAGCAACCCCGGAAACACCATGTAATTTTCCGCCGCCATTAGTTCCGATTAAGCTACGTCACAAACAGACTGCAGCTGATATTTTTCTCTCGTCCTATTTGGACGACACAGTCCCAGATATGCAAATCCTGCTCCGCCTGCTCCCGTAAATAATGTAATTCCTGTTCCTCCAGCCACCGGGGCACCCGTTATAGTACCTGTTACGGTACCCCCGGTCCAGCCTACAGTACATGTACCCGCTACATCAGTCACTCTACCAGCACGTACAGTACACACCGACGATTCTAGTCTAGGGGCCGTGGGGGGAAGTCCTCCTGGAACCCCACCTCAACACAGACGTGTGACATTACTCGAGCTACATGCCCGAGCGTTACAGCGTCCGCCCAAACAGCAGTCAGTTGCAGATATCAAGCGAGCCCTTACCGAATGCCGTTATGATCCAGTCCCAGGCGATGATGATATGGTCATATATTCATTGCGTATAAGACGGGTGACCGAATATTTGGACACCCTACCGAATATGAAAGGATATCTAGACAGAATATATTGTTTTATCCGTACAGGAGTAGATCCAGGAAGTATTGGCGAGGCCATGGCTCAAAGAAAAGTCGAGATTCAGCTCATGCTTTTAAAGTTTCTAATTAATTGTCTGATAAGAGAACAAGATTATCCGGATAAAGATCCGGAAGAAATGAAAGTCCTGACCAGGTGGAGTGACCATATAGCCGAGGGAAGACACAAGACACAGAACTGTATAGAGAGTATGTACAAGAAAATCCGTAGGGAAATAATAAAGATACACGAGAAACCACGTACCATGCATGAACAAGAATTAGCCCGATCAGCGGTCCGATGGACTACTGATTCTACCACTTTTCCTGACGAAATAGTGGCACAAATGTTTCTGAAACTGCCCCCAGCCGAGCAGCGACTGGTGGGTATGTATATGATCCAGCACCTCATTACTCTGTATGAGGGACAACATTCTGATCCAGGTCCGTTACATGATGTTCTGAACGAGTTACTCCAGTATAGATGGAGAGGTCTAGGTACTGATTTAATTAGTATCATTCTAGAACAGCGCCACAAATATAGAATTTTTCTGAATCCGCATTTTGTTCATGTCTCACCTCCAGAAAGTAAATCATTTTACATAGATAGACAGCATCCGTTACGAGAAGTACACCCAGTTAGGACAACGGGTGGTGATCTAGAACGAGTATTTGTTTACACCCCTATCACAAAGATGGAACTCTTAGAGATGAAAAAGTTTATTCCCTGTCACGACAAAGATCCAGCAGGGTTCCACCGAGAATTAAAAGACATGCTCCGTATGGGAGAATATACGTATCCTGATATCATTAAAATGTTAAAGGTCCTGTTGCCCGCAGGGGTATATGAAAAACTCAAGGAAAAAGAATGGGAGGTGGGAGAGAAAAAGATAGATTGGACAGCTCTAGAAGCTGAAGATACTTCACGAGTACCAGGTACCGGTCTAGGGGCCAAAGTTAAAGAATTGCCCGAGTTATTGATACAGGTTTTGCCAAGGTTACTAGCCACGAAAAAGGAAGATTGGGATGCAATCTCAGCTTGTAAACAGAAACAGGATGAAGACACTAGTGATTTTTATTCTAGATTTGAAAAATGTTTTATAATTAACAGTGGTTTGAAGACGAGTAGTGAATCGTACCCTCATCTTTTTGTTACCAAACTAGTCGAGAATTCAAGTCCACAAGTTAAAAATAGAGTATTGAAAGTTGAAAGTAGTTGGCAAGCTAATACTCCGTCACAAATGCTACAAATGCTCCAGTATCACCAGAATAGAATCAGGGAAGAGCAAGAACACGAAAGGAGACGTATGAAAGATACGAAAATGAAAGTATTAGTTGCACAATCTGTTCCACAAGACAGTCAGAAGAGGGGTCCGAATCAAGCCAGTCATCCTGCAGCTCCCGTTAAAGGGACTTGCAATTACTGTAAACAGCCAGGTCATTTTATAAACGAGTGTGCAGTTCTGAAACACAACATAGCTACTGGTAAGACTAAAGAAAGACCACGTCCGCCTAGACAAGAACAAGTTTCACAGACTTCTCAGCCACCACAGAATGCACAACAGACAGTTCCAGCACCGCAGCCTATCGCTGCGACACAGCATGTTACACACCAAATGTACCAGTATGCTCAGTCAGAGTATCCAGAGTATCAACAGTATTCATGAAACAGCCTAGAGAGGGAGGTAGGCTTGCCTCTCATCGAGATACCTGTAGATCAAGAGGGTCCCTATGTACACAGTCAAGTATTAGGGAAAGACAGAAAGTTTCTGATTGATACAGGGGCAAGTAGGACTACTATCAGTCATGACGAGGTTCCAGGGGCTCCGCTCTCAGGCTCTAAAAATGTTTCCCTTGGATTTTCAGGAAAGCCGATTGTTAATGAAATTTCGAAACCAGTTTCCCTAGAAGTTGGTCCATTGTCCCGAACTACTGATTTGTTACTTACGAAGTCATGTCCAGAAAATTTGTTAGGCATTAAAACGTTAAAAGAATTAGGTGCAGTAATTTGTTGCTCCCCAGAAGGAGTTCGATTGTTTTTACGTGACTTTAAAGGTCACTATGTATTACGTGATTTTGATCCAAGATTACTGAATGTACCACAGCATTTATGGGCGAAAGGTCCAACTGATGTAGGATGTATGCATATCACACCCCATCGTGTGACTCTCAAACAAGGTATAGTTTTGCCACGAATCAGACAGTACAGATTGCCACCTGAGGCTGTAGCAGCCTTATCCAAAATTATTGACGAGCTTATTACTCAAGGAGTGGTTGTAGAAACTGACTCCAATGTATGTAATTCTCCTATCATTCCAGTCCTGAAACGTACTGATCCAAATGCACCTCCAGTATATCGATTAGTGATTGACCTTCGAGAGCTTAATAAATGTATCATACCCCAGTATCCAGTAGTCCCTGATATTTCTTCCCTATTAACAGCCATTGATTCCGAAGCTACATTTTTCACAGTTATCGATCTCAAGAACGCATTTTTCAGTGTCCCCATTCATCCAGACAGCCAGTACCTTTTTGGTTTTTGTTTAAATGGAAGGAGCTATAAATTCACACGAGCTCCTCAAGGTTTCACAGAAAGCCCTAGTATTTACAGTCAAGCACTTAAGAGACAACTAGACAATATTCACATGCCAACTGATACTGCCCTGCTCCAGTATGTCGATGATCTACTGATCACAGCCCGTTCTGAACGTGACTGCGAGCGTGCGTCACTTACAGTTCTGTATTTTCTGGCCGAGCAGGGGCACAAGGTGTCCCCTTCCAAATTACAATTCTGTGTCCAGCAAGTGATCTACTTAGGCCACTTACTGTCCAAGTGGGGTAGGCAGTTGACACCAGACCGTATCCAGTTAATAGCGAGTCTTCCACAGCCCAAGACACAGAAGGAGGTACGAGCTTTTATTGGCCTCACTTCTTATTGCAGACAATGGATTCCTCAATATGCATTTCTAGCCAAGCCACTGATACAGTTAACGACACAGGAGGCAGCCGTATCGACTGTCCTCCCTTGGACCCAGGAACATACACTTGTTTTTAATGAATTAAAGAAAGCCTTGTGTCAAGCACCTGTTCTAGCAACACCGAACTACAGTAAGCCTTTTACAATCTTTGTCACAGAACGTGATGGTACTGCATTATCCGTTCTCACACAAGATCAAGCAGGACAATACAAGCCCTGTGCTTATTTCTCGAGCACATTAGATCCAGTAGCCCAGACTCTGCCTGCGTGCCTCAAGTCAGTTGCAGCCACAGCTCTAGCTATCAGACAAAGTGATTCCATAGTATTAGGACATTCCCTGACAGTACAAGTTCCACACTCCGTGGAAGTTCTTTTAAACCGAACACAGACTCAGCACTTGACAATTGCACGTTTAACAGGTTATGAAATGACATTGTTCCAGCCACACATAGAAATTAGACGCTGCAACATTCTAAATCCTGCTACACTGTTACCGTCAGTTACTTCAAATCCTGCCACACATGACTGTGTGGAAGTTGTTAACACTATGACAAAGCCAAGACAAGACCTGACAGACATTGCATTACCTGATCCCGACCTGACACTTTATGTGGATGGTTCATGTATGAGAACAAGTACAGGAGAACTAGTAGTCGCGTATGCAGTGACTACTGAAACTGAAGTTATAGAAACACATCGTATTGACACCCTGTCTGCTCAAGCAGCAGAGCTAGTTGCTCTGACCCAAGCCTGCATACGTGCCAAGAACCTGAAAGTAAACATATACACAGATTCACGTTACGCATTCGGAGTCGTACACGACTTCGGAGTGCTCTGGCAGGAGAGAGGTTTCATGACTTCTCATGGAACCAAGATTCAGCATGGTCTCCTCATTCAAGCTCTGTTAGATGCAATACATTTACCGACAGCTATCGCTATCATGAAGTGCAAGGCACATATGAAAGTTACTGACATCATTTCCCAAGGTAACGATCTAGCAGATCGAACAGCCAAGCTTACAGCTCAGACCCCAGACATTCCGGTTCACACGACACTGACATTCACTCCAGATCCGACTACTTGTATGACAGTCAAGGACCCTACACAGGATGTCATAGACATACAGTCACATGCTACTCCCGAAGAAATTAAGAAATGGTCCGAACAAGGAGGGGTCCAGACAGATCAAGGATGGTTGACGAAGGGAAAAGCCACATGGTTTCTCCCCGACTCTATGGTTCAAGTCATTATTAATACCGCACATAGTCCAGCACATCTAGGGGGAAAAGCTATGTTAGACAGTATTCAGAACCTTTGGTTCAACAAGCACTTACGAGCTGCAGCCAAGCAGAAAGTCCGTACCTGTATGATATGTTGCCAGTTCAATCCAGGTAAAAGTGTCCCGGTGGAACAAGGTGGATTCCAACCTCCTGACCACCCTTTTGAAGTCCTCCAGATGGATTATATTCAGATGGAGCGATGTCGAGGTTTCAAGTATGTCCTCGTAGTTGTATGCGCTTTGTCCAGGTGGACAGAAGCATATCCAGTTCCAGATTACACAGCCGCGACCACTGCCAGGCAGTTGGTTCGTGAATTCTTTCCCCGCTATGGACTCCCTAGGGTCGTGTATTCTGATAACGGCCAGCCATTCTCATCCGAGCTTATGAAACATGTTTCCCTTCTGTTAGGGTACCAGTGGAAGTTCCATTGTGTGCGCCATCCTGAAGCAGCCGGTCTCGTAGAGAGACATAACCAGACGTTGAAAATTCGCATTGCGAAAATATGTAAAGAGAAAGGTGTAGACTGGCTAGTTGCCCTGCCAGTTGCTTTATTTTTTATGAGGATGGTTGCACATTCCAGATCAGGTCTGTCCCCGTATGAGGTCGTATTCGGCCGCTCCCCAAACATGTGGGGTACACCTAGACCCCGCAGTATTACAGATGTTTCCAGTAATATGCTGACAGATTACCTAGCTTCCTTGATGTCTGCCCTACACTCTTGTCGTTCACAGGTTGCCACCGCATTTCCAGACAACACCGAGGTGAAACCACATGAAGTCATTCCAGGGAACCTGGTGTTGGTGCGGAATTTTGATAGTTCGAGTCCGCTGGAGCCCCGTTGGAAGGAGCCCCGTCTCGTCTTGTTAACAACAAGGACCGCCGTGAAGCTAGAGGGCAGGAAAGGATGGGTCCATCTGTCCCATATAAAGAAGTTCCATGGAGTACCAGAAAAGACTTTTGCTAAGGACTACCTCATTCCTAAAGACTGCCTAAAAACAGACTCTGAACTTGACTCTGAACTCAAAGTTCCTCTGTTAGAGAAAACTCCGCAGCAGGAGTATAAACTGAAACTCAGGTCTAGTAAAATAAGTCAGCCAGTTTAATTGTCTAAGTCCCTCTCGGGTGAAACGGTTAGACAGGTCCCTGACATGCATGAGATAGACCCCCATAGTGAGAGAGTTAGTCCAAACTCTATACGATGTATCATTATTCTAAGTTTCTTATTATATGTGAGTCTAATGGTTACCTGCACAAGTTATGCTTTACATTTATGTTTTCCAAGTTCACATGTAAACAAGTTTTCTAATGCTACAGTAGAGCACACATTTAGTGATCTGCCTCCTCACGAGCTATCCTATCGTCTTGCTATGCGAAATAATACATTTATCAGAATGTTACACTATTCACACCAGACCAGCAATGCTACTAATTGTTGGGTGTGTGGTCGACTCCCCCCTTTCCAGACACCGAAGGGAGTTCTGCCACTCTTTCCTTATCCGTTTTCACATAATGGTTCGTGTGGAGCATGGTCCACGTTAACGTCATCCTCGAATGATATGTCCCTTCTGAATAGAACATGTTTTCCAGACAAGCAAGGTCTCTCCCATAGAACAGGGTTAGATCTAGAAAATGTATATGATTTAGGTAATTATTCTTCGAATTTCATGGTCCTGAATGTTCAGTCTGATACTACTCCAGATTTGCCTGCTATTTCAGTACTACCAGTCAAAGGCGAATTATGTGTCAGAAAGAATGGTTCTGCACATGTAGGACATAGTGATTGTACTACTACTGTCGAGTATAGTGACAGTGGGAAATCTATTTTCAAAGCCTCACGTCATTCTTATTTTGTTTGTGGTCAGACCGCATATGTTCGTCTGCCCCTCGATTGGGATGGAATATGTTACATTGCCTTCCTACTGCCACCAGTTTTTCTAGCCCCATCTGATTATCACAGAAACACACATCTAGTACACGTCAGACCTAGAAGGGAGATCGAGTCCCCAATTGTCGATCAAACTGAAACTACTCTAGAACAGTATCAAGACTTTAATAAAGGTTTCTTCTTCTTTATAGGACCTGTCCAGAATAGTAAGTTAATACGTAGGTTAACCAGAACCCTTGAAGCAGTAGTGAATGAGACTACTTCTGCTCTAGGTAACTTAACTGAAGAGCAATCTGCTATGAGATTTGTCGTGCTCCAAAATCGTCTCGTTCTTGACGTCATACTGGCCGATAGAGGAGGAGCATGTAGAGTCATCGGATCTAGTTGTTGCATTTTCATTCCTAATAACGCGCCGTCTGTTTATTCAGCTATAACCAGACTTCATAAAATTGCCCATCAGTTACACCAGAATCCAGGCACCTGGACATGGTCCGGTTGGCTCTGGAGTATTATATCTGCCTGGGGATGGAAAGTATTGTCATTCCTAGGTATTGCAGTAATGATCATATTCAGTTGCTGCCTCTGTATACAATGTGGCCCTGCGATTTGCGGCATGTGTGCTACCTCTTGTATTCCTAGTCCTAAATCCCGTTCCAAGACAATTCGAGACGAGCAAATGATGCTATATGAAATGATAGATGGTATCATGAATATTGATGTTTCCTGATGGAAACGTAGGGCACAAGGAGGGAATGTGGAAAAGTAAATTTTGCCATGTCATATGTGCCTACGTGTTCCCCATCTTATGTTATATGTGCATGATCGATATGCATGTATTCCCTTCTGATCGATTAAAGACGCAATTACAGTTGTGTCCATCTCTAGTATGTCAGTTTCTAGTCTTCGTGAAAGCAACGAATATTAAGCCTATGTAAACCTACGTTGTCACATTTCACAGTGTGCACGTTAATCCATTGAATTGTCCCCGTTTCTAGGCCTCAAAAGGGCCCGGACTCAGATTCAGCTCCTGTCTCCTGAACCCTCTCAGAGGAGCGATACAGCCCCCACCTGCATCCCTGACCCTTAGCTTACTTCATGCCTCACAGTGCCCGGCCCGGCCTGGCTCTGCCTCCCAGTCTGCCAAGAGTATGTTATGATTCTAGTTATCAGTCCAGCCCTCCTTCTCTGCATTCCTAAGCTACTGAATCGCATCAATAGTTTCCGTCATGGTCTAGCCTTTATGTCTTCATGTAAGAGAAATACTGTATTAATATTCATAGAATATTCCTCGCACACACAATACATATAGAATTATGTATGCACCAGTCTTAGTGTCCATTAGCCTTTGCCCTGATAACTTTTGGATTCTATCAACATGTACTCTAAACACCAGATACTAGATATGCCTTGGGTACATGTCGCTCTGACACTCCAGACTTTAGTCTCCTCTTCTAGCGCAGAAGTCATAGCCCCCAGTTCTCCCTGGTAACACGTCATTGCCCGTTTGCGCGCACCACTAGGTTAGAGGTCCCAGCTGCTCAGGTAGCCCCCTCCATGTTTCTGCCCCTTTTATGACATATTCTGTTACGTTTGCATTACATGTCTATGTATACGCCCTGTACACGCCTTCTTGTTACATCATTTTGCCCTTATCTTTCGCGACTGCTACGAGTCACGCCTACTGCTACGCCTACTGTATTGAATGTAATGTATTTTGTTTAAGTATATATATATTGTGCACCCATATTAAAAGTTACCCCCTTATCCCTTTGTTCGTTCCCAGGCAGCTGCCTTCATTCCTTTCCCGTACAGGCTGTCCTGTTCCTGTCCTTTATGCCTGATTAAAGCCTGACGACTCAAGATACCTCGAATCCTGACTCTTATTTATTGAGCTACCTGTTTATTGATTATATGAAAAATAGTACCGGTAATTAATTATTTATTTACCACATAATGGCGCCCGAATAGGGACTTGCCCTTTCCCCACGCGCCGGAGAAGCCACGCAGGCCCCCTGATCCTCTGCAGCCGTGACGGAACCATACCGTGCACGTGCAGATATTTCTGCTTCAAGTATCCCTCAGGCCCACGGAGGAGACGGAGGTTGCGGTCCAGCGTCCAGACGAGGCGGTGAGGAACGCGGCGAGTCCCGACCAGAGCCCAAGCCGAGAGTCCAAGGTCCGAGGTATCCGGAGGCCCACCTGTAACTGAAGTCCGAAGTTCGTCCGTCCGTCGTCGTAGCAGTCCAGTCCAGTCCAGTCCGAGGCCTTCCGTTCTTGCTGCCCGGTGAGTACCGTTGCTGGGGTAGTATCTAGACAGGGTCAATTAATTTGTCTCTGGTCCGTGGGTTTGGGTACGCAGATCCAACACGAAGTGTTCACCTAGGTGGACGCGGGTCCTGACGTGTCTCTTTATGGGACCGGTAAGTTTCGTGCTGTTTTAGCAGTGCATCTAGTCATTCTAGTAAGTCTCTGTTCTCGAGGAATTCATGTGTTTTGTCCGAACTGTTATTATAAATGTTATTTCATGTGTTTTCAATGTCGTGGTATGAGTGATTTGTTTTTCAGTTATTATTGTGTTTATCGTGCATTGTATTGTGTCCAGACTCCAGCCTAAACTATGCCTCTATTCTCGAAGTTGCGTCAGTTAAAAACCAGAAAAGGTCTGCTCGAGGAAGCAGTTCCTGTCCCGCCTAGGGACAGTCCAGGTCATTTTATGTATCATAAGCATGGCTTAAGTGCCATATTATATCTAGACTTATGGGTGGAGTACACCAAGGAATTAGAAGAGAAATATAGATGGCCCGTATCAGGTACGTGGGATGCCGAGTGCATCATGCGAGTAGAAGAAGCATTATGGAAAAAGAAAGCCAGACAGTCCCAGAAAGATGCCATCGAGTTATGGCGCAAAGAATCTCATAAAAGAACCGAAAAAGAAATCAGAAAGACAGAATTAAGTAGGGAATTCTCAGAAAGAGCCCAAGAAAGGGAATTAATCGAAGTAGGTGAACGAGTTAAAGCCGAACAGTCAGACAGACAGAGAAATGCCCTTATTAAGGGTATGTATCCTCTTCTTGCCGAGGGCTTGCCGAAAGCAACCCCGGAAACACCATGTAATTTTCCGCCGCCATTAGTTCCGATTAAGCTACGTCACAAACAGACTGCAGCTGATATTTTTCTCTCGTCCTATTTGGACGACACAGTCCCAGATATGCAAATCCTGCTCCGCCTGCTCCCGTAAATAATGTAATTCCTGTTCCTCCAGCCACCGGGGCACCCGTTATAGTACCTGTTACGGTACCCCCGGTCCAGCCTACAGTACATGTACCCGCTACATCAGTCACTCTACCAGCACGTACAGTACACACCGACGATTCTAGTCTAGGGGCCGTGGGGGGAAGTCCTCCTGGAACCCCACCTCAACACAGACATGTGACATTACTCGAGCTACATGCCCGAGCGTTACAGCGTCCGCCCAAACAGCAGTCAGTTGCAGATATCAAGCGAGCCCTTACCGAATGCCGTTATGATCCAGTCCCAGGCGATGATGATATGGTCATATATTCATTGCGTATAAGACGGGTGACCGAATATTTGGACACCCTACCGAATATGAAAGGATATCTAGACAGAATATATTGTTTTATCCGTACAGGAGTAGATCCAGGAAGTATTGGCGAGGCCATGGCTCAAAGAAAAGTCGAGATTCAGCTCATGCTTTTAAAGTTTCTAATTAATTGTCTGATAAGAGAACAAGATTATCCGGATAAAGATCCGGAAGAAATGAAAGTCCTGACCAGGTGGAGTGACCATATAGCCGAGGGAAGACACAAGACACAGAACTGTATAGAGAGTATGTACAAGAAAATCCGTAGGGAAATAATAAAGATACACGAGAAACCACGTACCATGCATGAACAAGAATTAGCCCGATCAGCGGTCCGATGGACTACTGATTCTACCACTTTTCCTGACGAAATAGTGGCACAAATGTTTCTGAAACTGCCCCCAGCCGAGCAGCGACTGGTGGGTATGTATATGATCCAGCACCTCATTACTCTGTATGAGGGACAACATTCTGATCCAGGTCCGTTACATGATGTTCTGAACGAGTTACTCCAGTATAGATGGAGAGGTCTAGGTACTGATTTAATTAGTATCATTCTAGAACAGCGCCACAAATATAGAATTTTTCTGAATCCGCATTTTGTTCATGTCTCACCTCCAGAAAGTAAATCATTTTACATAGATAGACAGCATCCGTTACGAGAAGTACACCCAGTTAGGACAACGGGTGGTGATCTAGAACGAGTATTTGTTTACACCCCTATCACAAAGATGGAACTCTTAGAGATGAAAAAGTTTATTCCCTGTCACGACAAAGATCCAGCAGGGTTCCACCGAGAATTAAAAGACATGCTCCGTATGGGAGAATATACGTATCCTGATATCATTAAAATGTTAAAGGTCCTGTTGCCCGCAGGGGTATATGAAAAACTCAAGGAAAAAGAATGGGAGGTGGGAGAGAAAAAGATAGATTGGACAGCTCTAGAAGCTGAAGATACTTCACGAGTACCAGGTACCGGTCTAGGGGCCAAAGTTAAAGAATTGCCCGAGTTATTGATACAGGTTTTGCCAAGGTTACTAGCCACGAAAAAGGAAGATTGGGATGCAATCTCAGCTTGTAAACAGAAACAGGATGAAGACACTAGTGATTTTTATTCTAGATTTGAAAAATGTTTTATAATTAACAGTGGTTTGAAGACGAGTAGTGAATCGTACCCTCATCTTTTTGTTACCAAACTAGTCGAGAATTCAAGTCCACAAGTTAAAAATAGAGTATTGAAAGTTGAAAGTAGTTGGCAAGCTAATACTCCGTCACAAATGCTACAAATGCTCCAGTATCACCAGAATAGAATCAGGGAAGAGCAAGAACACGAAAGGAGACGTATGAAAGATACGAAAATGAAAGTATTAGTTGCACAATCTGTTCCACAAGACAGTCAGAAGAGGGGTCCGAATCAAGCCAGTCATCCTGCAGCTCCCGTTAAAGGGACTTGCAATTACTGTAAACAGCCAGGTCATTTTATAAACGAGTGTGCAGTTCTGAAACACAACATAGCTACTGGTAAGACTAAAGAAAGACCACGTCCGCCTAGACAAGAACAAGTTTCACAGACTTCTCAGCCACCACAGAATGCACAACAGACAGTTCCAGCACCGCAGCCTATCGCTGCGACACAGCATGTTACACACCAAATGTACCAGTATGCTCAGTCAGAGTATCCAGAGTATCAACAGTATTCATGAAACAGCCTAGAGAGGGAGGTAGGCTTGCCTCTCATCGAGATACCTGTAGATCAAGAGGGTCCCTATGTACACAGTCAAGTATTAGGGAAAGACAGAAAGTTTCTGATTGATACAGGGGCAAGTAGGACTACTATCAGTCATGACGAGGTTCCAGGGGCTCCGCTCTCAGGCTCTAAAAATGTTTCCCTTGGATTTTCAGGAAAGCCGATTGTTAATGAAATTTCGAAACCAGTTTCCCTAGAAGTTGGTCCATTGTCCCGAACTACTGATTTGTTACTTACGAAGTCATGTCCAGAAAATTTGTTAGGCATTAAAACGTTAAAAGAATTAGGTGCAGTAATTTGTTGCTCCCCAGAAGGAGTTCGATTGTTTTTACGTGACTTTAAAGGTCACTATGTATTACGTGATTTTGATCCAAGATTACTGAATGTACCACAGCATTTATGGGCGAAAGGTCCAACTGATGTAGGATGTATGCATATCACACCCCATCGTGTGACTCTCAAACAAGGTATAGTTTTGCCACGAATCAGACAGTACAGATTGCCACCTGAGGCTGTAGCAGCCTTATCCAAAATTATTGACGAGCTTATTACTCAAGGAGTGGTTGTAGAAACTGACTCCAATGTATGTAATTCTCCTATCATTCCAGTCCTGAAACGTACTGATCCAAATGCACCTCCAGTATATCGATTAGTGATTGACCTTCGAGAGCTTAATAAATGTATCATACCCCAGTATCCAGTAGTCCCTGATATTTCTTCCCTATTAACAGCCATTGATTCCGAAGCTACATTTTTCACAGTTATCGATCTCAAGAACGCATTTTTCAGTGTCCCCATTCATCCAGACAGCCAGTACCTTTTTGGTTTTTGTTTAAATGGAAGGAGCTATAAATTCACACGAGCTCCTCAAGGTTTCACAGAAAGCCCTAGTATTTACAGTCAAGCACTTAAGAGACAACTAGACAATATTCACATGCCAACTGATACTGCCCTGCTCCAGTATGTCGATGATCTACTGATCACAGCCCGTTCTGAACGTGACTGCGAGCGTGCGTCACTTACAGTTCTGTATTTTCTGGCCGAGCAGGGGCACAAGGTGTCCCCTTCCAAATTACAATTCTGTGTCCAGCAAGTGATCTACTTAGGCCACTTACTGTCCAAGTGGGGTAGGCAGTTGACACCAGACCGTATCCAGTTAATAGCGAGTCTTCCACAGCCCAAGACACAGAAGGAGGTACGAGCTTTTATTGGCCTCACTTCTTATTGCAGACAATGGATTCCTCAATATGCATTTCTAGCCAAGCCACTGATACAGTTAACGACACAGGAGGCAGCCGTATCGACTGTCCTCCCTTGGACCCAGGAACATACACTTGTTTTTAATGAATTAAAGAAAGCCTTGTGTCAAGCACCTGTTCTAGCAACACCGAACTACAGTAAGCCTTTTACAATCTTTGTCACAGAACGTGATGGTACTGCATTATCCGTTCTCACACAAGATCAAGCAGGACAATACAAGCCCTGTGCTTATTTCTCGAGCACATTAGATCCAGTAGCCCAGACTCTGCCTGCGTGCCTCAAGTCAGTTGCAGCCACAGCTCTAGCTATCAGACAAAGTGATTCCATAGTATTAGGACATTCCCTGACAGTACAAGTTCCACACTCCGTGGAAGTTCTTTTAAACCGAACACAGACTCAGCACTTGACAATTGCACGTTTAACAGGTTATGAAATGACATTGTTCCAGCCACACATAGAAATTAGACGCTGCAACATTCTAAATCCTGCTACACTGTTACCGTCAGTTACTTCAAATCCTGCCACACATGACTGTGTGGAAGTTGTTAACACTATGACAAAGCCAAGACAAGACCTGACAGACATTGCATTACCTGATCCCGACCTGACACTTTATGTGGATGGTTCATGTATGAGAACAAGTACAGGAGAACTAGTAGTCGCGTATGCAGTGACTACTGAAACTGAAGTTATAGAAACACATCGTATTGACACCCTGTCTGCTCAAGCAGCAGAGCTAGTTGCTCTGACCCAAGCCTGCATACGTGCCAAGAACCTGAAAGTAAACATATACACAGATTCACGTTACGCATTCGGAGTCGTACACGACTTCGGAGTGCTCTGGCAGGAGAGAGGTTTCATGACTTCTCATGGAACCAAGATTCAGCATGGTCTCCTCATTCAAGCTCTGTTAGATGCAATACATTTACCGACAGCTATCGCTATCATGAAGTGCAAGGCACATATGAAAGTTACTGACATCATTTCCCAAGGTAACGATCTAGCAGATCGAACAGCCAAGCTTACAGCTCAGACCCCAGACATTCCGGTTCACACGACACTGACATTCACTCCAGATCCGACTACTTGTATGACAGTCAAGGACCCTACACAGGATGTCATAGACATACAGTCACATGCTACTCCCGAAGAAATTAAGAAATGGTCCGAACAAGGAGGGGTCCAGACAGATCAAGGATGGTTGACGAAGGGAAAAGCCACATGGTTTCTCCCCGACTCTATGGTTCAAGTCATTATTAATACCGCACATAGTCCAGCACATCTAGGGGGAAAAGCTATGTTAGACAGTATTCAGAACCTTTGGTTCAACAAGCACTTACGAGCTGCAGCCAAGCAGAAAGTCCGTACCTGTATGATATGTTGCCAGTTCAATCCAGGTAAAAGTGTCCCGGTGGAACAAGGTGGATTCCAACCTCCTGACCACCCTTTTGAAGTCCTCCAGATGGATTATATTCAGATGGAGCGATGTCGAGGTTTCAAGTATGTCCTCGTAGTTGTATGCGCTTTGTCCAGGTGGACAGAAGCATATCCAGTTCCAGATTACACAGCCGCGACCACTGCCAGGCAGTTGGTTCGTGAATTCTTTCCCCGCTATGGACTCCCTAGGGTCGTGTATTCTGATAACGGCCAGCCATTCTCATCCGAGCTTATGAAACATGTTTCCCTTCTGTTAGGGTACCAGTGGAAGTTCCATTGTGTGCGCCATCCTGAAGCAGCCGGTCTCGTAGAGAGACATAACCAGACGTTGAAAATTCGCATTGCGAAAATATGTAAAGAGAAAGGTGTAGACTGGCTAGTTGCCCTGCCAGTTGCTTTATTTTTTATGAGGATGGTTGCACATTCCAGATCAGGTCTGTCCCCGTATGAGGTCGTATTCGGCCGCTCCCCAAACATGTGGGGTACACCTAGACCCCGCAGTATTACAGATGTTTCCAGTAATATGCTGACAGATTACCTAGCTTCCTTGATGTCTGCCCTACACTCTTGTCGTTCACAGGTTGCCACCGCATTTCCAGACAACACCGAGGTGAAACCACATGAAGTCATTCCAGGGAACCTGGTGTTGGTGCGGAATTTTGATAGTTCGAGTCCGCTGGAGCCCCGTTGGAAGGAGCCCCGTCTCGTCTTGTTAACAACAAGGACCGCCGTGAAGCTAGAGGGCAGGAAAGGATGGGTCCATCTGTCCCATATAAAGAAGTTCCATGGAGTACCAGAAAAGACTTTTGCTAAGGACTACCTCATTCCTAAAGACTGCCTAAAAACAGACTCTGAACTTGACTCTGAACTCAAAGTTCCTCTGTTAGAGAAAACTCCGCAGCAGGAGTATAAACTGAAACTCAGGTCTAGTAAAATAAGTCAGCCAGTTTAATTGTCTAAGTCCCTCTCGGGTGAAACGGTTAGACAGGTCCCTGACATGCATGAGATAGACCCCCATAGTGAGAGAGTTAGTCCAAACTCTATACGATGTATCATTATTCTAAGTTTCTTATTATATGTGAGTCTAATGGTTACCTGCACAAGTTATGCTTTACATTTATGTTTTCCAAGTTCACATGTAAACAAGTTTTCTAATGCTACAGTAGAGCACACATTTAGTGATCTGCCTCCTCACGAGCTATCCTATCGTCTTGCTATGCGAAATAATACATTTATCAGAATGTTACACTATTCACACCAGACCAGCAATGCTACTAATTGTTGGGTGTGTGGTCGACTCCCCCCTTTCCAGACACCGAAGGGAGTTCTGCCACTCTTTCCTTATCCGTTTTCACATAATGGTTCGTGTGGAGCATGGTCCACGTTAACGTCATCCTCGAATGATATGTCCCTTCTGAATAGAACATGTTTTCCAGACAAGCAAGGTCTCTCCCATAGAACAGGGTTAGATCTAGAAAATGTATATGATTTAGGTAATTATTCTTCGAATTTCATGGTCCTGAATGTTCAGTCTGATACTACTCCAGATTTGCCTGCTATTTCAGTACTACCAGTCAAAGGCGAATTATGTGTCAGAAAGAATGGTTCTGCACATGTAGGACATAGTGATTGTACTACTACTGTCGAGTATAGTGACAGTGGGAAATCTATTTTCAAAGCCTCACGTCATTCTTATTTTGTTTGTGGTCAGACCGCATATGTTCGTCTGCCCCTCGATTGGGATGGAATATGTTACATTGCCTTCCTACTGCCACCAGTTTTTCTAGCCCCATCTGATTATCACAGAAACACACATCTAGTACACGTCAGACCTAGAAGGGAGATCGAGTCCCCAATTGTCGATCAAACTGAAACTACTCTAGAACAGTATCAAGACTTTAATAAAGGTTTCTTCTTCTTTATAGGACCTGTCCAGAATAGTAAGTTAATACGTAGGTTAACCAGAACCCTTGAAGCAGTAGTGAATGAGACTACTTCTGCTCTAGGTAACTTAACTGAAGAGCAATCTGCTATGAGATTTGTCGTGCTCCAAAATCGTCTCGTTCTTGACGTCATACTGGCCGATAGAGGAGGAGCATGTAGAGTCATCGGATCTAGTTGTTGCATTTTCATTCCTAATAACGCGCCGTCTGTTTATTCAGCTATAACCAGACTTCATAAAATTGCCCATCAGTTACACCAGAATCCAGGCACCTGGACATGGTCCGGTTGGCTCTGGAGTATTATATCTGCCTGGGGATGGAAAGTATTGTCATTCCTAGGTATTGCAGTAATGATCATATTCAGTTGCTGCCTCTGTATACAATGTGGCCCTGCGATTTGCGGCATGTGTGCTACCTCTTGTATTCCTAGTCCTAAATCCCGTTCCAAGACAATTCGAGACGAGCAAATGATGCTATATGAAATGATAGATGGTATCATGAATATTGATGTTTCCTGATGGAAACGTAGGGCACAAGGAGGGAATGTGGAAAAGTAAATTTTGCCATGTCATATGTGCCTACGTGTTCCCCATCTTATGTTATATGTGCATGATCGATATGCATGTATTCCCTTCTGATCGATTAAAGACGCAATTACAGTTGTGTCCATCTCTAGTATGTCAGTTTCTAGTCTTCGTGAAAGCAACGAATATTAAGCCTATGTAAACCTACGTTGTCACATTTCACAGTGTGCACGTTAATCCATTGAATTGTCCCCGTTTCTAGGCCTCAAAAGGGCCCGGACTCAGATTCAGCTCCTGTCTCCTGAACCCTCTCAGAGGAGCGATACAGCCCCCACCTGCATCCCTGACCCTTAGCTTACTTCATGCCTCACAGTGCCCGGCCCGGCCTGGCTCTGCCTCCCAGTCTGCCAAGAGTATGTTATGATTCTAGTTATCAGTCCAGCCCTCCTTCTCTGCATTCCTAAGCTACTGAATCGCATCAATAGTTTCCGTCATGGTCTAGCCTTTATGTCTTCATGTAAGAGAAATACTGTATTAATATTCATAGAATATTCCTCGCACACACAATACATATAGAATTATGTATGCACCAGTCTTAGTGTCCATTAGCCTTTGCCCTGATAACTTTTGGATTCTATCAACATGTACTCTAAACACCAGATACTAGATATGCCTTGGGTACATGTCGCTCTGACACTCCAGACTTTAGTCTCCTCTTCTAGCGCAGAAGTCATAGCCCCCAGTTCTCCCTGGTAACACGTCATTGCCCGTTTGCGC
Source organism: Lissotriton helveticus (assembly GCF_964261635.1). NCBI lineage: Eukaryota > Metazoa > Chordata > Amphibia > Caudata > Salamandridae > Lissotriton > Lissotriton helveticus. The sequence continues at coordinate 21,328,360 of NC_136069.1, read as the reverse complement.
GCACCACTAGGTTAGAGGTCCCAGCTGCTCAGGTAGCCCCCTCCATGTTTCTGCCCCTTTTATGACATATTCTGTTACGTTTGCATTACATGTCTATGTATACGCCCTGTACACGCCTTCTTGTTACATCATTTTGCCCTTATCTTTCGCGACTGCTACGAGTCACGCCTACTGCTACGCCTACTGTATTGAATGTAATGTATTTTGTTTAAGTATATATATATTGTGCACCCATATTAAAAGATACCCCCTTATCCCTTTGTCCGTTCCCAGGCAGCTGCCTTCATTCCTTTCCCGTACAGGCTGTCCTGTTCCTGTCCTTTATGCCTGATTAAAGCCTGACGACTCAAGATACCTCGAATCCTGACTCTTATTTATTGAGCTACCTGTTTATTGATTATATGAAAAATAGTACCGGTAATTAATTATTTATTTACCACAGTCACATGGGTCAGAGAAACGTGCAGAGAATGGAAGAGTAGATGGGCGGGGTGAGGGGAGAGTTTGCACTGTTATAATTAGTGTAAGAACGCTTAACTTTGACAAGTTATATTGTGGAAAATACTTGAAATAAAGAAATTGGGCGTGTGTGGGTTGAAGAAGCAGATGAATGGACTGAGGAACCAGCCCAGAGTGTGCAGCTTAGTTGAAGGAAAGCCACACAGATGTGGAGAGACCCAGAAGTACATGGCTGGGAGATCTAGGGGTCAAACACAGTGAGAAGGATATATGAGGAGAAAACTCAAAGTGTTAAGAGTAGCCGTTGAGCATATAAGAGGGAGTTAAACCTGGGAGCTGAGATTGGAGAAATCAGAAAGAGAAAAGGAGAGGAGGAAGGCTGAGGTAAAATCTTGCAGTCAAATCAGACAACATGAGGCGAAAGAAGTGAGATTGCAGAATTAGACCACATGGGTTAGTGCCACTGAAGGTGTGGTCTAGGGGAGAGATCCCACTCACTTGGAATCGTCAGTCCAGTCAATGCAGGTCGTTTCATCGTAGGGGCCGTAGTAACTCTTGTCCAGGACAAAGGCATTGAATTCTCGCTTCTTCCCTGGGGCATGGTACATCAGAGCCACGTTATCCTTTGTGATCACAAACTTCCTGCAGAAGAAAGATTGATTAGAGACGGGATGATGTAACGCACACATTGGTCACAAATAAATAATCTAACGGGAGACGAGGAGTGGAGTGTCTGCAGACACAACTAATGTCCCTCTGGTAGTGATTTGCAACCAGCATACCTCAGTTACTAAAACACACTGTGTGCACTAGGAATTTGTCCAGGAAGGTATCAGATGAAAATGCTGGTGACGGAGATCATTATAAAGGCCCAGGACAATACTGAATTCAACCACTACTCCTTACAATCAGTCTGGGTCAGTGAGACCTCAGTCGTGTGTGGCTGAGGATGTTTAAATCTACCACTGCAAGGCAGCGTAACTTCTTATGTTTCAATCAGCCTGCATTCACTTGTCTGTCATCAATCCCCTGAACCGCAAGTAGTTTCCTCACTCGAAAGCTGCTGGAGCAATAAGAACTTTTTTATAAAATAGCTTGAGAACTAAGACAATTATCCTTCCTTCGTTTACGCCCTCTTGAGGTTGCCCTTCAATTAGTGCCCTCTCAGCCTGTCCCCCATTTTGTATCTGGCAAGTGTTTGGGGATTCAGCTAGTTAAGAAACATCCTAAAACAGAAAAACCCAATGTCAGGGATGAATTCGAGTAAGATTCTCTCACAAATCCCACAGTGAGTCCTGTTATAGTGGGTTAGCTGCAGTTTAGCCAACAAACCGTGGATGTACTAGAACACTGGGAGGTTACATAAATGACGCAATTTGGCAAAATCTCGTCTTTGACAACGTGTGCAATTACAATTAACTACATGCTGTCATGTGGCCTTCTTGGGGGCACCTTGGTTCTCCATTGTAGCTTTATATTTTACACATTTTAGCATACATGATTTTAGCAATGTTATTTTATAAGTTTTTGCTTGCACAATATTATTCTGAGAAGACGCTGTACATGCTGCTTATTTTTAGAAAGCCTTTCTCGTCATGCAGTCTGTTAACACTGTTCAAGACTAGTTACACAGAACTAGAAATCCTAGTGCTTGAGTTGCCCGTTTGGAGAAAGCTTCTAACATCTAGAAAATCATTGCAACAGAGCTCTACCTTTGACACAGTTTAAAACAAAAGCATAGGTGCACCACACATCAATTTCGAAACAAAAAGAACAATTATATAGTCCGTATCCAACACTGATGTTCTTCAAAACGTTCCTCTTTATTCCATTATCAGTCGTTTAAAAGCGAAGACAAAAATATAATATTTCACAACGAGACGACTGACGCGTTTCGTCCTAATACAGGACTTCTTCAGTCTCATCCAGAGAGAGGCCAGTAAATAGCAGGCTTTGTGGCTTGTGAAACATTCCCCGTCAATGTAATTCAGTATCAATTGTATGCAACATCTTTATCATGACTGTGAAGAGATAAAAGGATGTGCCACTCAAGGCTAGTAGGAACATCCCAAAATCTAGACGCAGATCACCGCGATTATATATTACAAATGGTCTCACATCCAAAGTTTCTCTCTGGATGAGATTGATCCACTTAATACATAGTCCCCTGAAGAAGTTTTGTATTAGGACGAAACGTGTTGGCTGTATCGTTGTAAAAAGTTATATTTTTGTCTTCGCTTTTAAACTACTGAAAAAGGAACATTTTGAAGAATATCAGTGTTGGATACGGACTATATCATGGTTCTTCTTGTTTTGAAATTGATATGTGGTGCACCTATGCTTTTGTTTTAAATTGTTAGGTTCCTACGAGAACTAGCACTGTGACGGTGGATGCGAGCACAGAGGGCTTTATATTGGTAGAGGGATAGCAGGTTAGGTGCTGTCAATCAGAGGGCTACACTGTCAGGCTCGCCTGTTTACGCATCTCTACCATTAACACAGTGTTTTTCACTATATTAATGGTCCCTATCCTTCAGAGGGCAGGGACGAGCACCCTGCTCACAACTGTCCTGGAACGAATCCTGTATTTAACATGCTTCTCTGTTGACGCCGATCTTCCGTCCTGCAGAGAAGGATTGTCAATCCAATTTCAGGCCGATTCCCAGGTCCAGCTATCCAGGTCTGGGGGCTCAGGCTAACCTAAGAGACCGGGCACAGGGTACACCCACTATGCTCTCAGAGTAAGGGTAGTGATAGGTCGAAATATATATAAATCAGCCTGCCTCGGTTATACTGTTAATTCTTTTCACCACGTTGATCATGCTATTGCTTTTTTTTATCTGACCAATTATTGCAGCTCACTCTTTCTATGCCAAACTACGATTGTTTCAATAAATGCATTGAAAACTTTATTTGTAACCTTCTTGTGTTTACTATGGGCATGCATAAGTTGAAAACAAAAGGGGAAAGATCTGTTTCCACGATTCCCTTGGGGATCAGAGTGTCACGTTCGAGGTTGCCAAAATCACATGCCACCCCAGGAAGGTTATGGGTTTAGCTGAGGCTAGGAATTGGACCGACAGCCTCTGATGGTGCAGGTGGAATCAGTCCCTACATTCTGAACTTCTGTCATCCTAATACACAGTCCTACCTTTTCTAGGGTGAACCGTATAACAAGTGGAAGAGGACGAGGCCTAACGGCTAGAGCGGTCGACCTCGATGCTGGGGAATCGGATTCGCATCTCGGCGGGGACGCTCAACATCCTGTGATTCTGGGCAAATCATTTAATCTCCCCATGCCTAACAAAATGAATGTGTCCATCTGTAACACAACTGGTGCTCATGTAAAGCGCTCCGATATCTGCAGGTCAAGTTCAGGCTATATAAAACTCCCCCAAAAAAGGAGGGTGTATGAGCCTTTGTCCACATTTGTGTATTACAATAAAGAGCATGAATTATCCTAAACATACATTTCAACATCAACTACAAGGCAAATGCAATGTATTCACAATTCCTGCGATGCGGATATAATTAATGGTTGGCGAGGTTCGACCATAAATGTAAAATCACTTTCGACTCGTTCTTAGAGCAGTGAATATCGTGCATATAGGCCCAGAACTATCTGCCTTTCATGTATGTCCAGTGTGTACCATAAACAATGCAAACCCAAGTGCACACTAAGGACAGATCCTCTCTGGACAGCTAGAATACATTCTAATATAATTAACACATGTATAGGCAGAGTACATGCTCTCTGTCGCTGCACATGTACGAACAGAGCAGATTCTCTTTGCAAGAGTGTAGAATGACTATCACAGCACGTGTACAAACAGAGCACGTTCTCTCAGCAAGCGCGTAGAATGACTATCACAGCACGTGTACAAACAGAGCACATTCTCTCAGCAAGCGCGTAGAATGAATATCGCTGCACATGTACAAACAGAGCACATTCTCTCAGCAAGCGCGTAGAATGAATATCGCTGCACATGTACAAACAGAGCACATTCTCTCAGCAAGCGTGTAGAATGAATATCGCTGCACATGTACAAACAGAGCACATTCTCTCAGCAAGCCCGTAGAATGAATATCGCTGCACATGTACAAACAGAGCACATTCTCTCAGCAAGCGCGTAGAATGAATATCGCTGCACATGTACAAACAGAGCACATTCTCTCTGCAAGCGCGTAGAATGAATATCGCTGCACATGTACAAACAGAGCACATTCTCTCTGCAAGCGCGTAGAATGAATATCGCTGCACATGTACAAACAGAGCACATTCTCTCAGCAAGCCCGTAGAATGAATATCGCTGCACATGTACAAACAGAGCACATTCTCTCAGCAGGCGTGTAGAATGAATATCGCTGCACATGTACAAACAGAGCACATTCTCTCTGCAAGCGCGTAGAATGAATATCGCTGCACATGTTCAAACTGAGCACATTCTCTCAGCAAGAGCGTAGAATGAATATCGCTGCACATGTACAAACAGAGCACATTCTCTCAGCAAGCGCGTAGAATGAATATCGCTGCACATGTACAAACAGAGCACATTCTCTCAGCAAGCGCGTAGAATGAATATCGCTGCACATGTACAAACAGAGCACATTCTCTCTGCAAGCGCGTAGAATGAATATCGCTGCACATGTTCAAACAGAGCACATTCTCTCAGCAAGCGCGTAGAATGAATATCGCTGCACATGTACAAACAGAGCACATTCTCTCAGCAAGCGCGTAGAATGAATATCGCTGCACATGTACAAACAGAGCACATTCTCTCAGCAAGCGCGTAGAATGAATATCGCTGCACATGTACAAACAGAGCACATTCTCTCAGCAGGCGTGTAGAATGAATATCGCTGCACATGTACATACAGAGCACATTCTCTCTGCAAGCGCGTAGAATGAATATCCCTGCACATGTACAAACAGAGCACATTCTCTCTGCAAGCGCGTAGAATGAATATCGCTGCACATGTACAAACAGAGCACATTCTCTCTGCAAGCGCGTAGAATGAATATCGCTGCACATGTTCAAACAGAGCACATTCTCTCAGCAAGCGCGTAGAATGAATATCGCTGCACATGTACAAACAGAGCACATTCTCTCAGCAAGCGCGTAGAATGAATATCGCTGCACATGTACAAACAGAGCACATTCTCTCAGCAAGCGCGTAGAATGAATATCGCTGCACATGTACAAACAGAGCACATTCTCTCAGCAAGCGCGTAGAATGAATATCGCTGCACATGTACAAACAGAGCACATTCTCTCAGCAAGCACGTAGAATGAATATCGCTGCACATGTACAAACAGAGCACATTCTCTCAGCAAGCGCGTAGAATGAATATCGCTGCACATGTACAAACAGAGCACATTCTCTCAGCAAGCGCGTAGAATGAATATCGCTGCACATGTACAAACAGAGCACATTCTCTCAGCAAGCGCGTAGAATGAATATCGCTGCACATGTACAAACAGAGCACATTCTCTCAGCAAGCGCGTAGAATGAATATCGCTGCACATGTACAAACAGAGCACATTCTCTCAGCAAGCGCGTAGAATGAATATCGCTGCACATGTTCAAACAGAGCACATTCTCTCAGCAAGCGTGTAGAAGGAATATCGCTGCACATGTACAAACAGAGCACATTCTCTCAGCAAGCGCGTAGAATGAATATCGCTGCACATGTACAAACAGAGCACATTCTCTCAGCAAGCGCGTAGAATGAATATCGCTGCACATGTACAAACAGAGCACATTCTCTCTGCAGGCGCGTAGAATGAATATCGCTGCACATGTACAAACAGAGCACATTCTCTCTGCAAGCGCGTAGAATGAATATCGCTGCACATGTACAAACAGAGCACATTCTCTCAGCAAGCCCGTAGAATGAATATCGCTGCACATGTACAAACAGAGCACATTCTCTCAGCAGGCGTGTAGAATGAATATCGCTGCACATGTACAAACAGAGCACATTCTCTCTGCAAGCGCGTAGAATGAATATCGCTGCACATGTTCAAACTGAGCACATTCTCTCAGCAAGAGCGTAGAATGAATATCGCTGCACATGTACAAACAGAGCACATTCTCTCAGCAAGCACGTAGAATGAATATCGCTGCACATGTACAAACAGAGCACATTCTCTCAGCAAGCGCGTAGAATGAATATCGCTGCACATGTACAAACAGAGCACATTCTCTCTGCAAGCGCGTAGAATGAATATCGCTGCACATGTTCAAACAGAGCACATTCTCTCAGCAAGCGCGTAGAATGAATATCGCTGCACATGTACAAACAGAGCACATTCTCTCAGCAAGCGCGTAGAATGAATATCGCTGCACATGTACAAACAGAGCACATTCTCTCAGCAAGCGCGTAGAATGAATATCGCTGCACATGTACAAACAGAGCACATTCTCTCAGCAGGCGCGTAGAATGAATATCGCTGCACATGTACATACAGAGCACATTCTCTCTGCAAGCGCGTAGAATGAATATCGCTGCACATGTACAAACAGAGCACATTCTCTCTGCAAGCGCGTAGAATGAATATCGCTGCACATGTACAAACAGAGCACATTCTCTCTGCAAGCGCGTAGAATGAATATCGCTGCACATGTTCAAACAGAGCACATTCTCTCAGCAAGCGCGTAGAATGAATATCGCTGCACATGTACAAACAGAGCACATTCTCTCAGCAAGCGCGTAGAATGAATATCGCTGCACATGTACAAACAGAGCACATTCTCTCAGCAAGCGCGTAGAATGAATATCGCTGCACATGTACAAACAGAGCACATTCTCTCAGCAAGCGCGTAGAATGAATATTGGTGCACATGTACAAACAGAGCACATTCTCTCAGCAAGCGCGTAGAATGAATATCGCTGCACATGTACAAACAGAGCGCATTCTCTCAGCAAGTGCGTAGAATGAATATTGGTGCACATGTAGAAACAGAGCACATTCTCTCAGCAAGCGTGTAGAATGAATATCGCTGCACATGTAGAAACAGAGCACATTCTCTCTGCAAGCGTGTAGAATGAATATCGCTGCACATGTAGAAACAGAGCACATTCTCTCTGCAAGCGCGTAGAATGAATATCGCTGCACGTGTACAAACAGAGCACATTCTCTCAGCAAGCGCGTAGAATGAATATCGCTGCACATGTACAAACAGAGCACATTCTCTCTGCAAGCGCGTAGAATGAATATCGCTGCACATGTACAAACAGAGCACATTCTCTCTGCAAGCGCGTAGAATGAATATCGCTGCACGTGTAGCAACAGAGCACATTCTCTCAGCAAGCGTGTAGAATGAATATCGCTGCACATGTACAAACAGAGCACATTCTCTCTGCAAGCGTCTAGAATGAATATTGCTGCACATTTAAACACAGAGCATATGTAATGTGTAGGCGTTTAGAATGAATATTGCTGCACTCCACACATGTACACACAGAGATCAGATGCTCTTTGTAGCCAACTAGAATGTAAAGAACCGAGAGTAGCAGTATTAGACACAGGGTTTGTGTAGACACCAAGAATAAACATTGTTGCATACACAGATGGAACAAACATGCTGTCTGCAGGCAGCCAGAATAAAAATGGCTACACATGTAGGCAGAGCGCTGGCAGCCTGTTTGCCACTAGAATGATCGCACAACACATGTAGCTAGAGCACATGCTCGGTACAGGCGCCTAGAATTAACAGCGCTGTATATATCACAAGCATTCTCGCAGCGTGACAATATTAGCTACAGAGAAGACTTGCATTAATGCTACAATTAATAGTGGTTCAAATGTGACTCTCCTCACCTGCCATCCGGGGAGAAGCGGACACTGTGCACCGGCTTGTGGAAGTGGAAGTGATGCAGCACCGACTTACTGACCATGCTGACCAGCACCGCCGCCCCCTCTGAGAGCAAGAGATGCAGAGAGAAAACGATGAGTGACAATCACTGGCTCAAAGACTAGAAAAGAACACAAAACAGTCTGGGAAATTTGCACAACAGTGTGACCCTCTGATAGATTAGTATGAATCCCATCCACCACTGGCCCAAGACCAACAATGACAAAAGATGTGTTTGATGGGCAGTTACCACAGTCAACAACACCTCCATCAAGATCGGTGCAAACATCTGGGCACCAAAACATTCCTCGATGTGCCCGGAGAGCTCCAACGTCAGGCACAAAAACAGTCTCTTGTAAATAAAGTATTAAACAGGCTGCGTTTTATCCATCAAGAAGTAGACATTCTCCTGCAGCCATATGTGTTGGGGGCTCTGTAAGGAACTTCAAAGCTGGAAAAACCTAATAGCCCCCCCCCACCCCCTCTTCAACCAATCAAATCACTGAGTAGTTTATAAACCCCTCCAGAAAGCAATCATTTGAGATTAAAGAGATTAGCACTGGACGTTCCCCGGACTGCAATTCAAACTCAGTGCAGTGGCTTATGGAGGATAATCTAGCAGTCCCAATCATCAGATGATCTGAGGATAACAAAGGGCACAATCCCTCACATCCAATCTACCTATCATCAGATGATCTGAGGATAACAAAGGGCACAATCCCTCACATCCAATCTACCCATCATCAGATGATCTGAGGATAACAAAGGGCACAATCCCTCACATCCAATCTACCCATCATCAGATGATCTGAGGATAACAAAGGGCACAATCCCTCACATCCAATCTACCTATCATCAGATGATCTGAGGATAACAAAGGGCACAATCCCTCACATCCAATCTACCCATCATCAGATGATCTGAGGATAACAAAGGGCACAATCCCTCACATCCAATCTACCTATCATCAGATGATCTGAGGATAACAAAGGGCACAATCCCTCACATCCAATCTACCCATCATCAGATGATCTGAGGATAACAAAGGGCACAATCCCTCACATCCAATCTACCCATCATCAGATGATCTGAGGATAACAAAGGGCACAATCCCTCACATCCAATCTACCCATCATCAGATGATCTGAGGATAACAAAGGGCACAATCCCTCACATCCAATCTACCCATCATCAGATGATCTGAGGATAACAAAGGGCACAATCCCTCACATCCAATCTACCCATCATCAGATGATCTGAGGATAACAAAGGGCACAATCCCTCACATCCAATCTACCCATCATCAGATGATCTGAGGATAACAAAGGGCACAATCCCTCACATCCAATCTACCCATCATCAGATGATCTGAGGATAACAAAGGGCACAATCCCTCACATCCAATCTACCCATCATCAGATGATCTGAGGATAACAAAGGGCACAATGCCTCACATCCAATCTACCCATCATCAGATGATCTGAGGATAACAAAGGGCACAATCCCTCACATCCAATCTACCCATCATCAGATGATCTGAGGATAACAAAGGGCACAATCCCTCACATCCAATCTACCCATCATCAGATGATCTGAGGATAACAAAGGGCACAATCCCTCACATCCAATCTACCCATCAACAGATGATCGGAGGATAACAAAGGGCACAATCCCTCACATCCAATCTACCCATCAACAGATGATCGGAGGATAACAAAGGGCACAATGCCTCACATCCAATCTACCCATCAACAGATGATCGGAGGATAACAAAGGGCACAATGCCTCACATCCAATCTACCCATCAACAGATGATCGGAGGATAACAAAGGGCACAATCCCTCACATCCAATCTACCCATCAACAGATGATCGGAGGATAACAAAGGGCACAATCCCTCACATCCAATCTACCCATCATCAGATGATCGGAGGATAACAAAGGGCACAATGCCTCACATTCAATCTACCCATCAACAGATGATCGGAGGATAACAAAGGGCACAATGCCTCACATCCAATCTACCCATCAACAGATGATGAGGATAACAAAGGGCACAATCCCTCACATCCAATCTACCTATCATCAGATGATCTGAGGATAACAAAGGGCACAATCCCTCACATCCAATCTACCCATCATCAGATGATCGGAGGATAACAAAGGGCACAATGCCTCACATCCAATCTACCCATCAACAGATGATCTGAGGATAACAAAGGGCACAATGCCTCACATCCAATCTACCCATCAACAGATGATGAGGATAACAAAGGGCACAATGCCTCACATCCAATCTACCCATCAACAGATGATGAGGATAACAAAGGGCACAATCCCTCACATCCAATCTACCTATCATCAGATGATCTGAGGATAACAAAGGGCACAATGCCTCACATCCAATCTACCCATCAACAGATGATCTGAGGATAACAAAGGGCACAATGCCTCACATCCAATCTACCCATCAACAGATGATCTGAGGATAACAAAGGGCACAATGCCTCACATCCAATCTACCCATCAACAGATGATCTGAGGATAACAAAGGGCACAATGCCTCACATCCAATCTACCCATCAACAGATGATCTGAGGATAACAAAGGGCACAATGCCTCACATCCAATCTACCCATCATCAGATGATCTGAGGATAACAAAGGGCACAATCCCTCACATCCAATCTACCCATCATCAGATGATCTGAGGATAACAAAGGGCACAATCCCTCACATCCAAGCTACAGACTGGGGCTCTTCTAAGCCAAAAGTCTCATTCACACCTCTCAGTCGCCCCATAGAACAGTACCGTTATCCACCAGGACGGCGACGTTCCCATCTGGAGAGAGTCCAACACATGCGATATTCTGACCGGTCGCCAACGGGAGCGTCTCCGACTTATTACTAGAAGGGTGCAAAGAGCAAACACATAAAATTGACAGCAACAGTCCCCTCACAAGCCTTTCTATCAAGGAAACAGATAAATATGCAGGAATGCAATTTGTTTGCATTGTTTATAAGGCCCACCCCCTCTAATCATCCATTCCACATTTGCTGCACATTACCGTTCAAAGCGGTGATCTAGGGGCCACACCTTTTGAATCCAGGGAGGTGGGAAAAGATTAAATGCAGTAAAGCACTTTATTGCAGAGGACAGCAAACAACTTCCTCTGTGACCCATAGCTTTATTGTTTCTGCACTACGCATTATAAATAGCCTTTCAGGCCTCTGTATAACTCATATCCCCCTCTCGAATGACACACAATAGCCACTTACTTCTTCAAGTCAAACACAGTCAGGCGATTCCCCACCGGACTGATGACTGAATCCCCATCTGGTGTGAAACTCAGGTTCCCCTGGCGAAAGACTGTCCCCAGCAAATTGGAGAACTGGAAAGAAAGCAGTGGAGGACCACATTAACATTGGACAGGGAACATCAGTGAAGAAACCAGGTATCATGATGAGGACCGCTCCAAGAGAACAGAGTTCGCCTCAGAAAAACATCCAGTTCATTGTAATAGAGACTACACTGATTCAGAAGCAAGGCACAATTGTTCAGAGCCCCTCCCTCCGTTCAAATTTAATTCAAAGAACTGTAAAGTGTAGAGCCTCTGCAGATCTTGACAATGTGCTTGGTTGGTAAGTACAGAACATATCTGTAATGATCTCAGGGCCTTGTTTATAGAGGCCCAATGTGCCAAACACGCGACTTTAAAAATACTCTTTTTTCATTGAAAGCCAGTGAGGGATTTTTAAAGTTGGGCTTAGCTCCAATAAGTAATCTTGCAGCCCAGTTTTCTATCCTAACTGTAGTTTTGGCTGGTAGACTGATATACATTGCAAAACATACTCCAGACGAGATAAAATATTAGCATGACTTACTGGTTCGTGAAAATCCCTGGGGAGCATAGAAAGAATTTTGCATTGCCATTGGACAAATAAAGCAGGAGTTGAAAACATGTTTACTTGTTTATTCATAGAGATCTTTATCAATGATGAAACCAAGATTTTTTACAGCTAGCATCAGCACAAGTGGAGCTCCCAATTCTGCCGGGAAAGGGAGATGGACAGAGGACCAAACCTCAAAGGTTCTGTCTTGTCCCCATTTACTTTCGGCGCATGCCTGCACGTCCACTGTGTTCCTGACACCATGCAGCCATGGAAATTGGAAGCCCCCTCTGTCTCATCAACCACCATTTGGGTGTCATCAACGTGTCATGGGAGACAACCCAAACCTGTGAATTAATTTCGCCAGAGCTGAAATTTACATGTTAACCAAGTGGGAGTAAGAATAGAGTCTGGCGGTACGGCACAACGCAACAATCGCCTCTTTGAGGGAAAAGGAAGACATTCTTATCACCGGAGTGCAGTATGTCTGACCCCTGCCAAGGCTTCAATGTAAGTTGTTCTATTCCAATTAACTGTATTTAAACATCTTGTGGTCATCCTCAAAATGGCTTGTGGATCTAGCTGCCCCATGTGGTATACTTAACAGGACCAGAGCTAACAAGGGACAGTACATCCACCGATGGGAAGGTACATCCTTGATCATGCCCAAGAATTATTATGGCAGCTGCACTGAAAGCTTCTGCAAGAATTGCAGCAAACCCAGGTTAAAAATGAGAGGTCACAGAGGGCAGATTCCTGTTCTTCTGCAGGTGACCGCTCTGGTCCTGTAGAGGGATGTTTACCAGTTTACTTCTGAGAAGGACTTGAAAGATCATGGTTTTATTAAGTACAGTTACGAGTTCCATCCCAGTCCCCTGTATGGTATGGATGCCCAGCAAACCGGTTTTCACCATGGAGTAGGGCTTGTGTAATATCAGAGCTGGGAACGTGTGTCCTTCTCAGACCAATACTGGCTGCTTACGGGGCAGCAGTTACCCAAACAACTGACACAGGTGAGGGTTTTTAGAAGGTTGACTAGTGATGGGTCACTGAAAGCAACCGCTTGCATTTGCAGAGGGAGAAGTTGATATCATCTAACACGTTTCAACAAGATGACCAGCAGAAGATGGCATGCTATAGGAGGATGGAGAGAGACACAGGTTAAGGGTTGGTGCTTTCAGTACACAGGATAAAACAGATCATGCTAGCTTCGGAGAGAGGATCAGGGGATCACTGAGTGACGGTTGGCATGGTTAGCACCTTTGTTTGTTAAATAGATATTCTGGTGGCCGAACTCTGGACAAGTGAGATATTCCTGAAGTTACCACCAGGAGCATCCACATCACAGAAAATTGGGCTGCCACCTGCATAGCCAGGCATGTGTGGCTATGGTCCTGGGCGAGGGACGGAGGGAGTGGAAAGTAGTAATTACATACAATAGCGTACTGCAGTTCACAGGAGACTCAATGTCATTGGCAGAAATAGCAATTTCTCAGTTACAGGAAAGGAGAGTCTGCTGATGTGAGAGCAAACCGATCATTTTCAATTATGCAAAAAATACATACATAGTGTTCTAGGTTCTAGCAGCCAGGAGAACAGTTTTAATCCTTTAATAGCATGGAGAGTCTGCAGAAGGTCCCTGAAAGAGGAGTTGTGGTAGATGACACAGAACCACATCATCAATCTCTGATCGGGCTCTTATCCACAATCTCCCTCTTACATTCATTGTTTGGTGCAGAAGAACCACGGGTGAGGCCTTTTCTTATGGTCCTGGGACAACAGTGAACTTTAATTGAACGGCCAATGTACTCCTCTCTCAGGATTGGGGGCAAGGGGATAAAGTACTTATGGTTCACTTTAGAAGGTCGACAAGGTTAGAGACTTAGATAAATAAGTTGCTGCTAACTCGTTTACAAGACTGATTCTAATATTTAATGTCATTGGATTACAGCTGCTGCTATTCAGTTTACACGCACTGCCACTTCAGCTACAATCAAACCATTGTTTTTGCCTGCGATCTTTTGTATTTTAAATGGATTTTTCTTTTTTTTTTTAAAGGAGTCTGGTTTTAATGTTGATTGATATAATGGATACCTTTTATGATCTGTCTTCGGAAGGTCAAATAAAGAAAAAATTGAATTGATAAATAGTAAGTGTAGGAAGCTGGCTCTGTATATACTATCCACCTAGCAACTACTGGATAATTATGGCATAAACCATGCACATTTTGCGGAGAGAATAGTGTGGCAACGTTGCCACCAAACACTATTTCAATATGGGTTTTTCACATGGTTGGCACTATCTTTCTTTTATGTTGTTTGTCAACCACCACAGATTGTTTTTGAGCACTGATGAAATTGCCAAAAATTGCAATGCAATGAAACATGTCAGCCGTTCCAATTAAAATGGTCAATGTGCGGTTACTGTGAAAAATGAGGTATGTGTAACTGAAAGTGAGCCACAACTCATTTTACCTTGGAAAAGCATTTTACTTTTTTCACGTTACGGGGGCCAGATGGCTGATATAATCATCAACACCTTTTCTATATCTTTCTTCGCCTTTTTCTCACACAACCTTAAGATTTGGGCATAAATTTCCCACTCTATCTTTTCTGTTTTGGTCATGAAAGTTACTGATGAGGACAATGTGAGCCTACTGGTGAGTACCAAAAGTAGCTCCTAGAGCGATGCTTACGTGAGGTACTTTCTGACCTCACACATTTATTCTTCTCTTTTTTGATGTGAGTCTGTGTGTGGTGGGTTAACAAACTCTAAACGTTTAGAACGCAGAACACTCAGCGTTGGGCACAACTGTTAAATAAGCAGAGCCTGACCCAGGGCCAGATAGCGAGCAAAACTGCCCCTTTTGTTGAAATTTAATTCACATTGAAGGTTTGTAGTGTTCTATGTAATGAGATCATTTGTGTATGGATCTGTATATACTATACCAAAGGAAGGTATAGTGTGCACAAAGTACAGTGGATCCCCAGAGGTAAAGCAGAGGCTAAAGTAGATACTATCTTACTCTCTTTTGTGGTAGGGTGGTTGAGCAGTTGAGCACTAAGGCAATAAATGATGTCTCGCATTCAGAAAGTGAATCCAGACCAATTGTTGTATAAAAAGTTATTTTGTTGTTTTGTTTCTAGAACCAAGATTTACTTGGTAGCAGAAATCAGGTATCATCATGAGGACTACTCCAAGAGAACAGAGCACACCTCAGAAAAACATCCAGTTCGTGTTAATAGAGACTACACTGATTCAGAAGCAACACGTGATTGTTCAGAGCCTGATCTGCTGGAGGACTCTAGTCCTATACAATGTTAATTTTCAAAATACAATTAATACTGGTTTTGTAGGAACATTCAGATTGATTTTGCAGTTGAGAAAATTATTTGTAAACTGTTCAAAAACACTTGAAATTCATTTTAAATTACTTTGTGATTACTTTCCTGGTTTGGCATTAAACACACTCCTAACACAGTTTAAGTAACACAGGACATTGATAAACAGGTTAACTCTTGTAAAGGTGCTAAGTTACTTTTGTTGCAGTACAAGACAGTTCAAAACGTACAAGATTTTTCAACGAAACCCCACCGTTCACTCCTATGGGGAAAAACGAAGTGTTAAATTCACAGGCAAGTAAACTGTTTCAGGATTGGAGTTTTGGAAGGTAGAACTAAGGTCCCCCAACGTTTAGGATTGCACTCTAGGAACATCACCAGGAGCACTAGGGCAGCCGGGTGCATATGTTAGCCAATGGGGCACCTCAGTTGGGGCCCGCTCACAGGCAGACCACTAGGTCTCGGGAGTCAAGCTCCAGGGGTTAAGGTATGGGCAAAGGGGGTCCCAGGTTGGCATCAAGTCCACACCACTAGCGGCGCAGGGGTGGCGGAGTGCCGGGTGCTCAGGAGGGGACAGGTGCCCAATGCTTTTCTATGGAGGATGTCAGTTGCGGAAAAGGACTGTAGTCTGGAGCCAGAAGACTGGACGAAAGGAACCAACGACTGGAGGATGAAGATGAAGAGTTGCTGGATCCCAGGACACAGTCAGTCGGGTACCTCAGGTCCCAGGAGCTGGGTGTGCAGAGATGTCCTTTCGTGTTGGGTTCCCCTCATCGGTTCCTGTCGCGTTGGGGGGGGGGGGGGGAGTACTCTTCAGGATGAGGCTGCAGGTGTCGAGGAGAAGTTCGGTGGAGGTCGTTCAACACACTGGTCAGGATCACTGGGGGGACCTCGCTCGGTGTTGGCACACTCTGGCAGTGGGAAGAGGGGTGAGGACTCGCCGATCTGGCTGGATCTGGTGTCCTGGCTTCGGTTGGTGTTGGACAAATCCAGTGTCCATGGGAGATCAGTCTTTCCTTGAAGACAGGGCAGGCCCCCAGGGTTCTGGAGCCTGCTTGCTGCAGGACATGCCACTTTCAGCTTGCAGGGGTTTCAGAGAAGGAAACTGGCCGAGAGGGCTGGGGACAAAGCAGTTGTCATCCTCCTCTTCTGCAGAACAGCTCTTCCGTCCTCCTTGTCACATCTAATCTGAAGAGGCACGGTTCAAGGGTGCCCCTAAATACTAGATTTCGGGGCATTGCTGGGATGTGCAGTTTGGGACCAATGGGTCAATTTTCTGGGGTGTCAACACCCCCTAGTATGCTTCCCTTCAGTGGGAGCGGGACATAGGCCTCTTCCTGATTGGAGGGGTCCCCCCATTTTCAAAATGGCAGGGACTGAGAGGTGGCCTTCGCTTCACCTCTCCCACCTGGGGGGTGGGGTTGGCAAAGATGGACATACCTTCCTTTCTGGCTAGGTTTTCCCGCTGGTTCACGGGCCCAAAATGAGGGTCAGAACCAGTGGGAGCCAGTTGCTGATATCAGCAAAAGGCTGGGAGTAGCTAGCAAAGGCAGCAGACCTTTGAAGCTCCGTCTTCAAGGACCCTGCCCATCCTGGGGGATGAGGCATGACACCTCTGTCCAGGATGTTCTTTGTTTCCAGAGCTAGAGAACAGAGGCTCTCTACCCAGGGATCCAGAAAGCTGTCTGGTGGTGACGGATGGCTGGGAGCCAGTCAGGAACCCCGCCAGGGTTGGGAGTTTTCCCAAGGAGCATCTCTAAGATGCCCTCGGAGTGCATTTTTCATTAAATCTAACACTGGCATCAGTGTGGGTTTAATGGTCAGGGAAGTTTGATACCAAACTTCACAGACTTCAGTACAGCCATCATGGAGCTGTAGAGTTTGCGGTGACAAACTACTAGCCCATGCACTCAAAAATGGCTTCACCGCTCTAACAATGTCTGTAAATGGCACAGACACTGTAGGGGCATATGTAAATGTTGGATACTTGTAAAGCGCACTGTTACTCTACCCGAGTGTCCTGGCGCTGTAGACCGCTGGGGAACCCGTCCTGGTTTTCCCTGTGAGATGGTCCCTTTCTGGGTATCTCCAGGGTGAAACCAGGCATCCCTGGCGTCTGTGGGGGGCCGTTGTAGAGATGAGGCAAGCTTAATGCCCAGAGTTACCGAGTGTGTTCCCTGGTTAGAGTAGGCACCGAAGCGAGAATTATCGAGTCCGTTGACCCTGGTCCAAGACCCTGCCGCGTCGGGAATTGAACCCTGGTCCCGGGCCGTTCTCTGCTTACAGGTCTGCCGCCTCTAACCAGTGAGCCACACCTCTCCACAATATAGCTCCTGCAACTATGCCCTCACCTGGGTATGGTGCACCCTGCCTTTAGAGCTGTAAGGTCTACTAGAAGGGTGACTTACTATATGCTGCAGGCAGTGTCGGTGGGCATGGCACAAAAGGATGTGGGCAACGTCAGCTCTTCATTTTGGTCTGAACCAAAACACGCAGCCTGCGATGGCAAGCAGGGGGTGAAGGTGAGAGGTCTCTGAAGGTGGCACAATACATGCTGCAGCCCTCAGAGGCCCACTTTGGTCACAAGGCCCTTAGTACGAGTGATACTTTTTACAAGGGACTTACATGGGGCCTACAGTAGTGCCATTTGAGGGTACAAAGGTAGAGTTTTGGGAAAGAACACAGGTGCTGAGTTTTGGTCAGCAGGCTCCCAGCACACAGTCAAGTTTGCATCAGGTATCTGGCAAAAGGTTAGGGGGTAATCATACAACAAGCTTTTGCAATGCAATAGGTCTCGCATTAGGAAAGTTTGCGCTATTTGTATTGTAAATGACACATTTTGTATTTATGTGTTGGTTTTGAAAATCGCGAAATTAATAGCTTTGTCATTTACAATGCCAATAATTTTAACTTTCGCAAACGTGACACCTATAGCATTTGTAATGCAATTTGTGTTACGTGACTTAGATGTATTGATATTACAAATAACAATGGCTTTACATTTTTTTAAATAACTAATAGTTAAATAAAAGCTATTGTAATTTATAATGGCAATAGCTTAAACTTTTGTAAATAACTTTTGTGAAGATTATGTTCAGTGTATTTTATTGTGACGAAAATCCAAGAACAGAAGTGAAATATTAACATCTTTTTGTGACATTTGTAATACAGCTTGAAACATTGAGAGAACATATTTGAACCAGTTGTTGTTGAATAGTTGCACAGATTGATGCTGTGGCGGCGCTGTGTGATGTTGTGGTGGCGACGAGTGATGCTGCGGCGTTCAGTAATGCCGTGGTAGCGCATAGTGATGTTGTGGTGCCCCTGAGTGATGTTGTGGTGGTGCCGAGTGATGCTGCGGTGATGCAATAGAGTGAGTGCGATAGATAAATAGAGTGAGTGCGATAGATAGATAGAGTGAGTGCGATAGATAGATAGAGTGAGTGCGATAGATAGATAGAGTGAGGGCAATAGATCGATAGATAGAGGGCGATAGATAGAGGGCGATAGATAGATAGAGGGCGATAGATAGAGTGAGGGCGATAGATAGAGTGAGGGCGATAGATAGATAGAGGGCGATAGATAGATAGAGGGCGATAGATAGATAGAGGGCGATAGATAGATAGAGGGCGATAGATAGATAGAGGGCGATAGATAGATAGAGGGCGATAGATAGATAGAGGGCGATAGATAGATAGAGGGCGATAGATAGATAGAGGGCGATAGATAGATAGATAGAGGGCGATAGATAGATAGATAGAGGGCGATAGATAGATAGAGGGCGATAGATAGATAGATAGAGTGAGGGCGATAGATAGATAGAGGGCGATAGATAGATAGAGGGCGATAGATAGATAGAGGGCGATAGATAGATAGAGGGCGATAGATAGATAGAGGGCGATAGATAGATAGAGGGCGATAGATAGATAGAGGGCGATAGATAGATAGAGGGCGATAGATAGATAGATAGATGGCGATAGATAGATAGATAGAGGGCGATAGATAGATAGAGGGCGATAGATAGATAGAGGGCGATAGATAGATAGAGGGCGATAGATAGATAGAGGGCGATAGATAGATAGAGGGCGATAGATAGATAGAGGGCGATAGATAGATAGAGGGCGATAGATAGATAGAGGGCGATAGATAGATAGATAGAGGGCGATAGATAGATAGATAGAGGGCGATAGATAGAGGGCGATAGATAGAGGGCGATAGATAGATAGAGTGAGGGCGATAGATAGATAGAGTGAGGGCGATAGATAGATAGAGTGAGGGCGATAGATAGATAGAGTGAGGGCGATAGATAGATAGAGTGAGGGCGATAGATAGATAGAGTGAGGGCGATAGAGTGAGGGCGATAGAGTGAGGGCGATAGAGTGAGGGCGATAGAGTGAGGGCGATAGAGTGAGGGCGATAGAGTGAGGGCGATAGAGTGAGGGCGATAGAGTGAGGGCGATAGAGTGAGGGCGATAGAGTGAGGGCGATAGAGTGAGGGCGATAGAGTGAGGGCGATAGAGTGAGGGCGATAGAGTGAGGGCGATAGAGTGAGGGCGATAGAGTGAGGGCGATAGAGTGAGGGCGATAGAGTGAGGGCGATAGAGTGAGGGCGATAGAGTGAGGGCGATAGAGTGAGGGCGATAGAGTGAGGGCGATAGAGTGAGGGCGATAGAGTGAGGGCGATAGAGTGAGGGCGATAGAGTGAGGGCGATAGAGTGAGGGCGATAGAGTGAGGGCGATAGAGTGAGGGCGATAGAGTGAGGGCGATAGAGTGAGGGCGATAGAGTGAGGGCGATAGAGTGAGGGCGATAGAGTGAGGGCGATAGAGTGAGGGCGATAGAGTGAGGGCGATAGAGTGAGGGCGATAGAGTGAGGGCGATAGATAGATAGAGTGAGGGCGAGAGATAGAGTGAGGGCGATAGACACATAGAGTGAGGGCGATAGACACGGAGTGAGGGCGATAGATGGATAGATAGATAGATATCTATACTACTATTATAAAGAGAGAACTGTGTCCTTTGAGCCAGGTAAACTCAAAAAGTACACCACCAATCGCAACACCCAATACAGCGTTGGAAAGGGGAGGTCCAGGAGATGGACATAGGCTATATAACAAAATAAAAACATAATTAAAAAAAATTACCATAAAAAAAGTAGTCCCTTGAAAGTAGCGCCGGCCGCGAGGTGCGTCATGACATCAGGAGCAAGGGGAGGAGCGGCGTACGCTGACGTCCGAGCATTGATTGCAAAGAGCGGAGACTGGAGGACTGGTGAGACGTGATTGGAGCAACGACGCTGACGTCCGAGCATTGATTGCAAAGAGCGGAGACTGGAGGACTGGTGAGACGTGATTGGAGCAACCGAGAGGCGAAGAAAGGGGAACCCGATAAACGAGAGACGTGTGGCGAGTAGCAGAGAGGGTCAGGAAAGGGGTCACTCACTTGTGTGATAGTCACAAGGCAACAGCGATAGGAAGGGGGCGGAGTGACGTGATGCTGATGCAGCCAGGGAGCAGGTATTGAGGTACAAAGACCGAGCGCACGGGAAGGGGTGCTGCGACAAGGTGTAGTAGATGCCGCGTGGGAAGGGAACAGGTGACAAGGTGTAGTAGATGCCGCGTGGGAAGGGAACAGGTATGATGTATACAGCCAGCGGGAGCGCAAGGGATATGGCAGAAGGCTTGAGAGGGCTGGTATGCGTAGGGAGAACCAAATAGCGGCTTTTGCAGTACGATCATCCTGCAGCACAGTCAGAAAGTCAGTGAGCAAACTAACAAGAGTGGATATGATGCAGATGTGTCTACAGAAGTCGAAAGAATGCTTCCCTAGCATCTAAAAAGGTGACCAGGAGGTGGAAAAGTGGGCTCTTATGCAAACCCAAAACATGGTCTGAAAGAAAAGGTTTAAATACACCCAGAGCCTAACCGATCCCTTTTTCTACGTGCAGGCGGAGGCTCTGAAGCCTAATTGCTCCCGGACAACGTCGGGACGGGCTGCTAGTATATATATATATATATATATATATATATAGATATAGATAGATAAATAGAGTGAGGGCGACAGATACATAGAGTGAAGGCGATAGATACATGGAGTGAGGGCGATAGATAGAGTGAGGGTGATAGATAGAGTGAGGTGGCCTCGTGGTGGCCGAGGTGGTGGCCGTGGTGGTGGACATGGGGGTGGACATGGTGGTGGTGGATGTGGTGGACATGGTGGTGGTGGACATGGTGGTGGCGAACGTGGTGGTGGATGTGGTGGTGGTGGACGTGGTGGTGGGTGTGGTGATGGTGGGTGTGGTGGTGGACGTGGTGGTGGACGTGGTGGTGGACGTGGTGGTGGTGGACATGGTGGTGATGGACGTGGTGGTGGTGGACGTGGTGGTGGTGGACATGGTGGTGGTGTATGTGGTGGTGGTGGACGTGGTGGTGGTGGTAGACGTGGTGGTGGTGGTGGACGTGGTGGTGGTAGTGGTGGTGGTGATAGTGGTGGTGGGTGTGGTGGTGGTGGGGGACGTAGTGGTGGTGGACAACCGTGTCCAAGTGTGAACGAAGTCAGAGATGTGCTAGCGATTCTGAAGACACCATGATAAAAGCGGAGAAAGCTGCGTCTTGCATGGAAGGAAGAATAATAATAATAATAATCCACATTTGTAAAGCGCACAATCACCCGTAAGGGTCTCTAGGCGCTGGGGGTCGTCAGGAAGATTAAGCAAGCTATTGCCCAGAGTCACATGGTGCTGGGTTAACCTGCCGCCGGAGCCGGGGATCGAACCGTGATCCCCAGATTCCAACGTCAGTCGCCCTGGCCGCGGCGCCCATAATAAGCCAAGTTTGAGTAATACGAGGGCAAATCACACTATGGGTAAACGAGCAGTGTCAAATAAGTATGGGAGCGGAAACCAGGTGCAAATATGGGCAACAGCGATATAAATTGGACAATAGGATTACAAACCCGTGGTTCAGATGTTGAGTGTAAGAATAATACATGGGGCCCCAGCAGCCTGGTGAAAACCGTATGGTGTTTGGGCCGCCATGCGGGGAGAAGTGAATGACCCGAGGGTAATTAGAGGCAGGGCAATGGGAGAAAGGATGAACAGACGCACACCAGAACAAATATTATAGAGCGAGGTTCTCGATGGATCAGCGGGAAAAGCCCGGATGAGGTCCCCAACGTGGAAGGTCAGGAACACGTCGGTGACCAATTTGAGCAGAAAGGCAGAAGAGTATAAAGTGGCAATACTGGGAAGAGTAAAACGGGACTTGGGGCCACGCAGGCAAACGTGACAACGGTGTGCACGGTATACATGTGCAAAAAGGAAATACAGATCCCCAAAGTGAAGAGGGAACGTTAGGTTGTGGTGACCCTCTGGAAAAGAATATATAAAGGGAAAAGCGCAAGAAAGTAAAAAGTGGCAAGGCTAGAGGACACAAACAGATGTATATGTAAATGTACAGGAATTTATATAGCGCAAATCACCAAGCGGTTTCTAAGCGCTTGCTTAGGGAACCCGTCCTGGTATTCCCCTGTGAGATAAGCCCGGCAGGGTATCCGCAAGGTGAAAGCCAGGCATCCCGCCGCGAGGGGCCGTTGTGGAGATTAAGCAAGCTATTGCCCAGAGTCGCAGAGTGTGAACCCATGAATCGAGTAGGCACCGGAGCGAGAATTGTCGAGTCCATGGACATTTTAGGACTCAAGACCCCGCCGAGCCGGGATGTGGTGGATATATAAACGGCAAAGAGCAAGAAAGTAAAACAAGCTCTCGGCATTGCTGTGGCGGGGGCGGGTTACATGAGCTAAAAGTGAAAATCGTGAGCAAACAAAATACAAGAGGTAGCAAACGGGGCCGGAGGATCACATTCCTTTGAAGTCTGAAGCAGGGGGGGGAGGGGCGGAGAATCAGAGCGGCCGCGGTCGCTTTGATGTTCTGTCTTGTCTTGCTTTGTGGGAGGGGTAGGGGGAGCGAATTACTGTGCACGCGCCTGGCTCACATGAACTGTACGCGATCCACAGCTAGATAGACTTTTTGGACTGCTTGCTATAATCTCGCCTATCATCCCTTCCGGATGTAATAGGCGAGACCTAAAAAGGTGCACTTTCCTACAGTAAGAAAGTGTAAATAACGCTCCATAACATCAGTGCCCAGTAAGAAAGTGTAAATAATGCTCCATAACATCAGTGCCCAGTCTACAGTTAAATTTGTTCAAAGAAAATACTTTTTTAACAGGAGGGCTTAAACAGTAAAAAGTCAACAAAAAACATAAAACATACTAGGGGGTTCTGGTGTTGAAATTTGATACCAAACTTCAATGTACTGTCTTTGAGCTATCTAGCTTGAAATTGGAGTACGGTTCTTCAGTCGTTAGCGGCAGCTTTGCTCATGCTACGGGGTCATGATGGTGGACAAGGGATGCAGCCATGAGCACCACTGTAGTATCAAGTCGAGAGTAAAGTGATTCATCCCTTTAAATAAGTACCCAAACAAATCAACCCAACAAAACGGTATATACCTGCACCTTTTTCCCGGTTTATTCAGCACTCCGTAGTTTACAATAATCTCATTAACCTATCATCTTCATTTACAATAGGAACAACGCTCTAACATTCTTTTGGATGATGTCCGTTCTAGATATAAAAAATAAAAATAAAAAAATTAATCGAACTCAATTTAATAGGTAACCACCTCCGGCCAGCAGAAACAGACCCCACACCAGGGGTGAATGACAGACTACCTTATGGTCCCTTGGAGCTGGAGACGGGTGAACACAGGCACGAGGCACAGGAGGAGTCTGGTAAAGTGCAGGCTCACCACTGTCAATGCCAGAAGGGGATGCTCTGGTGAATTCTTGAGCTGTCCTGAGCAGCTGTACTGTTGTGATCTTGTGGCTCCTATGAGATCTCTGTCCCTTGAAATGTCCCCATCTAGGTATTAAAGTAAGCCCTGCCTTGTGCAGTTCATGCGGTGGATGGGGATGGCTCTACCTGGTAGGCACACTCCAGCTCCTTGTACAGACTGGGAAGCTCCACTTCTCTCTCCAGGTTACAGCAGCAAGGTAACTCTGCAGGCTTCCTGGACCTGGGTTGGAGGGCGAATGGTGACAATTAAGAGGTCCCACTTTAAGCTCACAGTCTTCTTTTAACACTGGAGACCAATCAAAAACAAGAATGAACCCAGTATTGATTCACCTCTGGTCGGCACAGTGAGAATCCAGAGCCAACCACAGGGTCTACAACACTGAAACATTTGTGATCTCCTCCAATCACTGAGAAAAGTCCTTTCTTGTTACTGGCCAGATGTCACAGCCCTCTGAGTTTCAAGAGATGTTACGCATTGGGCTCAGACTCAGCACTCCTCAGTCTCTTTTGCAAAGGAAGACAGTCACAGGACAGGAAATGGAGGGTGGGCGTGTTGCCCTCATGGCAAGGAAAACCTACTCTAGGTACATACGTGTCTCACACGGAGACAGGAAAGGTGTGCATGAGGGCCGATAGGTCTGATATAGACTTAGCCAGCTGACACAAAGGATAACACCATCTTGCACAGCATGAATGCATGACTCGCACAACTCTCGCACATAGATGCATCTTTCACACATGTTCCAAACATGATGAAGGCAAAGGACCCCAGTTATGGGGACTGCAAGGTCCTCTACTGGGGAAGCCTCTAAAGGATACTGTACCTCTGCATTATAACCATGCTGTCACCACGGTCATTCATAGCAGGGCTGAGGAAGCCAAATCCACCCTCACTCAGAAAGGAGATAGTGTTTGGTTGTCCCACTTCCTTTACAGCAAGTAAATATGTCAACAAACCCAGAACGACGTGGAGCACTTTCACTCAGCCCACATGAACGTCGAGAACACTGACCGTCCTGTCCTGTGCAGATGCGGTCGCTCCCCTCACCTGGTATCGTAGCGTAGCGCTTTGACTCTACCAAGTGCTCTTTCTACTGCTAGCCACTGTTGTTCATTTGCGCACTGCTGGGCTTTGTATTGCTCTGTGAATTTTCGATTGCTGAGTGCATTTGAGTGCATTTGCATTTGCTGAGTGCATACTGATTGCTGAGTGCATATCGTAGCGTAGCGCTTTGACACTACCAAGCGCTCTTTCTACTGCTAGCCTGTTGTTCATTTGCGCACTGCTGGGCTTTGTATTGCTTGGTAAATTATTGACTGTTGAGTGCATTTTATAACATCTGCTGCCAAATTTCGTAGCGCTTCTTACCTTACTAGTGCGCTTTGAACCGCTAGCCACTGCTGCACTAAATCTCCCCCATAGCGCTCCATTGTTGATATTGCTTTTGCCCCATCTCGCCCTGCCCTGCAGCATTTGTTATTGTTGCTGCCATTTTGTTTGCTGGGCCGTCCCACACCGTCCCTCCACCTCGCTCCCGCCTCCCAGCTGACCCTCCCACGCTCCGCCCCCTCCACTCTTCATTTATGACAGATGGACCTACGTGCAGCGTCCACGCGCAGCGGTCGCGCCAAAGGTAAGCCCGTCTGCGCCCGTCCGCGCCTGGACCGCGACCAGCGCCAGACCCCCTGCCCTATGCCGCTCCCAACCCCCCAGAGTAACTTATGATGCCGCTACTCTCCTCGCCCTCAACCCCGGACGCACCCCACTCTGCTGCGCAGCAACCCCAGGACGCACCCACGGCCCATTCTCTTGCCTCTCCTGTAAGTTCAACTGCGTCAGGACCCTCACCAAACACACTTCCTCCTCACTCAGCTCCGAACCCAACGACTTGAAATGCATCCTACTGAACACCCGCTCGGTCCACAGACATACAACCGAACTCTGGGACCTAATCGACACCGCGTCACCTGACATCGCTTTCCTCACCGAAACATGGATGAATGCTTCCTCCGCCCGACATCGCCATAGCCATACCGGACTCTTACAAGATCACTCGGAAAGACCACACCGATCAAACTGGAGGAGGCATCGCCATCGTCCATAGAAACACCATCAAAATTACAACCAGCGCTGACGACAATCTTGCATCCGCCGAACACCTCCACTTTCAGATCCACACCGACCCCAGGACCACGCTTAGAGGAACCCTCATCTACAGACCCCCAGGCTCCCGATCCCAATTCAGCGACGTCATCACTGACTTCGTCACCCCGCACGCCCTCGCCTCAGAGAACTACATTCTTCTAGGAGACCTCAACTACCACCTTGACAACATTCTCGACAACAACACCACCACCCTTCTGGACAACATGGCCAATCTCGGACTCAAACAACTTGTTGACACCCCCACCCATGTAGCCGGACACACGCTCGACCCTATTTTCACCTCCAGCAAACACATCTCCTTCGATCACACTACAGCTCTCCACTGGACGGATCACAGCTGTGTTCACTTCAGCTACAAAACAACCCTGACCCACAACCGTCCACAACCCTTTCCCCGAAGAAAATGGAACAAAATCACCACCGACCAACTCCTCACATCACTCAGCCTAAATACTCTCACCCCTGCAACGGACCCAGACCAAGCGGCCACCAACCTCAGGCAGTGGATTACCCACAGTGCAGACGAACTAGCACCCCTGAAAAAACACCAGTTGAAATCATCCAGCAAGAAGGCTCCCTGCTTCAATGATGACCTTAAAAAATCCAAGAAGACATGCCGCACCCTGGAGAAGAATTGGAGAAATGAACCAACCTCAGACAACATGACCTCCCTCAAGACAGCCACCCGCAAACACCACCAACTGATTCGATCCGCCAAGAAATCAGCATTTAAGGACCGTCTCGACAACAATTCGCATAACAGCAAGGAACTCTTCAATATCGTCAAAGAATTCACCAACCCTCCCGCAGCATCCAACGACATCACTAACTCCCAAGTCCTCTGCGATGCGTTATCCTCCTTCTTCTACAACAAAATTGCCGACATCCACAACAGCTTCAAGAATACTCCCAATGAACAACTCATCCCACCCCCTTCAGATCCCACCCTTCCAACTAACTACCTTAACTCTTGGAACCCAGTCACCATCGAAGACACCATTCGCCTCATGAACTCAATCCACTCTGGCTCACCTTCTGACCCCTGTCCCCACTACATCTTCAACAAAGCTGACTCCATCATCGCCCCCCATCTCCGCGACGTCATCAACTGCTCCTTCAACTCCGCCACCTTTCCAGAAATATGGAAACACGCCGAACTCAGCGCCCTTCTGAAAAAACCAACAGCAGACCCCTCAGAACTGAAAAACTACCGACCCATTTCCCTCCTCCCTTTCCCGGCCAAAGTCATCGAGAAAGCCGTCAATAGCCAACTCGCAGCCTTCCTTGAATCCAGCAACTCATTGGATCCCTCACAGAACGGCTTTCGAGCTAAACACAGCACCGAAACCGCCCTCATTGCGGCGACCGACGACATCCGAGCACTCCTGGACAACGGTGAAACAGTGGCCCTCATTCTACTCGACCTCTCCGCCGCCTTCGACACTGTCTGT
Source organism: Lissotriton helveticus (assembly GCF_964261635.1). Classification (NCBI taxonomy): domain Eukaryota; kingdom Metazoa; phylum Chordata; class Amphibia; order Caudata; family Salamandridae; genus Lissotriton; species Lissotriton helveticus. The sequence goes on along the minus strand of NC_136069.1, from coordinate 21,300,337 downwards.
CATAACACCCTCATACAACGCCTCAACAACATCGGCATTCAAGGTAAAGCCTTGGACTGGATCATCTCGTTCCTTGCCGGGAGAACCCAGAGAGTCCGACTCCCCCCTTTCTACTCAGAGCCCACCGAAGTCATCTGCGGCGTACCTCAAGGCTCCTCACTCAGTCCCACCCTCTTCAACGTCTACATGAGTCCCCTCGCCTCCATCGCACGTCAACACAACCTCAACATCATCTCCTACGCCGACGACACCCAGCTAATCCTTTCCCTCACCAAAGACCCCAACACCGCCAAAAACAACCTCCACGAAGGTATGAAAGAAGTAGCCGAATGGATGAAACAGAGCCGCTTAAAACTCAACTCAGACAAAACGGAGGTGCTCATCCTAGGATCCTCCCCCTCAGCTTGGGACGACTCCTGGTGGCCTTCCGCTTTGGGATCAGCGCCCTCACCCACAGACCATGCACGTAACCTTGGCTTCATTCTAGACTCCTCTCTCTCAATGTCCAGACAAGTCAACGCCGTATCGTCCTCCTGCTTTAACGTCCTTCGCATGCTCAAAAAGATCTTCCGCTGGATCCCCATCGAAACGAGAAAAACTGTCACCCATGCACTGGTCACGAGCCGACTGGACTATGGCAACACACTCTACGCCGGAATTACAACAAAATTGCAGAAAAAGCTCCAGCGCATCCAAAACGCATCAGCAAGACTCATTTTAGACATCCCGCGCCAAGAGCACATCACCGGTCACTTAAAAAACCTCCACTGGCTTCCCGTCAACAAAAGAATTACTTTCCGCCTTCTTACCCACGCACACAAGGCCCTTTATAATCTAGGACCCGAATGCCTCAACACCCGACTGTCCTTCTACTATCCCACCCGCCAACTAAGATCATCCAATCAAGCCCTCGCCGCAGTCCCGCGCATCCGAAAAACCACCATGGGTGGCAGATCCTTCTCCTTCCTGGCTGCCAAGACCTGGAACTCACTCCCCACCCACCTCCGCCTTACTCACAATCACACCTCCTTCAGAAAAGAACTGAAAACATGGATATTCGACAAACAATGAACCCCTCCACCTAGCGCCTTGAGACCCTCTGGGTGAGTAGCGCGCTTTATAAATGCCTGAACTTGAACTTGGAGAAAAAACACAGGGTGATCCATAGATCAGTAACAGGGCAACACGGAACATCTTTAAAAAGATAGATTTTCATCCAGGGCCAAACTTGCCTATAGGGCAATGTAGCAGTGATTGAAGGGTTGGTTTGACAAGTCTGTGCGTGGAGCAGTTTTATGGAAAGGCAGTTTTTATGCTGGATTCTCCTTTAGCATACACAGATTCAAGAAGTCCCCTATATGTTGTAAAACACCTGGCACAGTATGCCATGACGAGTTAAAAACTGCTCCAATTTACAAATGGAGGCCACTTTTATGATGATGCCCGGGCCGATTTTCTGCTCCAGTTTGACCATGTCTTTTCCCCCAACACCATGAAAAAGGCATCAGCTACTGCTTTCACGCAGGCAAACACTGTCAGAGCACTAAATCCTAGAGCAGCTTCATGCTGATGGAGTGAAATGTGACTTATAAAGCACACAGCTACTCCATGGAGTGCCCCGTGCTGAGCTTTCAAACATCCACGAGGTGCAGTGTAATCGCTTAGGCTTGTTAGAAGAGCCAGGTATTCAACCCTTTCTTAAACTAGGTGGAAGCAGCTACAGAGCATAGCTCAAAGGGAAGTTTGTTCCAAGCCACTGGTCCAAAGTAGGAGAAGGTCCTCAATTAACCCGTGGTATCTTGGCTGGAGCTCCATTGGCTTCCCTTTCCGGCCTGCATAATCTTCAAAACCTGCTGCACAATTTAAAGCCATCATGACCAGCACCCACTAATGTTGCAGACAAAATCAGCATCTCTGGTATTTCTCAACACACCCTCAGCCAGGACACCATCAGACTGCAGACTAAGAAGTGTATGTGACAGCAAGCACTAATGGGGTCAGAACCCCACAGCTGACCCTGTGCTTTGTTTCCGGTTGACTGGGCTATACTTCTTGCGTGGGTGTATGTGGCATTTCTATGGCGCAAACCTAGCCAAAAAGGCAGCGCAGCGTTGTACAGAGAAAATGACCAGCATAATGTAAACGAGCAATAAGAGGAGCAGTTGGTTTGTGGACTGTTAATGTATTGTGATGTGGCACTCTTGAAAAAGGTGCGTCTTCAACTCAACTGCAAGGACCCAAAACATTTCCCGATCACTGACATAATCTGTGGCTGAAGAGAGAGAGAGAGTTGTTTAATTTAATGTGTAAGTTCTTAGACAATGCTGGCAGTATAGATTGGCCTGTAGTTTAATTGATCAGTAGGGTCAGTTGAGGGTTTATTCAATAGGGGCAGAATTTTAGCCTGCTTCCACGACACAGGGACTATTGCGGAGGACAACAATGCAGGTTTGGAGGATCAGCTGGAGATCCTGATTTTAGACCACATATCGCCGCCAGATGCCTCCAAGGGAACATGCTGGAAATTTAAGAGTGAGGTCATAGTGGAAGAGGCTGGGCTGGAACATACTGTCCCCATCGGACTCTCCACTGTCTGGACATCTGATGGAGGTTATGTGATCATATTTCTTCAGGCCCTGGATGAGACGTTGTGGCGATTCAGAAGGAGGGACACTGAGGCGGGAGCGTGGTAAAGAGGGTTTTATTTTTATAAAGGTCTTTTTACGTCTCTGGGTGAGTCTTTCTCTGGCTAAAGCTGCTGGATCCAAGGTGTCAGCTAGGGTGTTGGACCGTCCTGGACTTGCACGCCGGCGCTCTGGTTCTCTGGGGGCGCGGTCGTCGTCTCTCGCCGTGTTCCAGCGCCACATGCGGGGAGAAAAGGACACTCTCAGTAAGACGTTCAATGGTTGATAATTGCCCAAGAGGGAACCGGGGAAGTGAAGACACCGGTGTATCTATTTACACTCTGTGTTAGGCATGGTGAGGACACTCTGTGCGGAAAGGTGGGGTAGCCAAGAAGTAACAAGCATTGGAAATGCAATAGGTCTCGCAGCATTAGAGTTAGTGCTTTTAGAATTGTTTATGGGTTTTTTTGTAAATCTTTAGCATTTTTGTTTCCTGTAGCCAATGCTAAAGAATTAAAAAAAAAAAACCATAAACATTTCTAAAAGCTCTAACTCAAATGCTCCGAGACCTATTCCACTGTGTGAGGGTGAGTGAGGGTGAGTGAGGGTGAGTGAGGGTGAGTGAGGGTGGGTGAGGGTGAGTGAGGGTGAGGGGTTGAGGGTGAGTGAGAGTGAGGGTGAGTGAGGGTGAGGGTGAGTGAGGGTGAGTGTGAGTGAGGGTGAGTGAGGGTGAGTGAGGGTGAGTGAGGGTGAGGGGTTGATGTTGAGGGTGAGGGGTTGAGGGTGAGTGAGGGGTTGAGGGTGAGTGAGGGTGAGGGTGAGTGAGGGTGAGGGGTTGAGGGTGAGTGAGAGTGAGGGTGAGTGAGGGGTTGAGGGTGAGTGAGGGTGAGGGTGAGGGGTTGAGGGTGAGTGAGGGTGAGGGGTTGAGGGTGAGTGAGGGTGAGGGTGAGTGAGGGTGATGGGTTGAGGGTGAGTGAGGGTGAGGGTGAGTGAGGGTGAGGGGTTGAGGGTGAGTGAGGGTGAGGGTGAGTGAGGGTGAGGGTGAGTGAGGGGTTGAGGGTGAGTGAGGGGTTGAGGGTGAGTGAGGGGTTGAGGGTGAGTGAGGGGTTGAGGGTGAGTGAGGGTGAGGGTGAGTGAGGGTGAGGGGTTGAGGGTGAGTGAGGGACCGCAAAGCTATAGGGGGCAGAAATACCACAGGAGGGGGCTATAGCATAAATACCACTGGGAGTTGATAGAGCGGGAAAACGGCCAGAGATTTGCAGGGCAGAGAGAGCACCACAGCGAGACAGCAAGGTGCGAACTGTGTGAGATATTGTGACCGGCGCACGGTGGGGCATTCCCAGGGTAGAAACGCACTGGGACAGTGGCAGGACAGAGAACCCGCGCGAAGCTGGAATGGCAAGAAGATCTCTGGGGTTGGTATGGGTTGAGTACCACTAAGGCTGGTAGGAGGGGTGTACCACGTGAGACTGGGGAGTGTGAAATAGGAGCAGCTTTGTGAAAAACGCCGGAGGGTGGTCCGTGGAGAATTTGGAGATTATTGAAAGCATGGCGGCGCCCCCAGATGTTCTTGTTCTGCGTACAGTGTTGTGGACGCGCAAATAGCCGGAAATCCGTGAATTGCTCACGGCAGCAGCGGCGGTGTTGCAGGACTCCTGCATGGTGCTTGCCAGAACTTGGATAACTTCAGAGAATACGGATAAAGTACATTTCAATGCACGCAGGAGACTCCAGGAAAAGGTGCAAGGCGCACCGAAAATGGAACTGCCTGACAGGATGCAGATTTAGAAGGTCGCGTGCCAAATGCAAATAATTAAGACAGTGCTGCATTCCGTAATGTAGCCCGTGAAGCAGCATGCTGGAACAATGACAGAGGGATCTGCTTAGCAAAACAGTCATTCCAGGGAAAACAGCATGACCAGGCGAGAGCAGAATGCTGTGACGCACTTAAAGCAGGCATGGAAATTCTGCCAGGCTAACTCAATCTATCTTCGATGATTCAAGTCTCTTCTGCAGGTAAAGATTACGAAGCGGACGGCACATGAGCGTTTGTTATAATGCAAACCGCTCGAGCTAACTCGACAGACGTCTGAAGCAGGACCAGGGCGCCTAGAAGACCACCCGAGGTGATACACAGTGGTATGCAAGGGATGGCACCCACTCATTCGATCTCACGCAGGTTCACATAATAACAGCTCTCTAACACTCTAGGTCAAATTTTGAAGTGCATATTAGGGAGTCAGGGAGGAGATATGGTGGTGGTGGGGGGGAGGGGGGGTAGTGTTGCTAAAGGAGATTTTGAAAATCGTCAGGTCATTTAAGATATAAATGCGCGAGCGATAAGGATTAACACAACCAAGAATGGGGAAATGAAGCAAAATACACGCAGAATGGGGCAAGTGGCAAGACAAACTTGAAACAAAAGGGGGAGGGTAAGGGTTCGTAGGCATGCTATAGATGCCGATCCTGCCACGCCTCTGTAGCAAACTAGAAACTATATGGTAGGCAGGGACATTCGGAAAGATGTCAGCTACTTTAGGCAGTGTTCTATCTACCGTAACAGCATAAAAATTTTTTTTTAAAACGGTTCGACTTAATGGTTTGACGGTAAGAGCTGTAATTTTAAGTACTGAAAAATAGAGCTTGTGCAAAATTCCATGAAAAATAAACTGGAAATCTTTAGATTTATACAGCAGCTGAGGAAATTGCCCACTTATTTTCATTTTTTTCCATTTCAAAATACTTATTTTTTTTCACGCTGCATACAGACATGTAACATAATTTTGTTAAAGATTTGATCCAAACTTCAAGTTACCGGCAATATTTTCCATTATACAGAAAACCATGGCAGTTCACAGCAGCTGTGCTTTAATGTACAACAAATCGGGAATCTTTTTTTATTCCACTGATACATTTGCCTTTTAGCGGAATTGGAAGTAACATTTTCTTAACAGCTAAGGTGTGTTTAAATTGTGCCTGTGGTGGTGGGCCCGCACACTCGATGGTGACCCAGAGCTAAACAGAGAAAGACAGAAAACGAAGAAAGACCGAGGAAGATATAGATAGAAAAACAGTCACAAAGGAAGACAACAAAGATGAAAACAAGACGGAGGGAAGAGAGGGGAGGGGGGAGGAGAAATGCGACACGGCGGGAAGGGGAGGGGGCGGAGCGGGTACAATAAACAAGACGGAGGGAAGAGAGGGGAGGGGGGAGGAGAAGTGCGACAGGGGAAATGCGAGACGGCGGGAAGGGGAGGGGGCGGAGCGGGTAAACAAAGACGGACGTGCACGCGCTTTTAAGCTCAATGTGTCAGGTCCTAGCCTTCGCGCCTGCATTGCGAACTACATTTCCCAGGGATTGCGGGCCAAGAACTACACTTCCCATGATCCTTTGCGGCCCTCGCGATATAGCGTTACCGAGCGGCTTGCTCAGAGCTAGTGATTCTGGATTCCCCAGCGGGAGCGGCTGCTCTCCGTTCCGGTGCTTCGTCCCAGGAGCGAGGTCTGCGTTTGTGTGTCAGCGCGGAAGACTTTTCCTGGCTAGGTATTCGTTCTTGATTGTGTGCCTTTGTTTGCTGGCTCCTCAAACTGTAAGTGAGTCAAACTTTACCTCGGACAGGCTCTGCAACTCTTAGAGCTGGTGCTGTCACAACGTCTGTGGACACGGCGTGTTTATTTTACGTTCTTTGTTTCTTTCTTGACTACGGTGCGTCAAGTGGCGGAATGAAGGGGGGAGATTTCTCCTCATTGCCGTCATGAATTCCTGAGGTGTGTTTAAACCTCGTATTTGGATTACAATTCCCAAAGCGGAAAGCAGTGGCAGTGTGCTACACTTCACCGTGTTTGGTTGGGTCTGCTTAAAGGGAGGTCACATGTTCAAAGCAAGGATTTCAATGAAGTAATTGATATCGCACTTTGTGGAAACAGGCCTCTGCAGTATACCCCTAGTAGCTTGCATAACTTGATCTGCTGGATAGCAGGAACTGATGATCGTGCTGATCTTTCTTGGTGTTAGACATTTATTGAGGAAGAGTGTTACCACTCTGAGGGTGTGTGGAATTAACATACCATTAATAGATAATGTACCTGGTGTGCTCATCCTGTATATGTTAACTGTGTTCCTTGTGTTGCATAGGGATTGGAGGAAAGGGATGAAGGTCGTCGAGCGGAGAATGATTCATGTTTGATGCAGGTGATTAGTTCTTCTAGCGAGACTTTAATGAGAGTAGTCTTAAGGAAATGTGCTAACCTGTTCTTTTGTTTTACAGCTTCCTTTCCCTGCTGCCCCCTCCTTTCCTTCCTTGGGTTTTCCCCGTTTACGGGGTTTTTCCCTCACCGTATCACCCGAACACCCTGTGCATTTCAGTCAGGGTGTTTGGGAGGTCCGGAGGTGGAGCTTATTGCTGCGAATGAATCCTGCAGAGTGCTGATCCTGACACAATGCGCATGCGCATTGAGCTTAAAAGTCACGGGCACTGCAAGGAATCGCCACGATTCCTTGCAGTGTGGATAAAGAGCGGATAAGTCCCAATACTCTCGCCTTGCTCGATGCGCATGCGCATCGACAGGCGAGACCTAAAAAGGGGGGGATGTGAGGGAGAAAAAAGGGGCGAGGAAAGCAGTCAGGAAGAAGGGGGGTCTCTGTACATCTCTACACGGAGGCGGAGCGTGGCTGGGCGCTGAGCGATAACGTTGGCCTCCTGGCTCTGTCCCTCGGTCGGCCTCGCTTCCTTTGACTCGCTCTCCACTCTTCTCCGCGTTGGCTCGCTCTCCGCTCTTCTCCACGTTGGCTCGCTCTCCGCTCTTCTCCTCCTCGGTGTCGAAGCACCCCGGACTTCCTCCTTCCGGGCTTCTTAGCAGCCTGATTGGTAGTGCGTCACCTAGGGGCATGTCTGCTTCCCCTCCTCTCATTGGTAGATACCGCAATGACGCTGTAGGGGGGTGTGTCTCTGACTCGAAGCCGGCCCCGTAAAAGTTACATGCCTCTCCTTGCGTCTCGGGCTGCTCCCACCAGCTGAGAGAGTCTGTCTCCCACGGTTCCTGGGACGATGAAAGAGAGGCAGGACATGAGTTATGTTTCCACCAGTCGTGAACCAGGGTAGAGTTCGATACCCTCCCAGCCTCCCTGCTACAGACGTGCTGCATCATGTAGGATGCCCTTAGTGGGTGCCAGCGTGGAGTCTGGGAGGTCATGGAGTATGGCGTTACCACCACCCACATGTGCGAGTACGAAGGCTTCAACAGCAATTCTGAAATGGCTTTTCAGACCAATAGTTGCACTGTCCTTAGAGAAGAGAGCTGGTACCAGTCTGCTTCTGTTTTGTGGTAATGTGCTACTTCAGGATGAGATCCATGCCCAGGGTGAACATAAGTGACTTGGCATTCAGTGGCAGTGGGGTTAGAAGTCGGTCAACTTGCATATAATTGAGCCAGGTTTGTACTGTTCTCTTTTTCTACACAAATAACAGGAATTCTATCTTCGTTGGGTTTATCTTCAAGTAAGTGCCGAACATCAAGGCCATGATGATGTACAGGTAGTATGTGAAGTGTTGAATATCTAAAGCAGACACTATTTTCATGTAATGGGGAATCCTGATGCTGTTAGCTGTGAGAAGAGCACCAAGCTTCTCCATCTAGAGCTTGAAGATGACGGCAGACAGTATGGAACCATTTGAGAATCCATGGGTGATGGGAACCTGAGACCTGGAAGCGCCCATGCGAACTAACTGGTGATGGTTGGAAAGTAGGAGGTGATCCTGTGAAGGAGAAAGTCAGTGAATCATATTTGAGACTCAAGGCAACGTATTAGGGTGGGGTGGTCAACTGTGTTTTATTTTACTCATTAAGAGGAAAGCTTGAATTATGGTGGCCAATACTGCATCTGTTTAACGAGTGAGGCAATGCCGAGTACTCTAAACAAGCATTGGCATTGCCAATAGGTCTCGCTTGTGGGACCTTATAAGCACATCTTCCACCTCATTATTTTGCAGCCTAGGCACATGTTCCAATGCCGCCCAGCGAGTGGCGCTGTTTCCTCACATGAGGTAAAGAAGGAAGAGAAATGCACGGCCGTGAAAGTGGCTCTCGGGGCGCATTCCTTTGAAGTGTCGGGTCTGATGCAATTATGCGAGGCAGGCTGGTTAGGAAGCAAATGGCAAGGGAAGGAGGCTGAGGCTTTGATGTGGGGAGTCACAAGTGAAGTGAATAATTAGGGGAGGAGAACTGGCAGGCTGATAGGCAGAAGGCTCAGGCAAGCTCGTGCACGAAGGAGCTTGCTGTCACGTGATTCACGTGAACTTAAAGAAAACTGCAGCCCAAGAAGCCCTTGGTTTCACGAGGATTTTGGCTACTTGAATTCTCGCTCCGCTCGATGCGCTTGCGCGCATCGATAGGTCGCGAGACCTAAAAATGCGTAATACCCTGGGGGCACTTATCTTCAACCCCTGTCCCTGCCTGGCTGACTTATGTCACTCTAATTTGCTGAGCCAGACCACTTATTTATGTCAATGTGCAGAAACTCCTGTTTCTCTCCAGTCTAGCAACAATGTACAACTGGGCAGAGAAGAACTACTAAGCTCTTAATAGTAATAGCACACAGAAAACATAGTTCAAGCCAGACACGTGACATGGAGGTCATCAGCTACTGAGAACCCCCATCAGCACACCTTACACAAATCACTGATTTAACCACAAAGTGGAAAAAAATTCGATAGAAAATTCAACAGGCCAAAGCCGTCCAATCAGATAACGTTTTAATATTTATGGATGCTATATATTATATAGCATCCATAAATATTAAAACAAGCATTGGCAATGACAATAGGGCTGACTTTAAAGTAATGTGTATAGTGATGTAAAACATTACAAGTAAAAAAGAATGTGAACACATTTGTGGGAAGTAAAGAGCTGTAGAATAATAGAGTGTAGGTTAAAAAGTCAGGTGACGGTTGCACTGTCATGCCAGACCTAAAAATCATTGTAGGTTAATGGTTTCCCTACTCCCACTTGTGCTGCTGCCACGGAAAAACAAATGATCTAGTTATTTAACACACTTTAGCATGCCAACGTCATGTGTATGCCCCTGATAGTTCAAGCTCAACCACCTGGGTAAACAAAATGACCACAGCTGCTTGGACGGCAAGCACTTTTTTGTGGAAGCGCACGATTTCTGCCCAATCACAGCATGTACTCCTGGCGGCTAACACGTGAGTAGAGCAAGAGCCCCTCTTTAGTGATACCCATAATTGTCTGGCTACAGCTACGCTCTCAAGTCAAACTATAACAACGACGAAAAATCAAAATATGTAAATTACCTCTCATAACACAACATATCTATAAATACAACCAGGTACATTTCTGCTTTAGACTACTCTGGGCTTGACAGCTGCTTTGATCTAAGTTAGTATATTTAACCTATTGCGATACATATTGCAGAAGATCCTAACAGATCTACTCTAACTAGAGTTAACTCCCCAAGTACTGTTTTCGTAAAATTAGCATCTCCCTAAAGGACTACCCATTTGTGGTTGCAAGTGGTTGCACGAGGCCATTTGACTGTTTCTCTGGTGAAACGCTCTATTTTACGTTGTTTTTGTCACAAAATAAGAGAAATGTTTAAAAATATAGCTATCTGAAATTGGTGGTAGTACAACAAAAAGCTGTGTGCAGGACACTTATAATGTAAACATTCTTAACAAGCCATGAGGCACATTAACGATCACAAATGAAGCTAAATCTGATTTTTTTTTTATGCGCACGCCCTAAAACTGACAAGTCACAGCCTCTCCAGCTCATGGCACTGAGAAGGCTCCACATGGAACTGGTGACAGGGCCACACTTCCACCCCAGCTGATACCAGCAGCAGAGGGCACGGACAGACACCTCCCTGCCCACAGACAGGCGCCTAGAAGAGAAGGCACCGATGTGTGCACAAATCAGTTCTTCAAAGAGAGAGATCCAGTCGAGTCGGCAGGCTCTTGGGCTCTGTCTGTGGGGGGCAGTGATAAACACGCTGGAATGACAGGGGGCTGCGCCCTGTGCCTTCCCCTGGCATCTCTGGGGCCCCAGAGAGTGGCATCATACTGCACTGGGATGAAGCACTTGCAGGTGACTGCACAGAGAATGTAAAACGATACAAATAAGTAAATAAAAGGCAAGACTCGTATGAGATTTTTGTAGAGCTGTTTGCCATAATCATAGGCTGGACACCTCCTTTGTTTACCCTTTACAATTGGTAACTAAACGACTATATTTATGGTCACCTGTTACAACTTTCATTGACGCAAGTGCTAAAAGCAACCTCCAGCTACAACCATCTGAACAATTCTGTATTCCACTGATGGATGTTAAGGTTGCATCTATATTGTTTTATTTATTAGTCCAATTCATGAACTGTTGATTGTAATGGTCTTATTTTGTACTGATATGATATTGCTATTTCGTATTGCATGTGGACACCTTCATTATTCTCAATAAAAAAAAAATCTGAACTTAAAAAAAAAAAGGCAAGACTCGAGGCTGGAGTCAGAAGAGATGGACGGGTACAGACTCCGGGTGGAGCTGAGCCGCGGGCCCTGCAGGCTCCTCACACCGCGGGGTCCAGGGGGGGGGGGGGGTCACCCCGAGTTCTTGGGACTGCACCCCCTGAGCCCCCGCACTCACCCGGTAGTTGAACTTCATGCTGAGGCTGTACTTCAAATGCTCATACACACATGCAGCACCGTGCACGGGATCACTTCCGGGATACTAGGAAACACTTCCGGGGCACGGACCGGCTATTGACTCTAAGAACTAGAGCGGTATCGTAGATATCATAATGTGCCGCTACAGTCTGTTAGAATCAGCCATTTTAAAACGTAGCAGGGTGAATATGTACGTAAGCTCGGCCCATGCTTGAGTTAAGACACCACTGCTACTAACTATAGTTTTTAGACTATTGCTAGTCCGTCTTCAGCGGGAGCTCGGCGGCCATCTTGGAAAGGTGCACTTCCATGGATGGTTCACCTTCGTGTTCTTCAAACAGTGCATTTGGCGGCCATCTTGGGGAGGTGCACGTCCTTGGTCCAGCTTCCCGTTCCTCACAGCAGTGCAGCTGGCGGCCATCTTGGAAGGGTCCCATTCCTGGTGCCTTACCACATTGCAGGCAAGATGATGGACGGAATGTTGCACAATGGCAAAACATTCACCCCCAGTCACAGATCTGGGTTGAATCCATTGTTATTTTGCTCACCACGCCACCCCAGTTCAGACATGGCCATATGCAAATCAGTCTTGACCCTGTGCCTCTTGGGAACAGTCCAGCCCGAACTGCCAAGCCATGTCTTTCCTGGACCGGAATCAAGCATCCTAGGACCGGTTTCTGTCATTGCAGTCGTCTTCAGCCCGGCTTGCTTGACTCCAGTGGCTTAGTGAGCAAGGGACCCACGTCTGGGCACACCCTTCCCACATAGGGTGAACAGCAAAACACACACGATGATGGACGGAATGTTGCACAATGGCATAACATTCACCCCCAGTCACAGACCTGGCTGAAGACAGCTGATCCCCGTCACAATGGAGCGCGCACGTAGACAGACACACACGCGGGCACACACAGACACACGAGCACACACACGCCGCCTCCCCCCCTGCTGGCGCACACACACACAAGAGTACACAGAAAGTGCCGATCTTACCTTGCGCATCACCTGTCACTTGCAAAAACCCATATCCCTCTGTCTGGAGCGCTGTTGTTGGCAGCCTATTGTACCCGGGAGATAGGCATGGCCCGAGCAAAGAAAATGCACCACTAATCCCCTGCCAAACCAAGTTAACCCGTCATTGCGCATGCGCAGTACAGACCCGGCGCAGGCGCACTCCTGCCAATTGCTGTCCGATGGGCAAAATAAGAGTCTGGCCTGGCAGGGAACAGGTAAGAAGCAGCCAGAAGGAGGGGAAACACCGGGGTGGCTCAGGGCAGGGGCTGCGCATTAGAGGGAGGGCAGTCAACGCTCGTGGCTGGCCGTGCACGGGCAACGCTTGTTAAATTAGCAATTACAGCCGACGGTATTCGTTCTGCTCTTACCAATAAGATGCCGACATGTTCTATATTGGTCTTGTGATGTGGCTTCATTCAACGTAAACAAAACAGCAAACTCCTTCTCCTGGTCCTTGGGTTCTCTCGCTATCGAGCTGTGCATAAAATCCATCATTAACGTGCCCTTCTTTTTGACCTTCGCCTACAGCAGAAGAAAGTTGGAGACACTCCCCGAGCAGCGACAGCAGCGGGCAGCCATTATTAAGAGTCCATTCACGTCTTCGGTAAATAGCGGGGCTGGGCAGCAGCTGGGCCTGGGCAGGGAACTGTAGTTTTAACTTATGGTCACCTCGAAAATAAATATTTGTTTAACAATTTTGTTATTTACTAGGTACCATGTCAATCGCTGCAGTGCCATTTTGAGTCCAAAAGTTAGTTCAGTGTTTCTCTTAATAAATATGTTAATCTAGCGCAACTGAAGGAAGTAATTTAGCACACAACCGGTTTTCAATTTTCCTTTCTTGTAAAAATACATCTTGGATTACTGGCAGCTTTCAAAAACAGTTTATTGAGCCGGATCAAGGATAAACATTTAGTATATCATTGAAGGTTGAGGACTGATACCTGCCTGGCACAGTACCGTGAGGCAGGGAAATCAGTACGAATGAAAAAGACAAGACACAATAGTTTAGCTTTAGCTCTTGCGGACTTTGTAGCGTGTTCATGAGGTTGTTCAGTAGAGCATGTAGTGTGTGTCTATGTCTTACAGACTGCTTCATAGTCCAGCAGAAGGAACATTTTCTCTCCATGCAATGTGCTTATTCTCTATCTATGACAAATTGTGTGCAGATCTGATCGGGCCGATGTTCACAGCTCTGCCGCTGCTGTGTGTTCACAGAGAGCACATCCATTCTTCAGGTCTGTAACTAGTGACTAATTCCAGCCTTGGTCGGAGTAGAGAGTATACAAATGTTTTCGAGCCACATTTACTGTGTAATTTATCAACTTACCATGTTTATTACAAAGAGGGGAGATAACGTGCAGGAAATGGTCAACACATTTTCAATAACGACTTGCTTGCTGCAATGATGTCTGCCCTGCCACCATTTACTTCGGACCCTCACCCTCACACACCCTCACTCACCCTCACTCACCGTCACTCACCCTCACCCACCCTCACTCACCCTCATACCTTCACCCCCTCACCCTCACACACCCTCAACCTCACACACGCTCACCCACCCTCACCCTCACACCCCTCAAACCCCTCACACCACCACACACCCTCAGAACACACACCCCCTCACCCTCACACACCCCCTCACCCTCACACCCCCTCACCCTCACACCCCCTCACCATCACTCACCCTCTCACCATCACTCACCCTCTCACCATCACTCACCCTCTCACCATCACTCACCCTCTCACCCTCACTCACCCTCACACACCCCCTCACCCTCACACCCCCTCACCCACCCTCACACACCCTCACTTACCCTCACACATCCTCTCACCCTCACACACCCTCATCTGCCCAGGATCACAGTTTGGTGAATCGCGGTCACCTGGCCAATAATGCACACAATGCAGTATCCCTTCGCGCCAGACAAAGCCCTTTGACTCTGAGATTCCGAGTATCATTTTGTCTTGCTTTCCCATAGGTCTCGCATTTGCGAGAGTTTAAGCTATTGACATTGTAAATGACAATGTCTTTTATTTGTCTGTTTTACAAACTAACACAAATAAAAGGCATTGTCATAGCTCAAACTCTCGCAAATGCGAGACCTATTGCATTGCAAATGCTTGTTACTGTAGTGGAGAGGAAAACATTGCTATGGGACTTAAAATGAAAAATTCTACTATAACATCATCCCTAATAAATGTGCACCTCCTTTGACCGATAACAAATATATAACGAGGAAACTATGCTGGATACCAAATTTCAAGAGGTACCACACTACGTTACAGTAGGGAAGGTGTTGGAATTGTAAATCACACTATTCCTTAGCTTAGAGCGCCATCCAGTGCAAGTCATTGTAATGACTTGTGTTGTAATGCCCGCTTTGTAAAGGTATTGCAGTGTGAAGACTGTGATGTAACCGATGTAACCAATGTTTCCCATTACTACTGGCAGGGGAGACACTCTGCTGTGGACCTGCTGACATTGAAAGGTTTTCTTTTTAGAAGTGGCAGTGAAAGCACTCTGGAGAAGAGGACACTACCCTTCTAACTGGTGTAAGTGTACGCCACCACCCCCCTTTACATAAGTATTTAAATGGTCTCTGCCACCCGTGTATACTAGGTTTTAATGGCAGCTCCTCTCACTCCATATGAGGAATCCGCCACCCCTGATCCCCTACTGAAGCGAGGTCTCTGAACCTCTGGAGCCAATTTGACAATGGCATGCATTGAGTATTGACTACTCCCGCTCCCTTGATTAACGCACGGTTAATTCCATGATTGTACATAGCCAGCACAGTCTTGTGAATTACGGTTATTGTGTGCACTACCTTGGCACACTACCATTTATACCTAGGCAGATGAGCCTGACACGCCCACGGTACTAAGGTTGCCCTCCCATCCTGAAGAAGACCCGCAAGCTGAGGCCCCCACTTAACCCAGAGCAATTAGTTGGGTCGAAACGTTGACGCCCCTCAATACCACACTTGGACCACAAACTCCCCCATTGTGGAAACGTGCCACATGAAAACTTTGCACTGTGTTGCTTATGTGAAACAATGATGTTTGAATACTAAATGTGGCCAAGATCAAAAGTGACTGAGATCTGATGACGAGTCTATTTTAAAACACCAACCTTTGCCTTTTCTACTCACCTTTCATCACTTGAGCACTACTTTCTTGCACGTTCTCGGTAGTAACCTCCTTGGTGTACCACTTGTGTCTATAAGTAAATGAATTTTCAATTTACTGTTGAAATACGGTGGAAATTAAAAATCTTTTTCTTTTCAAAAAACATATCGGTCTTGGTTGTTGCACCACTAGCCTAATGTTTGTATTAAATACTGTAAGCAATTAATGTTGACGCTCCAAAACCAAGGTGTTAGAAAGGCGACCCCGGGGGCGGCAGAAGATGTCTGACTGACCACCCCTAGGTTCACCTCTCCTTCGAGAAATAGCCGAGCGGTACGGAGGGGCCTCCTGAATGAGGGCCCTCCCCGAGGATTGTACAGCAGAGTAATCACAACACTACAAACGGGCACCACACAATAGGTCAAGTTCCTAAGCTTTTATAGAGAATAAAGGTTGCTGGTTCTTGGCAGTATATACAGATGGATCGAGGGATCCGTAAAGTCTCGACAAGGGGGGTAGGTAGCGGGACAGTCTAGCTTCTGGGCGGAGGAAGGGATACCCTACGCACAGCTCTCAATCCTCGAGCTGGGGGGTTCCGAGGGGTTCGAGCCGCGGCAGCGCCAGCAAGCTTTCAGATGGTTTAGCAAGGTAGGCCGCGGCAGCGCCAGCAGGCTCTCGGATGGTTCAGCAAGGTAGGCCGCGGCAGCGCCAGCAGGCTCTCAGATGGTTCAGCAAGGTAGGCCGCGGCAGCGCCAGCAGGCTCTCAGATGGTTCAGCAAGGTAGGCCGCGGCAGCGCCAGCAGGCTCTCAGATGGTTCAGCAAGGTAGGCTGCGGCAGCGCCAGCAGGCTCTCAGATGGTTCAGGTTACCGGAGATGAGTTCGTCTGGTGTCGGCCGTGACAACGTCAACAGAGCTTCCAGTCCAGGATACAACTGGCGTCCTACTCCGGGGCTGGCCCAGATATAGGACGGGGGTCCTTTGATGTCCGGACCCTCGCGCCTGGGGGCCAGAGGGGCCGGGATGATGGTGTCCAGACACCCAGCAGGGGGGTGGAGCCAGCGCCCAGGGAGGCCGGAGGGCGATCGATACCAGGCGTCCGGGGACGGCTGGAGGCCCATCGAAACTCCTCTTCCTCCGGGGTCTGTCGAGTGGCCACTCGACCACCTGGGTGGATCTTGGTGCCTCGATGTCGGGGCTTCGCCGGGGCCGAGGCCACGTGGTCGTGACGTGGTGGGCCCAAGATGGAGTCGGGCACGGGCTCGTGCTTAGGTCGTGATGGGCCTACGCTGGAGCCAGGCCGGGGATGGGGGACCGGGATGGTAGCCGGACCGGTGGTGTTGGGTCGTGCAGGATCGGGCCGAAGGGGCCGTCCGAGGTCCGGTGGAGGGCTGATGTTGTTCTGGGCCCGCCATGCGGGAGCGGTAGGACCACGCCAGGAGGCCGGGTCCAACACACGTCCCCCCCAGCTGAAGGCAGGGGAGAGTCACCCATCTTCTTGGGGATTCTCCTCGCCGAGGCGGAAGAATCGGGACAGGCCGTCAGCATTGGCGTGGTCGTTGCCAGGGCGATGCTCTACAGTGAAATCCATCCCCTGCAGTGAAATGGACCAGCGCAGCAGTTTCTGGTTTTCTCCCCGCATCTGCATTAACCACCGCAGGGGCTGGTGGTCTGTCTGGACTCGGAAGTGGGTGCCGAAGAGGTAGGGCCGGAGCTTCTTGAGGGCCCACACCACGGCGAAGGCTTCTCTCTCGATGGTGCTCCATCGCTGTTCTCTTGCCAGTAGGCGTCGGCTGATGAAGGCCACAGGCCGGTCGATTCCTTCGGGGTTAACCTGTGACAGGACCGCCCCGATGCCGTGCTCTGAGGTGTCGGTTTGGAACACAAACTCTCTGTTGTAGTCGGGTGCCTGGAGCACAGGGGCGGTGCACATGGCAGTCTTCAGAGTCTCAAAGGCTGCCTGGCACTCGGGGGTCCAGTGCACCTTCTTGAGGTCAGTTCTGTGAGGGGCCCCACAATGCTCCCGTAGTTCTTTATAAATCGCCGATAATATCCAGTGAGCCCCAGGAAGGCTCGGACGGCGGTCTGGGTGACCGGGGGCTCCCAGGCCGGATGGCGTCTATCTTTGGTTGGAGGGGAGCCACTTGGCCGCTCCCCACTTGGTGTCCCAGATAGGTCATGGACCCTTGGCCTATCTGGCACTTGCTGGCTTTGATGGTGAGTCCGGCCCGCCGAAGGGCCGTCAGGACTGTCCAGAGGTGGGTCAGGTGCTCATCCCAGTGGAGGCTGTACACGGCAATGTCATCGAGATAGGCGGCGCTGTACTCCTCTAGACCGGCCAGCACCTGGTTCACTAGTCTCTGGAAGGTTGCCGGTGCGTTCTTCATGCCAAAGGGCATCACTTTGAAGTGATAGTGGCCATCTGGTGTCGAGAAGGCCGACCGCTCTTGTGCACACGGGGTAAGGCCAATCTGCCAATACCCCGCCGTGAGATCGAAGGTGCTGAGGTATTTGGCGGCCCCTAGGCGATCGATCAATTCATCCGCCCTGGGGATGGGATGGGCGTCGGTCCTGGTGACTGCATTCAGTCCCCTGTAGTCAACACAGAACTGGAGCTCCGGAGCTGTCCCGGGGGTGGCCGCTTTAGGGACCAGGACAACGGGACTGGCCCAGGGACTGTTGGAGGGTTCGACTACCCCCAGAGCTAACATCTTGGCCACCTCGGATTGGATGCAGGCCCGAACCCGGTCGGGCACTCGAAAAGCTCGGTGTTTTACCGGCGGGCTGTCTCCTGTGTCCACATCGTGGACACACCACCGGGTGACCCCCGGAGTGAGGGAAAACAGATCCGCAAACTGCCCCAGCAGCTTCCGGCAGTCCTGTTGCTGCTCTGGGGTCAGTGTAGAGGAGAGCCGGACCCCTTCGAAGGAGCCGTCTTTCTCGGGGTGCTGAGGAGATCTGGTAGGGGTTCGGAGTCGTCTTCAGCTCCGTCATCGGTCGCTAGCAGCAGGCTCAGTTCAGTGCGTGCAAAGTGTGGCTTGAGCCGGTTAGCGTGCAGAACCCGGAGGGGGTTCCTGGGGGACTCCAGGTCTACTAGATAGGTGACGGGGCTCTTGCGCTCCACCACTTCGAAGGGCCCCGTCCACTTGTCCTGGAGGGCGCCAGGTTCGACCGGGGACATGACCCAGACCTGCTGGCCCGGCTCGAATTCGATGGACGAGGCGTTCTGGTCAGACCAGCGTTTCATCTCCTCCTGACTAGCCTCCAGGTTGGCCTCGGCAAGTTCCCGGAACTTCCGAGTCTGATTGCGGAGTGTCAGGAGGTACCGGTAGACATCAGGTGGGGCATCTCGAACGGCTGTCTCCCAGCCTTCCTTGACCAGGCTGAGGGGGCCTCGGACCGGGTGTCCGTACAAGAGTTCGAAAGGGCTGAACCCCAGGGACTTCTGGGGTACCTCTCGGTAGGCGAACAGGAGGCAAGGTAGCAGGACATCCCATTTGCGCCTGAGTGGTTCTTCTAGGCCCTTGATCATCCCCTTCAAGGTTCTGTTAAATCGTTCCACTAGTCCATTTCCTTGGGGATGATACGGGGTGGTGAATTTATAGGCGACCCCGCACTGTTGCCATAGGGACCGCATATGCTTCGAGATAAAGTTGGAGCCCCGATCACTCACGACCTCTCGGGGGAAGCCGACTCGGGAGAAGATGCTCATGAGGGCTCGGCCCACCACGGGGGCCGTGATGGTTCGGAGGGGGATGGCTTCGGGATAGCGAGTAGCATGGTCTACCAGGACGAGGATGAAGCGGTGCCCCTGTGAGGTGCGAGGGTCCAGGGGCCCTAAGATGTCTATTCCCACTCGCTCGAAGGGGGTAGTCACCACGGGGAACGGCTGGAGCGGGGCTTTGACCTTGCCCCCGCTCTTCCCGCTGGCTTGACAAGTCGGGCAGGTCCTGCAGTGGTTATGCACATCGGTGCGCATCTTTGGCCAGAAGAAATGGGTCACCAGGCGGCTGTAAGTTTTGTCCTGCCCCAGGTGCCCGGCGAGGGGCACATCATGTGCTAAGTTCAGGAGGAAGTCTCTGAATCGGAGGGGTACGACCAGTACCCGGCCGGCCCCTAGTTCAGCAATCTTTTGCTCACTGTAGAGAAGGTCGTTGTCCCAATAAATCCAGTGGGACCCCGCGGGGTCTCCAGCTGCTTGAGTAGCGGCTTGCTGTCGAATCCCCTCGAGGGAGGGGCAGGTTTTCTGTTCCTGCCGGAACTGTTCGCGGGTGGGGCCACCTTCTTGGCGCCATTGAGCGAGTTCTGGGAGGTGGCCGAGCTCGGTGAGATCTTCTTGGTCGGGCCCTTGGGGGCCGTGTTCGGGGTCGGCGTCCTCGGGGACGACGGGCGGCAGAGGTGCGGGCCACTCCGGCTCCTCGGGGGGAGCTTCCCCGGCTGGGGTGGAGGCTCGGGCGATCATGGAGCGGGTGGTCGCACAGACCCACTCGGGAAGGCCTAGCATCCCCAGGTGCTCCCTTCGTTCAACGCTAGCCCAGGGGGAACTTTCCAGGTCGTTCCCAAGGAGGCAGTCCACGGGGGCATCGTCGCGGACAGTCACTTTCAGCACGCCCGACACTCCCCCCCACTCGAAGGGGATGCGGGCCATCTGGCACAAAGTCTCTGAGTTATCCGCGGACCGGACTGGGCACAGGACGTTAGGAAGGATCTGTTCCGGGGTCACCAGATGGCAGCGGACCGCCGTCACGCTGGCCCCAGTGTCGCGGAGGGCTTCGGTCCGGCGGCCATTGATGTTGACCCACTGGCGGTATTTCTGGGTGTTGCCGGGGATCGGGCCTCGGGGGATCAGGTCGTGAGTACCCAGGCATGCTAAGGTCATGGCGGCGGGCTCCCACTCGGCCTGCTCGAGGTTGTCGTCCTCCTCTTCACTCCTTTCTTCACCCAGGGCAGCGGCCGCGATCTGGCGGTTTGGGGACCGGTAGTGCCGGGTCGCTGATTCATCGGGCAGAGGGGGTCATTCGCATAATGACCCTGTCGCTGGCATCTGTGGCAGGTAACGTTCGGGCGGGGCCCTGGTCTGGCCGGGGGGCGCCCTCTCCGGCCCAGGGTTGGTGACGTGGGGGTAGGGGAGGACCCCTGGGGGGCGTCTCGACCCCGGCTCTGGCCGATTCCGCCGCCTCGTGGTCGGTGGTTCCCCGGGGATCCCCGGCCGTAGTCTCCCATCGGACTCCGGGGAACTCGGGTGCTCGCCCATCTATCCGCCTCGACAGCGAGTTTTCGTGGCTCAGTCAGTTTGCTGTCGAGGAGGTGTTGCCGGAGTTCGATGAAGCAGTTATTGGACAGATGTTCCCATAGAATGAGGTCGATCAACTGCTGGTAGGTGGTGACCAGGCAGCCTCTGATCCACCCTTCGAAGGCTCTGCTGTAAAAGTTCACGTACTCCACCCACGTGGTACCGGGGATTTTTCTGCAGTCTCGGAATCGCCGCCGGTACATCTCGGGGGTGAGTCCGTAGCGAGTGAGGAGGGCGGTCTTCATGTGCTCGTACGAGGTCATCTCGGTATCAGGGAGCTCCAGCAAGGCGTCTCTCCCTTCGTTGATAAACTTCCCCCACAGGCCGTCGCCCCAGTCCTTGAGGGGTACTCGATGGGCGGCCATGGCGACCTCGTAGGCTTTGAACCACTGTTGGATGTCGTCGTTCTTATAGTACTCCTTGATGACATCCTTGGGTATGTGCACTTTTGTGTCTACAGGGGGGGGGGGGTGAGGTCTTACCCCCGGCGGTGGCAGTCTCGTTTGCCTTGGCTTTAAGTTCCATTTCTTTGAGGACGCGCTCGTGCTCGAGCATGAGTTTTTTTTCCTCGAGGGCCAACTTTCTTTCTGCCAGTTGGATTTCTCCTTCTTGTCTGAGTCGGGCCAGATCCAACTCGTGGAGCCGGATCCTCTCTCGTTCTCAGGCCTCTTCGTGGGAGAGGCCCGTGTCTGGGTTTGCGGGTCTCCCTCCCGCTGGGTTCGTCTCAGCCCCCGGCCCTCCGTTCGGGCCCGGGTTATCTTCACCCGGAGGTGGCGCCTCGCCGGCGTCCACCCAGGCCTGCAGGGCCGATTTAAAGTCTTCTTTTGTGCTTAAGCCAGTGGTAGCGATGCCTAGGTCTTTGCAGAATTGCTTTAGCTCCTTGTGACTGTAGTCTTCCATTTTCTCTTTCTGGAATTCTGTGCTCATGGTCGCAGTGGGTTTCTCTGGGTAGCGAGTGAATCACTCGCTGTACGATCTGCGTGGGCTCGGATCCCGGCGCTTGCCACCAATGTTAGAAAGGCGACCCCGGGGGCGGCAGAAGATGTCTGACTGACCACCCCTAGGTTCACCTCTCCTTCGAGAAATAGCCGAGTGGTACGGAGGGGCCTCCTGAATGAGGGCCCTCCCCGAGGATCGTACAGCAGAGTAATCACAACACTACAAACGGGCACCACACAAGAGGTCAAGTTCCTAAGCTTTTATAGAGAATAAAGGTTGCTGGTTCTTGGCAGTATATACAGATGGATCGAGGGATCCGTAAAGTCTCGACAAGGGGGGTAGGTAGCGGGACAGTCTAGCTTCTGGGCGGAGGAAGGGATACCCTACGCACAGCTCTCAATCCTCGAGCTGGGGGGTTCCGAGGGGTTCGAGCCGCGGCAGCGCCAGCAGGCTTTCAGATGGTTCAGCAAGGTAGGCCGCGGCAGCAGGCTCTCGGATGGTTCAGCAAGGTAGGCCGCGGCAGCGCCAGCAGGCTCTCAGATGGTTCAGCAAGGTAGGCCGCGGCAGCGCCAGCAGGCTCTCAGATGGTTCAGCAAGGTAGGCCGCGGCAGCGCCAGCAGGCTCTCAGATGGTTCAGCAAGGTAGGCCGCGGCAGCGCCAGCAGGCTCTCAGATGGTTCAGCAAGGTAGGCCGCGGCAGCGCCAGCAGGCTCTCAGATGGTTCAGGTTACCGGAGATGAGTTCGTCTGGTGTCGGCCGTGACAACATCAACAGAGCTTCCAGTCCAGGATACAACTGGCGTCCTACTCCGGGGCTGGCCCAGATATAGGATGGGGGTCCTTTGATGTCCGGACCCTCGCGCCTGGGGGCCAGAGGGGCCGGGATGATGGTGTCCAGACACCCAGCAGGGGGGTGGAGCCAGCGCCCAGGGAGGCCGGAGGGCGATCGATACCAGGCGTCCGGGGACGGCTGGAGGCCCATCGAAACTCCTCTTCCTCCGGGGTCTGTCGAGTGGCCACTCGACCACCTGGGTGGATCTTGGTGCCTCGATGTCGGGGCTTCGCTGGGGCCGAGGCTGGGGCCGAGGCCACGTGGTCGTGACGTGGTGGGCCCAAGATGGAGTCGGGCACGGCCTCGTGCTTAGGTCGTGATGGGCCTACGCTGGAGCCAGGCCGGGGATGGGGGACCGGGATGGTAGCCGGACCGGTGGTGTTGGGTCGTGCAGGATCGGGCCGAAGGGGCCGTCCGAGGTCCGGTGGAGGGCTGATGTTGTTCTGGGCCCGCCATGCGGGAGCGGTAGGACCACGCCAGGAGGCGGGTCCAACACAAGGAAATCATGATTGTAGTTTTGCTTTGGTCTATCTAAAATGAAGGTCTAGGATCAATGTCCAGGTGGCACTACTGAGCATATTCGGAGGGTTATCACTCTGCTTGATGCTGCACAGGTTTCAGGGGACCCGATGGCTGTAATACTTGTAGATGCCGAAAAAGCATTTGATCGGGTCTCCTGGAATTTTCTCTGGGGTGTCATGCAGAAAATGAACTTTGGGCCTAATGCCATCCAAGCACTATACCTTACCCCTATGGCGAGGGTGTTTATTAACGGGACTTTAACGGAACAAATAAAAATCTCGCTGGGGACCCGACAAGGTTGTCCCTGCTCCCCATTACTCTTTGCTATGTACATCAATCCACTCATTAAAAAACTTGAGGGAAACCATGTTATACAAGCAGTGAGTAGATTTAGCCTAGTAACTAAAATCATAGCCTACGCCGACGATTTGGCTTTGGTTACGCCGGATCCTGAGAAAGCTATTCCTGAAATCGAGGATGAGGCCCACTTATTTGCCTCCCTATTAGGATATAAACTCATTAAAGGGAAAACTCAAATTATTATTAACAAAAATGTTACCTGGAACGATGGAAGAGTTGTGGCCAAAGCTAAATACATAGGCAGCAACATCTTGACTGATACCGACCTGATAGTCGGCCAGAATATAGACCCTCTGGTCTCTGAGACAAAGAAAGCCTTGAGCCGTTTAAACAACTTACACCTTTCCATCGTTGGTCGCTGCAATGTGTTAAAAATTATTTTTTCCCCAAAATTATATATTTGTTTAAAGCCATACCTTTAGAGTTCAATAAAGCAACACTTAAGTTTTGATAGGTTATTCTCACAGTTTGTGTGGGCATTATCTCAATCTAGGAGGGCATACAAATTTTTGTCCCTACATCGGGAAAGAGGGGGTGGGCGCTACCCAATTTAAGAATATACTATTGGGCTACTGGGTTACAATCATGTCCTATACTACTGCAAGACTCTCCCCCAACCCCAGCGGTAGGTTTACCCTCACCTTTTGAACACCTGCTTGGTCCTGAAGCCTGGGGTTGCTTGTGGCTACAGATGGAATTTGGGTATTACAGAAGGGTCAAATTTAAGACCCTCTTAGGGGTATACAAGGTTTTCGCTGCTGTTCGCAAGAATTTAGGTATTGGTAGATTGAATTTTTTTACGCCTATCAAGAATAAGCCCAATCTACCGGATATCTTTAGATCATCGTACCTACAAACCTGGATTGATATGGGTGTAAATAAACTAGGTGACCTTTGTTCACCCCAGGATGTCTTGTCTTTTGAAGAACTTCAATCTATCTATAATCTAGACAATAGTGAATTAAGTATCTTGCTATTAAGTCCTTCTTTCTTCAGAAGACAGGAGGCCCTCGGGCTTTGCTAACTACAAATTGATTGGGAAACTTTGTGGGACTATACCCCCACGCATTGGTATTATTTATAATTTTCTCAATAGCTTAATGCCCGACGATCTGTCAATAGTGTCAACCAAGTGGCAACAAAACCTGAATATTTCTAATAATGCTTTTAGCTTAGCGCTTAAATCCCCCCAAAAGGATTTGTTGTCTGCTAGTCTTCAGGCGCAGTTTTACAAAACCTGTTTTTTTTATATTTTACTCCGTCCAGGATAGCGAAATGGGGGACTGGAAAAAGGTACACACTGCCCGCGCTGTGCAGAGTTTTGCGCTGACTTAATTCACAGGTTTGCCTCGTGTAAAATTGGGACTGTAAATACATAAAATTTAATCCTTCCTAGGTCAAGTGCTACTTCCAAATGTACTTCCAACGCCCTCCACCGTCTTACTTGGCATACAGGGTTCTATACACAGAAGGAACGGGGGTCCCTAATATTCGTTGCCATGGCCACCTACAGGCTGTGCATTGCATCGGCCTGGTCGGACCCTGACCCCCCCCATTGTTAGCACATTGGCTTGCTCTGTTTTATTCAATTTTTTCTATTGAAAAAGCAATCTATTCTAAAAAGGGTCAACAGGCATGAAAAAAAGGGTTAGTCATCTGGGAGCCTCTTACTCGTTGGCTAAACCGGTCAAACCCCTAAGCAAATGAGGAAAGCGTTTAGGGATTGTCTTTACCCAAATTTTTTTTTTTTTTTTTTTACCTGAATGTGTATCACTCTTTCTTTTTTACTGTATTTGCACTGGTCACTTTGATCCGATGCCTTCTTGTAACATTGCTTAATTTGTACTTTGCTGTGGTGTTTTTCTTCTTAAGGATGTACTGTTGCACTGATCGCTTTAGTTTATGTTTGTTATAACTATCAATATTTATCCCTGTTGCGATATTTTTAGTCTAATGAA
Source organism: Lissotriton helveticus (assembly GCF_964261635.1). Classification (NCBI taxonomy): domain Eukaryota; kingdom Metazoa; phylum Chordata; class Amphibia; order Caudata; family Salamandridae; genus Lissotriton; species Lissotriton helveticus. Next base: position 21,274,986 of record NC_136069.1, on the reverse strand, counting down.
GTACTGGTGCACTGGTCATTCTATCACGTGACTTTATCCAGTTTGATGACATTTTTTCTGTCCAACTGCTCGCTGGAGCATTTTATATCGTATTTGGATATTTTGGACTTTGACACTTCTGCTCTAACATGATTTATAAGAATAGGCTTTTAATGATCTGGCACACACTATGGGCCCGATTCACAGAATGAACTTAAGACTCAATCCTAAACTTACTACTATTTTGGTATTCACAGAATGCACTTACTACTTTTGGCATTCACAGAATGAACTTACTACTTTTGGTATTCACAGAAGTTAGGATTTTGTCTTAAGTCTGTCTTTTAGAGTAAATGTACTTTTGATAATGTCAATTAAAAGGTTTACAAGAATTTTTAAAAAAGTGTAAATTAAATGCAACTACCCTCTCACTAATATAGTTGCTCTTGTCTAGTTAAGCATGGCACCATACTTCAAAGAAAATAAAATGTTCACACCTTAATAACTTAGCCTCCTGGAAGAATGAACACCAAACCTGTATCAAATGGACATCCCATTTCAACATCTCAGATGCAGCATTTGGTTCACATTGGTCAGAGATGGGAAAGGTTATTAGAAAAGTTTCTTTAACAAGCAACTTTATCAAATAACAAGGAAATTGCCATAGGAAACTTTGGCTACGAAGGAAAAAACAAGCTAAACAGAAGCACGCCTCAGTTGGCAGACGCAGTGTTTGCCTACCTTCAGTGCTTTCATTGGTTCGGTTTATTTTTTTAAATGTTTTAATTCAGTCATTATTAGATCTGGTTGGCTAGCCTAGCTGTCACCAGACCTTCTGTGATCACAAGAAAAAACTTTTAACCCGTTCGTTGCTTTGGACGTAATAGTTACGTCCTCTGCCGTAGAGCTCCTGTGCCAAGGACGTAACCATTACGTCCATAAACTTACCCACCGGGGAAGCGCTGGCACTCCCCCCACTGGGGATGGCAGTAGAAGCACTTCTGCTGCCACCCCGACTTCCCCCCTGGCTATCTGATGACGTTGGCGCACTCACTGCACGCTGACGTCATCAAGTGCAGTCGGGGACGCGCTGGAAGCCATTTGGTTTCAGTGCATTGAAGCAGAGAACTTCTTTTTGGTAAGTCCTTCTCCGTGGGGGGGAGGGCTGGGGGGGGGGTTACATGAGTACAGATGCAGGTGGAAAGGACTTTACCCCTGCGTCTTTAGAGAGTGGATTCCTGTTCCACGATTACGGGTGGGGTCGTGATTGTGGAGCAGGAATGCACACCACTAGACACCAGGGATTTTGTTTTGTGATATTTGGGGGAGCGATGCCTTGGGCAGAGTTGCTCCCCTTTTTGGCCATTGATAATTTGGCAGTTTCTGGCCCCCTTGGGGGCAGATCTGCTTTATAGTTTTAGGCCCATTTGCCCCAAGGGGGACAGAGGCCCCTAGACCACAAGAAATTATTTTTATATGATGCAAAACATTTTGGGAGCCACCCCTTGTGCAAGGATTGCTTCCCTTTTGGGGCTTAACAATTTGGCTGTTTATGCTCCCCTTGGGGGCAGATCGGACTTCTATTTTTAGGCCTACCTGCCCCCAAGGGGGGGGGGGCAAGCCACTAGACCACTAGACATTTTATTATATATGACTCATAATGTTTTGGAGCGCGGTCTGTTGGCAGAAGTGGGAATCGAAGGAAAGGCGTAAAGAAACTTGCCTGACCAGTCAATCCATAGGGCATTCTCCAGTGTGCCACTGGTAGAAACTCTAGGCGAAGCTTGGACATTTCTTGTTTTCTCCGTCTGCGAAAAGATCTATTTGAGGAAAACCTCAGATAAGACGTAATGAAGAACGGAGTCCTTTAGTAGTCATTCGTGATTTTCTTGAATGATTCTGCTAAGACTGTCTGCTTGGGCATTCTTGTTTCCCAGTACATGGGCCATTGTAATTTTAAGATTTCGATGTATGAGATACTTTCAGATTGTTTGCGCTTCCAGGGACAGAGGTACAGCTCTTGTTCCTCCCTGCTTGTTCAGGTAAAGCATGGTTGTTGTATTGTCTGTCTGAACAAGGAGAAAGGCAAGCCTAGATGAACTGCTCTCCGCTGTAGCAGGCTGATGTGTTAAGTCTGTTCCTTTTGAGACCATGTGCCTTGTATTTGCAGACAGTCCATGAGAGCACCCAAACCTCTTAGTGAGGTATCCATCGCAATGGTTTGGGCTAGAAAATCTATGTGAAAATGAATTCCTCTGCGTATATTCTCCGAGCAGCACCACCATTTGCACAATTGTTCCGCATGTATAGTTAGTATCACTCTGTCTTCCCATCTTCCTGCGAGCGGATCCCATTGGTCTTCCAGACATTGTTGGAGAGGCCGCATGTAAAGGCGTGCATTTGGGTCCAGAAAGATGCATGATGCCATTCAACCCAGCAGGGAAGAGACTTGCCTCTCTGTTGGATGGGTTGATTTCTTCAGATTACGACATTTCTGAAGGATAATCACATCTCCACCGAAGAAGACACTTCTGTGTGTACTGTGTCTATAACTGCACCCAGGTAATGAGGTAATGCAGAGATTCTAAAGGATTCGAGATAGATTTGTTGTGATTCACATGAAGACCCAGTCGATTGAGGGCCATTACTGTTCGTTCATACTGTTGACTTGCTTGCTGATAGAAAGGTACTTTGATGAGTCAATGGTCCAGATTTTCCTTTTTCTGAAGTAAGCTGCTACAATCGCCATGCATTTGTAAAAAGTCTGTGCTGCAGATTTGAGGCCGAAAGGAAGGGCCTTGTATTGGTAATGATCTCTTCCTACAGTGAACCTCAGGAATTTCTGATGTTTCTTGGCGATCATGATGTACAAATTGACCTGCTGGAGGTCTATTTAACATAGCCAGTTCCCCTGATGAAGTTAGGGGTAGATTTGGTGAACCGTCAACATTCAGCATTTTTCTTGGCAAATCCACTTGCTCGCTTTCTTGAAGTCTATAATGGGTCTGTACCTCTCAGGTAAGAGGTGACTTTTTACATTTACTTTTACAACAGGATGGAGACTTCTTTTTGCAGTCCCCCACCACCCGATCGCCCCCCCCTCGACGGTAAAGGGGTGGTTTCTACAGTGGAAGAGACACAAATTTGAAATAGTCGCAACGCTCTATAATATTTAGAACCCATTTGTCAGTGGTTATCTTTTGTTACTCTTGAAAACAAGATCTTTTACTTCCCCCCTACTGCAGTAGGCAATGCAGGAGAGGGAAGGGAGGACTCATTGTTTGCCACCAGTTGTTTTTGTGGTTTGGGCAGATGATGGCTGTCCCCCTCTGCCTCCCGACCGATGGTTCTGTTGCTGATGTCTATGTGGCTGAGATGATTGTTGTTGCTGTTGTACTGAAGTTCAATGAGGGGTTTGCACCCTCTGGTGTAAATAGGATCTGTCATAGGGCCTATAGTAAGGTTTCCTATATTCACTCTTTTTCTTTAATCTGACCGCTTTAAATGTGTCTAACTCAGACTTTATTCGAGACAGCTCACTGTCAACATGACAGCCAAATAAAGTGCAACCCGAAAAGGGCAGATTCAGAATCTGGTGTTGGGCTGCCGGTTTCAAGCCTGCGAGTCTCAACCAAGATGAATGTTTAAACGCTAGGTCATGACAATAACCATTTACTGCCAGAGTGGAGAAATCGGCTGCAGCACTGGATAACTTGGTTTGATACCATCATGCCTTCATTAACTATCTCTTGGAAACCCTGACATGTGTCTCTAGGAAAATCTTTCATGAACTGCTGAATGGAATCCCAAAGAGACCGATCACAGCGCCCTACTTGCAGCTTTCACAGAAACTGCAGAGGTTCTGCAGACTTTTCGGTCCACAGAATTAATTTTCTTGTTTTCTTTGTCAGGAGGTATTTTAGAAGATGGAGCTGTGGTTGATGAAGTGTCTCAAAAATTGTTAGCATGCTTGATAAGTATCTCCTGGAAGGGTTTAATATCATCTATAGGAGATATTCTCAGCGGAGGAGAATCAGTTAAGGTAGGTAAATACAATCCTGAAAAATATGTTGTATGACGGGATTGTGAGGATCTCAATCTGAATGTAGAGCATCTTTTCCATCTTGTGTGTGATCATTTGTGAGACCTCGGATGACGACGACGGTGGGATCTCGCACTTAACCTTGGCATAGACCTATAGCTGCAAGGTCTGGTGTGACGGGAGCGAGATATAGGTTGCCTTCATGTAGATGCCACTGGTACAGGAGACTGTGGTAGCTGAGAAGGAGTGACTGGCGGTATTGGCAGTGGAAAAATTGCTGGAAGGGCGGAGGAGGTGTTTGAGGAGATGGAGAAAGGAATGTGGAAGAGGAGTGGATTCCGTTGGAGACTGAGGCGATGTTGGCGAATCTAGAATGGTCACTGGCGAGGTCGGCTTGGATGGGGAATAGACTCGGGACTACTCAGAATCAGACTCTGATGGAAGTTTGTGCTCTCTCATCGGCAAAAGTCACTCCACTGTCTTGGTCAATGAGGTTGTATGCTGTCTCGACGTCAAGCCGTGTCATGATCTAGAAGTTCTCAACGTCATATGGTGTCTCAACATCAAACCAGCCCTTGACAGCAAACAAGTAGGTGCTGTACCTCTTGTCGATGTCTTTGAAGTTGAACGGGAACGTTGTTGTTCGACAGATCTTCTCCTTTTGTATCTTCCTCTGCAGGAGTCCTCAGAGCATGACATAAGGGCACTGGCAGGAGAACAGTGTCAGCTAGCCCTTCTGAAGTCTCTCCAGCCAGGGAATCTTGTTTTCTGAGGTGCTCCATTTGGCCATGGAGGCGAGTCTTTTCTCTCTCTCTCTCTCTCTCTCTCTCTCACAAGGTGCACTTTGAAGGAGGGTAGTTTGCAAAAAGAGATGGCCTTTTGTGAAAATTAATAAATTTCCTGGAAGGAAAAGATCTAAAAATACTCTACGCCCTAAAGGGTGTCAAGGGAATCCGTTTTGAAAAGCCGAAGATGAACATTTTTGATTCGGAAAAAAACCCTCAAAAAAGGCAGCGCCCTGCTCCAGAATCCTGTCAGCTGGAGTTTCAGGATCCTTGTCAGCAGGAACCGGAAAAAGAACTGAGTAAACAGCCACCTGCAAGGCGTGTAGAAAAACTGGAGGTCAAGAGGCCCTTAAAGGCACAGTGTCCTATTCATTGTTTCCAATGCTGCCGCCTACAGAGCTACATTTCTATATATTGTCCTATTTCTTACTTTAAAAATAAGTAAAAAGCATTTGTGAAGGACTTTTTAAAGGGTCACTTTTCATTGTATTTGAGTGGATTTTCAGGGTTGGACCCCTTTTTTAGGTCCAGCCTAGGCAGCGCGCATGCGCTGACTGGAAGACCTGCTGTTTTCACTATACTCCGTATAATCCCCCCTGCTGCTTCTCATTGGTGGACTCCTGCGTTGCTCTTTTTTCCTGGCTCCTTATTGGTTGGTGCTCCCGAGACATTTCCATTTTATGCCAAGGAGCACTGGCAACCTACAGTTTACTTAAGCTGTAGGTGGTTATATGTTCCTTTAGGACTACTTGTTTTATTTCCTGCTAGTCATTCACCACAGTGCCCACTTAACGGGCTGCTGCGTGTACCCTTTTTGTACATGAACATCGCGCTTCATGTTATAACCACGCTTTAATTTTCAGCAAGTCGCCCACTTTGTTTGCAACACGGGCGCCTTGCTTCATGTTTCAGCATGGCGCCCGCTTTGTCTGCAACACGGCCGCCTTGCTTCATGTTTCAGCATGGCGCCCGCTTTGTCTGCAACACGGGCGCCTTGCTTCATGTTTCAGCATGGCACCCGCTTTGTCTGCAACACGGGCGCCTTGCTTCATGTTTCAGCATGGCGCCCGCTTTTATGCTTACCATCCCCATCGCTCTACATCTCGCAAATGCAAGGCCTATTGTATTGCTGTCCTTGTTGTTTATAAAGTAATGCATTAAGATTGGCAATATAGCCTGTTTTAAGGCTGCAAAATGTATCAATTGTGGCACCAGTCTCCTGGCCTTTCTGAAGTACGGCAAAGTGGATGTGACTTTGAAAGCATTGCTCCGGGGTCCCCGCGAACGGGCGGGACTATTCAGTGAATGTGATTATCAATGAAAATCCCCGCGAGCTAGAAACTCAATGCCTTTCCAGGGTTTAACCTGTACAGACTCCTCCTCATTCTTAGGAGGAGGAGGAAGGGGAAAGATAGTCAGAAGGGCAATTCTGTGCGACAGAGAATCTTCATCTTCAAGGAACATCTGCAAGCAGACCATCAGTCTGGAGCATGCTTGGCTCCGTACTGAATCAGCCCCTCTGATGATACTGGATTACTTTCATCAGATCTTGGATAAATATGGCACCAGTTTACTAGTTCTTCTAGGCTGAACAGTGGTTTGACAAAGCTGACCACCGCAGGTTGATCAGAACTATGGATCTGAGCTAGTTCTTCACCCTTATTATCCAAGACACCGCCTGGAAAGGTGAAACATCTTGTGGCGTTCCCCAATGTTCATCTCTACCCCATGCCCCGTCCGATCCTTATGGGAAACCCTTGATTCTGACCCTCGAAGATTCACGTGTAGCTGTACAGTAGTATGCCAATGGCCATCAATTATACCAAAAAACAAACAATTGGGGACATCCTGGCTTTAAATACCTGTGTCTGAAGCCTTCAGAGATGGCTAGTCGAGTATTTTCTTGTGCCAAACCCCAAAAAACGGAGTTCCTGTTCAGTACAACCTCTCGCTTGAGCAAAGTCAATCATTGCCTCTGTATTTTCTGGGGTCAAAGGCTCCTCTCCCCCACTATACAATCTTTCGATTTAACTATATGCCCAACCATACATTTGTGCAGCACATTAACAGGATAGCAAAGCCTACACATTTCTATCTTCACTTCCTCAAAGCAAGCAGACATCTTTATCTAGCGAGACTATCTGAAAACATCTGTAAACACCCCTGTTATCAGACTAATTTGTGAATGCAGGTCTCGCAGGCGTCCCCCGATCACACAGCACACGGTCTAAAGCAGTACTACAGAAGCAACCAGGCTTGTCATCACCACAGAACATCTGAGCGCATCACTGCCCTCCTACTGGATCTCGTTATCAAAGAAAAGGTTCCTTTCTGTGTATTTATTTCAGAGGGTGACCATGAGGCCTATCCATATCAATTGGCTATTTTTTCATTTGCAATTGAGGAAGACAAGAAGTCAAATTTTAAGCCCCACACTGGGATGATTTTACTGTTTACTCAAAGTTTATTTTTTACATTAAAAAAGTCCAAAAGACTTTTGGACTTTTTTAATGTAAAAAAATATGTTTTTATCTATTTACTGTATTTGTGTATTTTGAATATTGAGTGCATATCATAAAGTGGCGACTCTGTGATAGAAACCGTAATACGGAATTGTTAGCTAGTGGATATATATTTGTACCAGAGCACCACAGTGTAAAATTGAATGCGTATTTAAAAATGAATTCTTAATATGAGTTTTTATGAAAATAAACTTTGAGTAAACAGTAAAATCATCCTAGTGTGGAGCTTAAAATTTGACTTCTTGTCTTCCTCAATTGCAAATGAAAAAATAGCCAATTGATATGGATAGGCCTCATGGTCACCCTCTGAAATAAATACACAGAAAGGAACCTTTTCTTTGATAACAAACTGTTAACCCAGTCCTTTCTGGTCCCTGGGAAACTCTCTTTTTTTTAGAACTACTACTGGATCTCCCCTGGCTACTAATAATAACAAGGATAACATGGGGAGAGGAGTTGGCCTAATGGCTAGGGCAGTCAACCTCGGATCTGGGGAACCGGGTTCAAGTCTTGGCAATGAAAACCCTGTGATTCTGGGCAAATCACTTAAGCTCCTCGCGCCTAAAAAAAATTTATGTGTCCTCATGTAACGCAACTGGTGCTATGTAAAGTGCTCCGATACCCGATACTTTGGGTCAAGTTTGCGCTATATAAAACTCTGTAAAATAAAAAAATTAAATAATGAGCTGTACTCCCTTGCATAGAAAGCCATTATTCACAATACCAGAGGTGCTCTCCCTATCTTGTGGTGTGAGGGGCCTTAGAAGCCCTAATGCCCTGTAGATGGGGGTAACAAAATTCAGAATATCCTTGCGCAGAAACATTCCTTTGCTGACACTCAATTCCTTTCGACTTCAGGAAGCTGCAAGCTTTCCCCAACAACCCTGGGGAGTAAGGGCCATCGGAAAAATGGCTACGAGTCTGACCACCCAATTTAGCTGGGCGGACATGTGGTCATATTTTTACTGGTGGTAAGGAACAGTAAAGTCATTTTAATGCTCCCCCACCAGGAGAGAAAATTCTCATGGTGAGGGGAGCATTACATTTTTTTTATTTAAAAAAAGAAAAACCTGAAAAGGGATTTTCTTTTTTTGAAAAGAAGAAAAAAAAGAATACTGTTTACTGCATTGACAGGAACCACCGTGATGGAGGTTCATGCCAATGCCTTTATAAATGACCGCCTGCCTGGTGGTCATTTATAAATTAGGTGGACGACCTCTCCACCACGAGGACGGAGCAATTGACTCCATCTCCATGGCGAACTAACGGCCGTCCACCTATATGTAAATCTGTCCCTAAGCAACCCCTGCCCTCCCTCCCCCATATCTGTAATGTTGTCAAGCACTGGCGAGTGCAACGGAAACGCCAAACAAGCATTGGTGAGTGCAACGCGACCGAACCAAAGAGGATACACGGACTGAAGTAGGCGGCAGACACTACAAGCAAACAATGACCGACCCTCTCCCTGAAAGCATGTCGAGAGCATCTCTCCTGCGGCGCCCTGAACCCCTCATTATCGAATCCGGCAGGAGCATGAGCCTGCGGTGGCAAGAATGGATTGAAGACTTCGACGACTTCATAAAAGCTTCCAAGATAACTGACGAGGAAGGACAACTACTTTTCCTCAGGAACCTGATTGGCAGGGACGGAGGCCGGGTCCTGAAAGAACTGCCAGAAGAAGCGCTGGAGTCCTACACAAAAGCACGAGAAGCACTGAATGGTAAATTCCTGCACAGAAAGAACGTCGACTTTGAGAGGTACACCCTCAACAGAGCGGTGCAAGAGCGCGGGGAACGGATGGAGGCGTTCGTGACTCGTCTGAACCGCCTAGCGAAACACTGCGAGTTTGAAAAATTTTCAAAGGAAGACGCTCTGCGACTAAGAGTCATCGAAGGCTGCCTCTCCGAACCATTAAGACGCAAGCTACTGAAGAAAAGCTACACACTAGCACAAATCGTGGACATGACGAGAGTAGAGGAGCAAACTGATGACTACGCCAAAAGCATGGAAAGCGGGAAAAGCGAGAGACCGGAACAAGCATTCAGGATGCAATCTCGGCACGAACACAGGCGGTCTCCGCCACGTGACCGCTCGTCCAGGTCTAATAAACACCACCACCAGTCCCACAGAGGGCACAAGGACACGAGATACACGAAAGGACGCTCGGACAAGCACAGCAAATGCTTCCGATGCGGATACGACTATCCACATGCAGATGCATGCCCAGCGCTGGGTGAGAAATGCCGGAAATGTGGGAGAGACAACCATTTCGAAAGCATGTGCGGGGCAGTGCCGAAGAGTGATTACAAGGGAAGTCACCGACGATACCCAGAGAGTCGCCATCATGCCAGAGCCGTCGAAGCCAAACGTGACTCATCGTCGGGGTCGGCACAATCAAGCGACCGCTCCTGCAAGACCTGTCGGTCTCGGCGATCCTCCTCCAGAGGATCTCAATCTCCACCACCCGCTCCTCGAAAAGAATACCTCAATCGAGTGGCAGACCTTGACCAACTAAAGGAATACCCGCGTCTGGATATCAACATTGGCTCTCACCCCACGCAGTTCGTGCTCGACAGTGGGGCAACGTTAAACTATCTGCCAGCCGCTGAATATCACCGGATGAATCCCCAACCCGAACTAATGGAGGCCTATGTGCAGGTGTACACGTACATGGCCGAAAAGCCACTGACATGCCTGGGGAAGTTCGAAACTGACTTGTCATATGAAGGTCAGACAATACCAGCGTACATCCACGTCATTGAAGGGCCCGAGGCTGACTGCCTACTGAGCCTAGCAACGGCCGAACGTCTGAAACTGGTAGACATCCTATTCAGAGTCACTGACAAACCATCACTCATCCGAAAGTTCCCAAAGCTGTTCCAAGGACTAGGAAAACTGAAGAACTGTCAAATAAAGCTACACATAGATGACCAAGTCACGCCGGTGGCGCAACACCACAGGAAAATACCATTTCATCTACAAGAAGCCGTGGAGAAGGAACTCAGTGACCTGCTAGAAGCAGACATCATTGAGAGAACGGAAGGGCCGACACCGTGGGTCTCCCCGGTCGTGGTAGTCCCAAAGAAAGGAGAAACGAGTCAAGTTCGTCTGTGTGTAGACATGAGAGCGCCCAACACGGCCATCGAAAGAGAGAGACATCCTGGACCACACATCAGTGACATGATCACGTCCCTCAACGGAGCAAAGGTGTTTTCAAAACTGGACCTCAACAAAGGATACCATCAACTAGAGCTGCATGAAAGATCTCGATACATCACAACATTCTCGACACATCTCGGCCTATTCAGATACAAGAGGCTAAGTTTCGGAGTGTCATCAGCAGCAGAGATATTCCAAGAGGCCATCAGGAGAACAATACACCACATCCCACAGGTTTTGAACTACAGTGACGACATCCTTGTATACGGAGCAACGACAGCTGAACACAACAAAGCGCTGAATCAAGTCTGTCAAGCCCTACTAGACGCGAACCTCACACTCAACGAAGCTAAATGTGAACTGCACAAACCAACACTAAAGTTTTTTGGACACCTATTCTCTGGAAATGGAATGAAACCTGACCCAGAAAAAGTAGCAGCGCTAAACGACACACCAAGCCCGAAGGATGTGGGCGACATTCGCTCGTTCCTAGGCATGGCCAGCTACTGCTCAAGATACATTCCCGACTATGCTACATTAAGTTACCCGCTGAGGAACCTCACTAAACAAGGGCAACCCTTCCAGTGGTCCACCCAGTGGGAAGGAGCATTTCGCGAAATTAAGAGAACTGTGGAAACAGCAAAGAACTTAGCATACTTCAGCCCCACAATGAAGACGGAGATAACAGTAGACGCCAGTCCGGTAGGACTAGGAGCCATCCTAGCCCAGTATGACAGGGAAGAAGACCAAAGGCACATAGTAGCGTATGCGAGCAGAAGCCTGACGGACACTGAGAGAGCCTACTCGCAACCAGAAAAAGAAAGCCTGGCGGTTGTCTGGGCGTGTGAACACTTCCACATCTTCATTTTTGGGAAGCACTTCACACTCATAACTGATCATCAAGCCCTGATCACAATCTTTGGAAACCCAAAAGCGAAAATGACACCAAGAATAGAGCGGTGGGGCCTAAGATTGCAAGAATATACATATACCATCATCCACAAGCCTGGCAAAGATGCAAACCCGGCCGACTACATGTCACGACACCCCATCAAAGATAACAAATCAGAACAATCAATAGCGGACGAATACATTCACTTCGTAGTGAATCAAGCGAGACCTCCGGCGGTACCTCTGGATGCCATCTGCGACGCGACCCAAAAGGATGCCACTTTGCAGGAAGTAAAGAACTTGATCCAAACCAATGGCTGGAGACGCCAGCTAAGCAATGGACAAAACGACACGGACATGGCGGCATTCAAACACGTCCATGAAGACCTGTCGATCGCTGCCAATGGACTCATTCTACGAGACAAGAGAATAGTAATACCACGAGAACTCAGACAAGAAGTCATTCACTTAGCGCATGAGGGACATCGGGGTGTGGTAGCTACAAAAAGAGCACTCCGCGAAAGAGTCTGGTTCCCAACCCTAGATCAAATGGTGGAGGCGACATTGAAGGACTGCCCGCAATGTCAACTTGTGAGTCGTCCGGACCCCCCTGCACCGCTGCAAATGTCCCCACTACCGGAGGGCGTCTGGCAACACATCGCCATTGACTTCTTTGGGCCAATCAAATCGGGCCAATACGTCCTAGTCATCATGGACGAATACTCCAGATTCCCCATCGCCCAATTGTGCGCTTCCACAAAAGCATCAAGTACCATACCCATCCTAGATGAAGTCTTCGCCGCATGGGGAATCCCCCTAGTGGTGAAGTCGGACAATGGACCACCGTTCAATAGCCACGACTTTGCTGAGTTTGCACAACACCTCAACTTCACGCACCGCAAGATCACGCCGCTCTGGCCACAAGCCAATGGAATGATTGAACGCTTCATGGCCACGATCAAGAGGACCTTCCAGCAAGCAGAAATCACCGGGAGGCGCATACAGACAGCCCTTGATGAAGTGCTGCGGGCATATAGAAACACGCCCCATTCTACCACGGGCAAATGTCCCGCTACCGTCATGCTAGGACGCCCGGTGCGCACTAGAATACCAATGATGACCCCAACGGCGCCAGAACTGGATACTGACTCTGAGCACGAAGAGATCGCGGCAAGAGACAAAGAAAAGAAGGAAAAGATGAAAGACTATGCGGATGAGCGACGCCACGCGGCCCCCCCGCAAATAAAGGAAGGAGACTGGGTGCTAGCGAGACAAGAGCAACACCGGAAGACAGACTGTCGATACAGTGAGATTCCCCTCAAAGTGATCCAACAGAAAGGAACCATGATCACAGCAGAGGCCGAAGGGAAGCGACTCACCAGAAACGTGACATACTTCAAAAAGTGCGGACCCAATGTCACCGAGTTGCTGGCTGATCCTAAAGCGGAGCCAGAAGACCGCGAGACACTGACAATCAACAGCCCATTGCCCAGTGGAATCACTGACGAGAATGAGAGTGACAACTCCGACCCCCAAGCACGCCCCAGACGGGTGATCAAGAAACCATCGCGCCTGATTGAAGAACCGTAAAGAAACGAACTCGTGACTTGACCAGGGACAATGCCACTGTGTCATCATCCACCGAGGGGGGAGATGTAATGTTGTGAATGGCTAGGAATGGACAGTGCCCAGTGACCACACTGGTCAGGCACTAGGACCAGCCCGAGGGAAAGCCGAGGGCGGGAGGAAAGGGAGGAGCTGGGGGAAGAAAGGGCAGTTCACCACTGACCACCATACCTGTAGGACCTAAATAAAGAAGCTCCACAGAAACCGTTGTCCGCGTGGTCACTGAGTCTCTTAAGACTCGACAATATCCGTAGCTGATGGAAAATGTATAATTGTGCACGGAGGCACTTTTTTCATAATTTCCCTATCTTTTTATCACCTTGGCTCAATTTCCTATTTGCTACAGTTTAATGTCTCATGAAAAAATAGCTACATGTATAGCACCCTATTACATTACAAGTGCACTTTTTAATATTGTTAAATATTAAAAATAAGAGTGCACGTGAGTGGAGCCTAAAGCATCTAATCAGAAATGCTTGTCCCATCTTCTGTTGACCTGTCTAACTCAAGAGTTTCCTCTCCAGTCGGGGGGTGGGGGGGTCAGTAAAGCTTTACACTAGAGGAGCAGATGTAGAGTAAGGGTTTGCAACTAAAAAGTCTGCAATTTCAAATGACTTGTGGATAATGGCCTGCTACTTTACTTCTTCATTCTGATCCCCTATAGACTTCACTGATGCTCTACTTCCTCGCCCAGCTTCCGCATATATACATCACTGATGCTTTACTCCTACACTCTGCTCCCACTAATAGAAATCACTTATGCTTTATTCCCTCATCTAGATCCCGCCTATTGACATCACACTGACGCTTTACTTCCTCGTCCAGCTCCCCCCATAGACATCACTAATGCTTTACTCCCTCACACTGGTCCAGCCTATAGGCATCACTGATGCTTTACTCCCCCTCCTGCTCCAGTCTATAGACATCCCTGATACTTTATTCCTTCAGCCTGCTCCCACCTATAGACATCACACTGATGCTTTGCTCCCTCATCCTGCAGCAGTCTATAGACATCACTGAGGCTTTACTCTCTGGTGCAGAAACAGAATATCGAGTACAGAATATCAAGTAGCAGTAATATTGAGTCATCAATATCGTGGTCCAGAAATATTGTGGTCAAGAATATTGAGTATAAGTTAAGTAATATTGATTTTAAAAATATCGACGTGTTTAATCTTGTTTGCAAAAATGTAGTTGTTAAAAAAAATATTGTTTATTATTGTTATGTGTTTTAGTATATATTTTATATGTATGTGATGTATTTTTTTGTGTATAAGAATTGCTTTTTTTTTTCTTTTTAAATTTTATATAGCGCCAACTTGACCCGAACGTATCAGGTATCAGAGCGCTTTACATGAGCACAGTTGCATTACACAAGGACACATTCATTTTTTCTCAGGCACAGGGAGATTAAGTGATTTGCCCAGAAACACAGGGTGTTGAGCATCATTGCCGAAACTCAAACCCGATTCCCAAGATTTGAGATCGACCGCCCTAGCTGTTAGGCTACATTTTAGTGGTTATTCATTTTTTTAAATTTAATTTTGCATTTTTAGTTCCATATCAGGTTGTTGGATTTTAGGGGATAGGGTGGGAAGTAATTAAATTATATTAAATGTATTAATTATTTTTATTTGAATTTTGAGCTTTTAGTTCTGTAGCAGCTTGTGGGTTTATAGGGGAATAGGGTGGGAAGTAGTTTAATTATATTAAATGTATGGATTAATTTTGATTAATACTTAATTGATATTTTATAGTCTTAAATGTATAAAGTAATTCATTATTAATGAATGAATTACTTTTAAGTAATTGTTAATTAATTATGGTAATTGTGTAATTAATTTTAGGTGTGTGTTGTGGTGTTTATAGGTGTAAAGGTTGGAAAGTGCTTTAATTTTCATTGCTGAATTAATAATTGGTTAATTAATGTTGGTAATTGTGTAATTAATTGTAGGTGTGTGTTGTGGTGTTTATAGGTGTAAAGGGTGGGAAGTACTTTAATTTTAATTGAATTAATAATTTGTTAATTTTGGTAATTGTGTAATTAATTTTAGGTGTGTGTTGTGGTTTTTATAGGTGTAAAGGATGGAAGTAATTTGTTTTTAATTGATGAAGTAATTGGTTAATTTTAATCAACAAATTGGCAATTAATTTGGGTAATTGTGTAATTAACTTTAGGGGTGTGTTGTGGTGTTAACAGGAATAAAGGGTGGAAAGTAATTTGTGTTCAATTAATATATTAGTAAATTAATGTTAATTAATAGATAATTTATTTTTAAAGGGGTAAAGGGTGGGTATTAAATAAAGTTTAATTAGTATTTGTTAATAGTAATTGTTTTTAAAATCAGTTTTAGTTGTGCTTTATTATTTTATAGTTTAATTTAGGTGTGTGTTGTGGAAATTATAGTGTTAAAGTGTGTAGTCAATTGAGGTTTATAGTTTTTCTATTACTAATATTTTTTTAATAGATTAATTATGTAAATACATTTAAATAAAATGTTGAATTGTACATACGTTAATTTTTAAATTATTTTTTTGTCTGTAAATATTTTCTACTTTAATAGAAATATTTATTTATAAATGTATTTATTATTTTATTATGTATAGTATTTGTAGGTGTTTGTTATGTCATTATATGTGTGTTTTTATAGGTTTAATACATTTAATTTAAACATTTTAATATTGTTTATTAATTTTTATTGTTTTGGATTTTTCAAATTTTTTTTTTTAATTGTTTGAGTGTGAATAGTAATTTGTTTTCCTACGGTAACCAGCACTTACCCTACTGTTGCACTCAATGGAGTTGGAATAGTAATTTTTACCCCTCCGCTATCCACCACTTTCCCTACTATTGCACTCACTGGAGTTGGAATGGTTATTTTTACCCCTTCGCTATCCAGCAATTTCTCTACTGTTGCACTCACTGGAGTGGGAATAGTAATTTTTACCTCTCCGCTATCCTGCACTTTCCCTACTGTTGTACTCTGGGGTGGGAATAGTAATTTTTTCCCTTCCGCTATTCAACACTTTGCCTACTGTTGCACTCACTGGAGTGGGAATAACGTTTTTTTACTCCTCAGCTATGAACGAATAAATGAATGAATGTTGGATTTATAGAGCGTGTGGTTACCCTGGAGCGTCCCAGCGCTGTGCCACTGGGGAACCCGTCCTGGCTTTCCCTGCGAGATGGTCCCTTTACTGGGCATCCCCAATGTGAAGCCAGGCATCCCCGGCGGTGGTGGGGCCGGAGTGGAGATTAAGCAAGCTATTGCCCAGAGTTGCAGCGTGGGACCCCATGGTTAGAGTGGCACCGAGGCGAGATTTATCGGGCCCGCTGACATTGGTCCTGCACCCGGCCGCGTCGGGAATTGAACCCTGGTCCTGGGCCGACCTCAGCCTCCGGGTCTGCCGCCTCTAACCGTTGAGCCACACTTCTCCAACACTTATCCTACTGTTGCATTCAGTGGATTGAGAATAGTAATTTCCCCCCCTCCGCTATACAACACTTTCCCTACTGTTGCATTCACTGGAGTTAAAGAGTAATTTTTACCCCTCCGCTATCCAGTAATTTCCTTATTGTTGCACTTATTGGAGTGGGAATAGTAATTTTCACCTCCGCTACCCAACACTTTCCCTACTGTTGCACTCTTTGGAGTGGGAACAGTACTTTTTACCCCTCCGCTATCCAACCCGTTCTCTATTGTTGCACTCACTGGAGTTGGAATAGTAAATTTTTATTTTTAAATCAAAAACTTTTATTGCATCATTCAATTACACTGCGTAATGCCTACAACCCGGTGGGCTGGCCGCTATAGCACAGTTATACTCTTAATGTATCACCATACAGACTGTGGAGGATTATTCAACAATATATAATGCTTTTCATTTGACATAAGAGCGAGGTGCCGTATGTACCGCAGTTGTGCAGAAAAGAATGGTTTTTGATTTCCCATTTTTACAACAAAAAACAAACAAACTAACCGTTGGGAACAATAATGTGGTCATTCATAGTACAATATTACTCATCCGTAAGTATCGCGCCTAGGTGCCCCATGACAGATTCTTCTATGATTGCGCCACACCCCATGAGGATCAAATCTGTAGTTAGGCCCCTAAAGTGGAGCTCCATGACCTTCTGGTCCGGCAGTTTTGCGAGGCAATGTAGTAAAAGTCCCCTCCCCCAATCCCCGGCTCCCTTGCGCTCACAGAGTACTCATTCCGCTAACCCTCCTCCCCTTCTTCATCCGACTCATCCAGTTCATCTTCCGGCAAGGGGTCACAAATCTCGCCTCTGTATATATTCCATTTGGACCAAATTTTATTCCATTTCCCCGGGCAGGCGCGGTTAGAGTACACCGCCCTTTCTGTCACCATCACCGTATCCATATGTAAACACCATTGCGACTTGGTCGGCACTTCCGGCACCCCCCAACGCTGTGCGACATCTCTCTTTGCTACCATCAGTCCTACCGTAACCCAAAGTCGTCCATGTCTGGAGAGATCTGTAGGTTCCCATACATTTAGAAGGCACCTCCTCGGGTCAGGTAATAGTGTTATTTCTAGTGTTTGTGAGATTGTGCGTAGTACCTGTCTCCAATATTCCTGAATTCGGGGGCAATCCCATATGGTGTGAAAGAATGTACCCTCCTCCCCGCATCCACGAAGGCAGTAAGGGTGTTCTATCCTGTGGATACGGTGCAACATTGTTCTTGTATAGTATACTCTATGTAGTATTTTCAACTGCACTAGTCGTAGTCTTGCAGAGATGCCGACCTCCCTAGGCGACGCCAGTGCCTCATTCCACTCATGTTCATCCATCTCACTAGTGTCCCCCTCCCACTTCGTCTTTAATGTCAGTGTTGGGTCTGGTAAATTGTTGAGTAATTTGCGATAGGTAAGGGACGTTGCGCGTTCAACCATGAATTCAGTAAGAAGGCGATCCTCCAATGGGGAGGACTCAGGCAAGTCTGTGTCTACGGGCAGAACCGCTAGCAATGCATGTCGTATCTGGATATATCTGTAAAGTTCCCTTTCACTGAGGTCATATAATTCTTTCAGCCTATTGAAGGGTATCACTTCTCCCCTCTCCCAAAGATCTCCGACCGTGGAGATCCCTATAGTGTCCCAGTGTGAAAAGCCCTTGCTGTTCCTCAGGTGGCCGAGGACTCGAGAGTCCCACAGTGGAGTCAGCTTGGTGATTTTCCCTTTCCATCCCAGAGCAGCTGTCGCCGCATACCAGAGCGTGACTGTTAATTTGGTGGGTCCCACTAAAGCGCGAACTTTACGGCGGTCGTAGAGCGGAGCTAGCAAGCTGTCAGTGCCCAGTTGTCCCCTGTCGGCCTGGAGCGCTGGTTCGGTTTGGGAAGCGTGGAGCCAATGGTTGATGGGTTTACGGTGCGCCGCCCAGTAGTATAATTTTAAGTTGGGCAGGGCAATACCACCATCAAACCAACCTCTATGTAGTTTTGATTGGGCGATGCGTGCGGGGTGGTTCCCCCATAGAAGGTTAGAGACCAATGCAGCGACCGTTTGAAAGAATGTAGGGGCAACCGGGTAAGGCGTGTTCTCGAGGACATACAAAAATCTGGGCAGAGCCATCATTTTATACAGTGCAGCTCGCCCCAAGAGCGTTAGCGGGAGTTCTGACCAAAATTTGACGTCCTGCCTGAACCTATCTAAGTGGGGTTTCAGATTTTTGTCAATGAACTCTGCGGGGTCTCTAGTAACATGAATGCCTAAGTACTTGAACGACGAGCCCGCTATCTGCAGAGGGCAGCCCGCGTCGAGGGCCGAAACCTGCCCCTTCAGAACATATAATTCTGATTTATTCCAATTAAGTGTATATCCGGATATCCTTCCATGGGCGTCACAAAGCTGTAACAGGGCTGGCACTCCATCATCAGGATTAGTTAGGTAGATCAGCATGTCGTCCGCATATAGAGACAGCCGGTCCTCCCAGCCCTCCCTCCAGCAGATGCCCTTAAGTAGGGGCGAGGTTCTAATAAGCGTGGCAAGGGGTTCCAGCGAGATCGCAAACAACAAGGGTGAGAGGGGACAGCCTTGTCTCGTACCCCTCCCCAATGCAAACATCCGTGAGGTATGGCCATTGGCCACCACTCTGGCCACCGGGTCAGTGTACAACAGCCTGACCCACGCAATAAAGCGGGGCCCAAATCCCAGGCGCGACAGCGCCTCAAACAAGTACGTCCACTCTACCAGGTCAAAAGCCATCTTAGCATCAAGGGCTAATATCACTGCCTGGGACGTTATCGAATCCGCCCTGGCCAGCACCCCGTGTAGGCGGCGCAGATTTAACGCTGTATTTCTGTGTGGCATAAACCCGGACTGATCCGGGTGTATAAGAGATGATAGATGGGGCAAGACCCTCATCGCCAGGAGTTTAGCGAGTATTTTAGCTTCTGCGTTAAGCAGCGAGATGGGGCGGTACGAGGAACAGTCTTCAGGTGGTTTGCCTGGTTTGGAGATAGCCACTATAGTTGCTGCTCTTTGGTCTGGCGGGAGTGTACCCTTCTCCAGACATTCTTTAAACATTTCCAGCAGATGTATACTGAGGGTCTCAGGCATTGCTTGATACCATTCTACAGGTATCCCATTAGGCCCCATAGCCTTACCCGGGTTTAAAGCACGAATAGCCAGTTGTATTTCATCAGTGGTGATATCTGCCTCTAACTCACAGGATGCCTTCGCGGACAGTGTCTGGACCTCGATCGGCGCTAATACTTCTCTGGCCATTTCCGAGGTTACTACATGGTCAGGGGTGTACACCCGTTCAAAGTGGGCCGCAAGCAGTTCCACTATTTGCTCCGGGTTAGTACGCAGCACTCCATTTTCGTCCCTCAGACGTTGGATTCCCCTAGAACTCCCTTCCCGCTTGTCAAGCCACGCCAGTAGTTTCCCTGCCTTATCACCCACCTCACAGATCCTATTCTGAGTGTCCGCTAGATGCCCTTTTACATGTAAACGTAGGTGGTCGTTATATAGCTGCTGTTGCAGTGTCAGTGCGTGCAGGGCGGAAGGAGTGGGGCGTCGTTCGTGCGCCGTCGTTAACTCCTGCAAAGTCAAGTCCAGACCATCTAGTTCCTGAGAACGTTCACGTTTGTACCCTGTGATGGTGTTTATGGCTTGTCCCCGCAGGAGCGTTTTATATGCCTCCCATATCACCTCGGAGGAGCGTACGGAGTGTACATTTTCGTTAAAATACTGTGTTGTTGCCTTTTTGAGAGCTTTACGGACCTGGGGAATTTTGAGATAAGAAGCCTGTAAGGGATACATGCGTCTGTGCGTTCGCGTCTGAGAAGTGAGTGTGAGAGTAAGTGGGGAGTGATCTGAGATCCCACGAGGGTGAATTGTCATTTCATCTACATGCTGGAGACCGTCTCCCAGGGTCAGAAAGTGGTCTATTCTCGACAAACTCCCATGTACTGTGGAATGGAAGGTGTATTGTTTTGTGCTGGGGTGGAGGTACCTCCAGATATCAGTCAGGCCTATGGCTGTTAAGAAGCGTTGGAGGCGGGGGGTCCCTCCCTTGGGGGCTGGTATTGGGAACCTGTCTAGTTGTGTATCTAGTATTGCGTTAAAGTCCCCTCCAAGGATAACCTCCCCCTCAGGGAGAGTCAGAATAAAATCACCCAGTTTAGGGAGGTGTACCGAGTGCAATGCCGGTGGAATGTATACTGAAACTAAGTTGAGAAGCTTCCCCTCCCACTGCCCCTGTAGGGCTGCGAAACAGCCCTGGTCATCAGTTTTAGTAATTAGGGGAATAAATCGTGTGTTTTTCTGTATCAGGATTCCGGTCCCTCTGGATCCGGACGTGAAATCCGAGTGGACTATCATCTTGTAGCCTCGTCTATCCAAGGCTTTGGTAGCTCCCCCTGTTAAATGCGTTTCCTGCAGTAGTGCTATGGTCGGTTTCTGTCTCCTAAGCGCGGTGAGGACCAACCCCCGCTTAACCTTGTCCCCAAGCCCTCGCACGTTCCAGGTCATGATGCGCTAGGCAGGGCACTGTGTCTCAACCTCCACATTACTCCTACCAGGAATTGAAACGCCTGCCATTGGATATTCTGGAGTTAATGGTGTAGCGACGGGAAAGTGTGGCATGGGTACCGGGTGCATAGTTGCATATGAAAGATCCGGAGGACCTCATGGGGGCTCTACAATCCCGCCCTCTCCTTCCGCCTAGAATTGACTCATGTGGAAGCCTAGGCTTCGTCTGTGACCGTACAAGTGTGTTCCCAACTCTAAAAAAACAATCCCGTCCCCAACCCCCCCGCCCTGCATCCCTGCCTAACGGACTTCTAACTGCCCGCCCCCCCAACTGAGCAGAGTGCTTTACCCATCCCACAACCAGAGTACTTGCGTGTAGGGGGGAGAGTGTCTCTCCGAGCAGGCGGCATCCCTGCGTGCTTCCGGGGTAGTTACGCCAGAGTCCACTTGCAACCCCGGAACAGTGCGCCAATTGTCAGCGATCGCCACCAAGGTCGTTTTCAGTGTAGGGTTCATTCTTCTTCGCCGGGGTCTGTGAAACCATGTGCTGGTGAGCCCTCCGCTCCACCTCGACCGGATACTTGTGAGCCTGTCCCGCTGGTTCCTCCACGGTCTTGGGTCTGTCTGTGTGTTTTCCGCTGCCGGTCTACGGTGCGCCACCCCTCAAGCCAGTCCCGGGCAGCGTCCGGGGTATCGAAGAACCACACCTTCCTGTCCGCCACAACCCTCAGCCGGGCCGGAAATATCATCGAGTATGGCAGTTCCTTCTCCCTCAACGTCCTTTTGACCTCCAGAAACGTCCTCCTTTTCCTAGCTACTTCCGCCGTATAATCCGGGAAAAACGCTATTTTCGAGTTTTGGATCTGGATGGCCGGCGCTACTCTTGCGGCCTGTAGGATGGCGTCACGGTCCCTAAAATTGAATAGCCTCGCTAGTATTGGTCGAGGCGGGCCTCCTGTCTTAGGCTTCCCCCCCGGCACCCTGTGGGCTCTCTCCACCGAAAAGAAATTCGACAGTCCCTTAGGCTGGAGTCTGGTTTTGATTATGTCCTCCACATAGAGGTCCATCGCTCCCGTATCTTCCGATTCTGGTACACCTATAATTCGGACGTTGTTGCGCCGGGAGCGGCCTTCCTGGTCGTCCAGTTTGTCTCGAAGCAGTTTGTTGTCCGCTTGCAGTCGTTCCATTGCCGTTTGTAGGTCAGAGACATCTTCGACCAACGATTTGGTAACAACTTCTACCTGCTTGACCCTTTCAGACATTTTTTGGAGGTCCGCCCGTATCAAGGTGACCTCGGTGGCCGTGGCTCCCACCGTCGCTTGTACCTGGGCCAATGCCGCCAGGACATCTTCAATTGTGGCCTTTTTTGTCCCTTCAGTCTCTGTTGTTTTCCCGGCCGTCTTGCGTTGCTCTTGTGGAGGCGACTGCCGGTCATAGGCGAATTTGTCCAGCTTGGCCTGGGTAGCGCTTTGTCTGGGGCCCCTGTGTGCCATGATGCAGTGTGTATTGGCGTATCAGCCCGCTCCCGAGGAGTGGTGTTCGGGCCCAGGGGGGCCGGCCCTTTGCCGATCCGCAATGGAGTTCACAGGGAGGGAGAGCGATAATCCTCCGTGTGCCCTTGATTACTGGGTCCGTCGACAATCACCACGCGGGGCCAGGCAGGGCCTCATGCATACGTGCAGGAGTAGATCTGGTCGCTCGCCCTGCTGCGGTGAAACTCAGGCTGTCTGTCGAGCCTATATCAGGTGGGGCGCAGCAGGTCCAGTCAAGATCCTGATCGTGCCCCTTTGACTGTTGAGAAGCTGTGTCCCCTCGGCGCGTGCGCTGCCAGTATCACACCAGCCCTCCAGAAAGTCTTAGTAGGAGGGGGGGAGGGGGAGGGGTGTCTGCCTCACCGTCTTCGCCGTTTGCGGCCACTTCCTGCCCGACCTCCACCGAAGGCAAGAGTGCCAAGGCCGCTGACCTCCGTGCGGGAGGTCGGTCTGATCTCCGCACCCCCAGGGCTGCCTCTGCAGGGATGCGATGTTCCCAGCGTGCAAGATGGCGGCTCCGAGTATTGGATCCACGGCGTTGTCTGCACCTCCGGGCCCGATCCCACAGTCGCTCCGGCCACTTCTGGACGTCGCGGTGCCCCGCCTCTGCCACCGGGCTCCGGGGGGGTATTTCACGGATGATCGGGCAGCGGGCCCGCCAGGCCGGGACTTCCGGCCGATCACAGCCGCCACGGATCAACTTCCGGTCGGCTTTAGGCCATCTGCCACTCCGCTGCTTTCAGTCTGACGCTGGGCCCCACCTCTCTCCGTGCTCCGCCAGGCGCTTCGGGTCTGCAGTCTGGCCGTCGCCGATCCCAAAACACCGCGCCGGGTGCCGCAGGGACCCCGGGACTGTTCCACCCCTTCTGGCACCTTCAAAAGACAGGATAAATATGTCGGATATTGGTGGGAAGACGCTTTTGCTCGGGAGCCTCTCTAAGCTGCGGCTGCCATCTTAGGCTGCTAGCCACGCCCCCCCTGGAATAGTAAATTTGATTATTTTGCTATCCAACACTTTTCCTACTGTTGCACTGATTGTATTGGGCAATTTAAGTTTAAATATCTTTTATAGTTTAATGTTTTAATTCATTCTATAATTCTTTTTTATATTTTAAATTATTCATATATATTATTTTTACATAATTTTAAAGTTATAAAATAAATTAGAGATAATAAATTATTTTAAAGTAAATGTATAAATTATGTATGTGTTTATTTTTTTAAGTTTATTTGCAATATTTTGTAAAAATGTATATTACATGTAATTTATTTTGTTAAAATTACTATTTAATATGTACTATTTTATTTTATATATATTTTTAAATCGATATTTTTTACATCTAAATGAATGAAATGAAATTGGATTTATAAAGCGCGTGGCTAGCCGGAGGCCTCCCAGCGCTGTGGAGTTGGCTAGAGACAGGGTGAAATTACGGGAAGAGGCAGGTTTTTAGGCACTTGCGGAAGGTCAGGAGGTTGGTTTCCTTGCGGATGCCAAGAGGCAAGGAATTCCAAAGCTTGGAAGCATTGTGGGAGAAGAGGCGGCCTCCTGTCCTAGTTTTCTTGATTCTCGGTGTATCAGGCAAGTGGAGGTATTCCGAACGAAGCCTTCTGTTGGCTTTATAAGGTTTAATCAGGTCGTGAAAGATAGGGGGTCCCTTGCCCAGGGGGAACTTGTGCGTGATGCACAGGGCTTTAAAGTTGACTCTCTCCTGAATCGAGAGCCAGTGGAGAGATCTTAGAGCGGGCTTGGCTTATCACCGGCTTTTAGCGCCTGTGAGAAGTCTCGCTGCTGATTTCTGGAGTTTAGAAATGGAAGTTTTAGGGGTGCCCAAGTAGAGGGCATTGCCGTAGTCCAGTCTGGACAGTATAAGCCCTTGAATTAGGAGCTTTCTTGAATGGCAGGGTAAGAGGGGGGAGTATTTTCTGCGTGGTTCGAAGCAGGCTATAGCAGATACCAGCGGTTTTCCTAGCTTGGGTTTTAAAGGTTCGGTCCTGGTCAAGCCAGATGGCCAGGCTTTTTCTCTTTTTTTGGAGTGGACGTGGGTCCCATACAGCCCGGCCACATGGAATTAGGGAAGAGGTTTGACTGATTGCCCAACAGCAAAAGCTCTGTTTTTTCGCCGTTAAGCTTGAGATGCGATCTGGTCATCCAGCTGGAGATTTCTTTAAGGCAGGAGCCTAGATCTGCCGGGGCTTGATCCCTCTGGTTCAGTGAGACGATAAGTTGGGTATAGTCTGCGTAGGTGACCAGTTTAATACCAAAAGGGGCAACTATTTCTGCCAGTGGGGACATGTACACATTAAAAAGTGTAGGGCTAAGGGACAAGCCCTGTGGAATCCCACAGTGAAGTGGAATGGGTCGGGATCGAATGTTACCCTCGAAAACCTGGAAGGTTCTATTTTCCAGGAACGATTTCATCCAGGATAAGGCCAATCCAGTCACTCCTTGTTTGTTGAGCCGGTGAACCAAAATACCGTGGTTCACCGCGTCGAAGGCTGCGCTCAGGTCCAGGAGGATAACTGCTGCGGATCTTCCTGAGTCGAGGATCTTTCTCGCCTCTTCGACCACTGCTATCAGTGTGGTTTCCGTACCCTGGCCAGGGTGGAAACCCTTCTGAGAGGAGTGAAGTAGTCCCTAGGTCTCAAGGTGGGTGGAGAGTGGGTGATTGACACATTTTTCCACCACCTTGCTTATTCCTGGTAGCAAGGAGATTGGGCGGTAGTTGCCCAACTCCGTGGGGTCTAGGTGGGGCTTTTTTTAGCAGTGCCTTTACTGTGGCCTTTTTCCAATTCAAGGGGACGATGCCCTTAGTGAGGGAGACATTGATTAGATTGATAATGGGGGAGGTGATGGTGGGCGCTGCTGATTTTAAGATATTAAGTGGTGCAGGGTCGAGCGGAGAACCGCTCTTAATAGATTTTAATATGGGGGAGAGAAGTTCCTCTGAGAGAGGGGTAAAAGATTCTAACCAGTGTTCTTTATTCTGGGGTTTTGAACAATGGGGCTCTATGGGGTGGTCATTATTGTTAGAAGGGAGAAGTTTTAGGATATTTCGAATTTTGGTAGAGAAGAATTCTGCGAGTTTGTCGCAACGGCGACCGGAAGGGTCGGGGGCAGGGGGTGGATCGGGTACCTTTAAAAGTAGTTTGACGAACCGGCGTGGCCAAGATGGCGGCGGAGTAGGACGTGTTGCGAGTCCCCTCCGGCGCCCGGCCCTGCATAGCCTTGTTCAGCGGCAGCACCTGGAGTCTCTTCGGCCGGCAAATTGCTCCTGACCCCCTCCGGAGTGAGGGCCGGCGCTGGGGCGACTCTCGAGACCCCTGAGCCGGGAGACGCGAGCCCCGAGACGGCAATGCTGCCTGGTGCCTGCACGGCGCTCCGGCTGGGGCCTCGCCTGCAACGGGAGACGACTCGGAGCGGCTCGGCGGCGAGGTGGGAGCCCGAGCTACCCTGAGGGCACCCTAGAATCCTCCTGGTCGCGAGCGGCCGTTTGCCTAGCTCCGCGCCCTTGGGCCTCGGGAGGGGGCGGGGTCCGCGGTTGCTGGGGGGGGACGCACGGCCGGAGGACCAATCGAGGCCGGGGATCGAGGCCTGGTCCGGGAGGCGGTCGGCGCTGCTCCTGGGGCCCGGCCCTTGCTTAGTGGCCGGTCCGCTACTACAGCAGGGGCGATCTCGCCCCCCCGTGAGCAGAAGTGCAGCGGACAAGCGGCGGAGCGGGAGGCGGCCTTGCCTTGGCTCCGGGGGGACTACCTGACCCGGCGGCGGCGGATTGGAAGGGGAGCGCCTGTGCCCGGAGCCCCCTTAAGAGAGCTATTGTTGGGCTGCTTTGCCAGAATCCGCAGTATTGCAGCAGTGGCCGCTTTGAAACGCGGAACGTCCCCCTGGCGGAGGGCCTCCTTGGCGGCCGGGTCCCCGGAGGCGGAGTGGACCTGGTGAGCGATTTGCAGAACGGCGGCCGGGCCTGGAGCCGGATCAAGGTGGTATAGGGAGATAGCGCTGATCGATCTACGGGGCTGTGGCCTAGCGGAACTGCATTACTGGGCGGCCCGGTACCCTTGGCGCTGCCACGTGTCTCCCCCCTGTGGCCGCCTTTGGGGTGCTGATCGAGGGGCCTGCCTCAACAAAGGTCTTTTGGTTATTGGTGCATCGAGAAGCGGTTGGTGGTCCTGTGAATTTCGCTGCGGGACGCTCTTTCGCCCCCCTGGGGGCGAGGGTCTGGGGCAGTGATAGCCGCTAATTCCCGCAAAGTGAAAGCTGGGAAAGACGGGACTACTAAGAGCTCTCAGGCCCCGGCCTCCCCGGGCCAGAGTTCGTCATCGGGGAGATCTGATGATGAGGCCCCGGCAACTAAGGCCTTCATGAAGGAACTCTTTGCCTCCATCAAAGACGACATATCGGAGCTCCGAGCCCAGCTCACGTCGGATCTCCGCGAGGTGCGGAGGGATGTCGACAGTATAGGGGAAAGAGTGGCCACCCTGGAAGATCACGACCTCAGTATGGCCAATGATGTTCACCTGCTGCAGCAGGACGTGCTCCGTCTCATGGAGCAGAATATAGACTTGCAGGCCCATGCTGAAGACCTTGAGAACCGTTCCCGCCGGAACAACATTCGCATTCGGGCGGTCCCCTGGGACGGTGAAGCGGGAGATCTCCGAGAATACGTGCAGGCTCTCTTCCTCCAGATCTTAGGCGAGGAAGACTTGCGGGAGATCAGAATGGACCGGGTTCATAGAGTGGGTCTGCCCAGGCGGAACGGAGGTCCTCCCCCTGACATCCTGGGTGTGTGTCCACGACTTCCAAGTCAAAGAAAGAATCCTGAGGAAGGCCCGTGATGTCCCCTCCCTGCAATTTCGGGATCATCGACCTCAGCTCTATCAGGACCTGGCCGCGACGACACTCCAGAAGAGGCGCGAGTTCCGTCCCGTCACTACCTATCTCCGAGAGCACGATATCTCCTACTCCTGGGGCCACCCTTTCCGAATAATTTTCCGATGGCAGAACAGGCTGGCGCAGATTCGTTCTCTCCGAGAAGCAAAGGAAGTATTGGGGATTGGGGATGAGACCCCGACGCCCGAACGTCAGAGTCCTTCGCCACGGAGAAGGCGCCGTTCCTCGTCCTGGCACAGGGTGGGCCCGGAGAATCGCAGGAGACCCGACCGCACGACTAGTCTTCAAGAGCGGGGGAATGCAGTGGCCTCTGTGGCCTCTGCCACGCTTCCGCCGTCACAACAGAGCTCTGGGGCTGCCTGATCTTCAGTTCGCTTGCCTTGGTGCCGGAGGGGCACGCACTCACAGGTATCGGGGCTATGAATGTACTTTCCGAGAAGACACCCCGGTCTTTGGCCCTAGGAGACCCGTTCTTGGGTCCCCATCTACGCCCCTTGGGAGACTTTCTACGGGGTATGTCCACTTCGGGACTCATTTTGTTTGTATTTTGGGTTGTTGGGGAGTTGGGGAGACGGCGGGGGGCAGGGTGGGGAGGGATGGGGGGTTGTTGGATGGGTGGGGGTAGGTGTTGGGGGGGGAGGGGTGGTGTTGACGAATGGACGGTTGTGCATGTGCAGGATTGTCTGCTGGCCCGCTGCTACTGGTTTTGGATGGCGCTCGTATTTCTGTGCTGGGCCCTGTGGGCTGGTTGTCGGCTTGGAGGCGGGAGCTGGGAGTGGTTCGGGAGGGGCCAGTCCTGGGAGGGGAGGGGGAATTCCCTGGCATGGGTGCGGACTGGAGAGGTGTGTTCTGGGGGGGTGGGGGCCTGCTGGATTTAGCTACTGGAGAGACGGGGGGCCTGATTTGCTTACATGCCTATTAGCGTGGGTACCTGGAATGTGAAGGGCCTTAACTCCCCGCAGAAACGCCTGAAATTGTGGAAATACCTGCTAGATCATCATTTGGATGTGGTGGGGCTCCAGGAGACCCACTTAGCCCATAGAGATGAGCTCCGGCTCCGGCATAAGCAGTTTCCCCTCATATATAGGTCTTCCGCTTCTACTAAACACCGAGGGGTGGCTCTTTTATTTAGGTCTTCCATTCAATTCCAGCCTCTGGGAGTGAGCAGTGATAAAGATGGCAGGTGGCTGATGGTTAAAGGAGTGCTTCATGGACGCCTGTGTACGTTTGTGGTAGTGTATGTGCCCAATGCCCAGCAGAATAACTTTCTTCAGGGACTGTTGGATAC